>NC_133470.1:53763441-54132377 GCF_048565385.1 Saimiri boliviensis
GCACTGCAAAAGAAACAGTCAGTAGAGTGAATCAGCAACCAACAGAATGGGAAAAATTTTTTGCAGTTTACCCATCTGACAAAGGGCTGATATCCAGAATTTACAAAGAACTAAAACAGATTTACAAGAAAAAAGCAAACAAGCCCATTCAAAAGTGGGCAAAGGATATGAACAGACACTTTACAAAAGAAGACATACATGAGGCCAACAAACACATGTAAAAATGCTCATCATCACTGATCATTAGAGACATGCAAATCAAAATGTAGATGGTATCTACACTGAGATATCATCTCACGCCAGTTAGAACAGTGATCATTAAAAAATCTGGAGACAATAGATGCTGGAGAGGATGTGGAGAAATAGGAACACTTTTACACTGCTGGTGGGAGTGTAAATTAGTTCAACCATTGTAGAAGACAGTGTGGAGATTCCTCAAGAACCTAGAAATAAAAATTCTATTTGACCCAGCAATCCCATTACTGGTTATATATCCAAAGGATTATTCTACTATAAGGACACATGCACGTGAATGCTCATTGCAGCACAGTTTACAATAGCATAGACCTGGAACCGACCCAAATGCCCATCAGTGATAAACTGAACAGGGAAAATGCGGCACATATACACCATGGAATATTATGCAGCCATCAAAAATGATGAGTTTGTGTTTTTTGTAGAGACATGGATGAACCTGGAAACCATCATTCTCAGCAAACTGACACAAGAGCAGAAAATCAAACACCACATGTTCTCACTCATAGACAGGTGTTGAACAATGAGAACACATGGACACAGGGAGGGGAGCACTACACATTGGGTTCTGTTGTGGGGAAATAGGGGAGGGACAGCAGGGGATGGGGAGTTGGGGAGAGTTAGCATGGGGAGAAATGCCAGATATAAGTGATGGTGTGGAAGCAGCAAATCACACTGCCACGTGTGTACCTATGCAACAGTCTTACATGTTCACATGTATCCCCAAACCAAAAATTCAATAAAAAAAAAAAAAAAAGAAAAAAAAGAGTAGTAGGAGACTTCAAAACCTCTCTTTCATCACTGAATAGACCTTCCAGACAGAAAATCAGCAAAGGAAAATCAGACTTAATCTACATTATAGACCAAATGCATCTAATAGATGTTTTCTTTTCTTTTCTTTTTCTTTTTTTTTTTAATTACACCTTAAGTTCTGGAGTACATGTGCAGAATGTGCTGGTTTGTTACAGAGGTATACACATGCCATGTTGGTTTGCTGCATCCATCCCCTAGTCATCTACATTAGGTATTTCTCCTAATGTTAGCCCTCCCCAATCCCACCACCCTCTGCTATCCCTCCCCTAGGCCCCGCACCCCCCAACAAGCCCCAGAGTGTGTTATTTCCTTCCCTGTTTCCATGTGTTCTCATTGTTCAACACTCACTTATGAGTAAGAGCATGCAGTGTTTGGTTTTCCGATGTTGTGTCAGTTTGCTGAGAATGATGGTTTCCAGCTTCATCCATATCCCTGCAAAGGACATGAACTCATCCTTGAAGGGATTTTATTTGGGATTGTATTGAATCTCTAGATCAAGTAAGAAAGAACTGACATCTTTATAATATTTAGTATCCCAATCCATGTATATAAAATATTCCTTCACTTATTTAGATCTTCGAATTTTCTTAATCAGAATCAATAGTTTTTCTCATCTTTTGTGCAGATTTGTTAGATTGATATCTACATATTTATTTTTTGGTGCTAATGTAAATGTTGTTGTGTTTTTAATTCCAAATTCTAATTGTGTATTGCTGGTATACAAAAAAGCGATTGAATTTTATAGATTTACTTTGCATCCTGCAAACCTATTATAATTACTTATTAGTTCCAGGAATATCTTGTTGACCTTTGAAATTTTATAATATAATATAATCATGTTATCAGTGAATAAAGAGAGTTTTATTTCTTACTTCCAAATATGTATACATTTTCTCTACTTGTCTTACTGCATTAGCTACGACGTCCAGTATGATGTTAACTAGGAGCAGTGAGAGTGGTCATTGTTCCCTTATTTCTACTCTTAAGGAGAAATTATTCGGTTTCTCAACATTAAGTATATTAGCTGTAGGGGTTTTTTTGTTTGTTTGTTTGTTTTTGGCCGATTTTTTTTTATCAAGTTGAGAAAGTTCCCCTTTTCTATGATAGAATTATATACATTTTTAGCCTTTTGATAAATGAACTACTTAATTAATTTTCAACTGTTGAACCAGTCTTATATACTTGAAGAAATCCCTCTTGGCCTTAGTGTATAATTATTTTTATAAATTACTAGATTTTCCCTGGGATGGAGTTTCCAGGGGGACAAGTGATCTGCCACCTTTGCTGTTTGGGTGACTCAGCCCTTCCAGACTGAGGGCTTTGGAGAGTCCAAACCAACTGAATACAAAAGGGATCTCCTAGGACAGCACAGCTGGTCTACCAAAACATGGCCAGGCTGCCTCAAGCAGGTCCTCCATTTGTTCCTCCTTTATTTGGGCAGGACCTCTTGACCAGAACCTCCAGCCACTGCTGCTGGTGTTCTCTGGCTGGCAGACATTTAAAAACTTCCTGGGAAAGAGTTACCAGAGGGAGGGGCAGATCACCATCTTTGCTGTTTGGGCAATTTAGCCATTCCAGACTCCAGGCTTTGGAAAGTCCAAGTTGACTGGTGGCAGGAGAAGTACCCCAGCACAGCACAGCTGCTTTATGAAAGCATGGTCAGACTGCTTCTTTAAGTGGGTCCCCAATCATGTTCCTCTCGACTGAGTGAGGACTTCCAACCAGGGTCTCCAGCCCCCTCCTACAGGTGTATTTTGGTTGGCAACAGGTTTGTACTTCTCTAGGACAAAGCTCCCAGAGAAAGGAGCAGGATGCTATCTTTGCTGTTTTGCAGCCATCACTGGTGATACCCCCAGGTACTGGAAAATCTGAGGTGGCTAAGGACTGGAATAGATCCTGAGCAAACTGCAGCAGCCCTAAGGAAAAGTGGCCAGTCTGTTAAAAGAAAAGAACACAATAAAAAACAGAACACCCCATCCAAAAGTCAACTTCAAAGATTGAAAGTTGATATGCCCACAAAGATGAGAAAGAAAAAGCACAAAAACACCGAAAACTCAAAAAGTCAGAATGCCCTCTTTTCTTCAAATGACCACATCACTTTTTCAGCAGGGATTCAAACCTGAGCTGAGGCTTAGATGGGTAAATTACAGAGGTATAATTTGAAATATGGATAAAAACAAACTTCACTGAGCTGAAAGAGCACGTTGTAACCCAATTCAATACAGCTAAAAATTATGATAAAACATTTCAGGAGCTGACAGACAAAATGGCCAGTATAGCTAAATGTGTAACCAACCTGGTAGAGCTGAAAAATCCTCTCCCTCCTCCAACCCTCCACCTTTCTATAGGCCTCAGTGTGTATTGCTCCTATGTGCCCATGTTTTTTCCTAATTTGTCTCCCACTTATAAGTGAGAAAATATAGTCTTTGGTTTTCTGTTCCAGTATCAGTTTTCTAAGGATAAGGGCCTCTAGCTGCATCCATGTCCCTGAAAAAGACATGATCTTATTCTTTTATATGGTTGCACAGTATTCCATATGTACCACCTTTTCTTTAACTGGTCTATCATTGATGGGCATTTATGTTGACTACATGTCTTTGCTGTTGTGAATAGTGTTGCAATAAACATGTGCATGCATGTGGCTGTGTAATAGAATAATTTGTATTTCTTTGGGTATATACTCAGTTATGGGATTTCTAGATTGAATGGTGTTTCTGTCTTTAGGTCTTGAAGAAATCACCACACTGTCTTCCATAATGGTTGAACTAATTTACACTCCCATTAACAGTGTATAAGTGTTTCATTTTCTTCACAACCTTGCCAGCATCTGTTATTTTTTGCCTTTTTAGTAATAGCCATTCTGACTCACGTGAGATGGTATCTCATTGTTGTTTTGATTTGCATTTCTCTAATGATCAGTGATGTTGACATTTTTTCCATGATTATTGGCCACATATATGTTTTCTTGTGGGAAGTGTCTGTTCATGTCCTTTGCTCACTTTTTAATAGGGTTGTTTGTTTCTTGTAAATTTGTTTAAGTTCCTTATAGAAGCTGGATATTAGACCTTTGTCAGATGTACAGTTTGCAAAAATTTTCTCCCATTATTTACGTTGTCCATTTACTCTGTTGACACTTGCTTTTGCTGTGCAAAAGCTCTTTAGTTTGAGTAGATCTCATTTCTTATTTTTTTGCTTTGGTGACTTTGTCATGAAATATTTGCCTGTGCCTATGTCCTGAATAATTTTGCTTAAGTTATTTTTCATAGTTTTTATAATTTTGGATTTTACATTTAAGTCTTTAATCCATCTTGAGTTAATTTTTGTATATGGTATAAGAAAGAGGTCCAGGTTTTATCTTCTAGCCAGTTATCTCAACACCATTTATTGAATAGCAAATTCTTTCCCCAGTGCTGGTTTTAGTCAGGTTTGTAGAAGATGAGACAATTGTAGGTGTGCAGTCTTACTTCTAGTTTCTTCTATTCTATAAATCCATGTGTCTATTCTTGTACCATGCTGTTTTGGTTATTGTATCCCTGTAGTATAGTTTGAAGTTCAGTAATGTGATGCCTCCAGCTTTGTTCTTTTTGCTTTGGATTGCCTTGGCTATGTGGGGTTTTGTTGTTGTTGTTGTTGTTGTTATTGTTACATATGGATTTGTAAATTTTTTCTAGTTCTGTGAAGAATCTCAATGGCAGTCTAATGGGAATAGCATTGAATCTATAAATTGTTTGGGGGCAGTATGGACATTTTAATGGTGTTGATTTTTTTCTGTTCATGAGCTGGAATGTTTTTTATTGGCTTGTGTCATCTCTGATTTCTTTGTGCAGTGGTTTGTATTTCTCCTTGTAGAAATCTTTCACCTACCTAGTTAGCTATATTCCTAGGTATTTACTTCTTTTGGGCCAGTTGTGAATGGAATTGCCTATCTGATTTAGCTCTCATCTTCACTTTTGCTGATATATAGGAACACTAAAAGTTTTTGCATATTGATTTTGTATTCTGAAATTTTGCTTAAGTTTCTTATCAGTTTAAGATGCTTTTTGGCTAAGAATATGGGTTTTTCTATATATAGGATTATGTCATTTGCAAAGAGGGATAGTTTGACTTCATATCTTCCTATTTGAATGCCCTTTATTTTTTTTTTTTTTCTTGCTATATTGCCCTGGCCAGAACTGCCAATTCTTTGATGAATAGGAATGATGAAAGAGGGTATCCTTGTTTAGTACCAGTTTTCAAGAGGAATGCTTCCAGTTTTTTTTCATTCAGTATAATGTTGGCTGTAAGATCGAATGGCTCTTATCATGAATGGCTCTTATTGTTTTCAGGTATGTTTCTTTAATACCTTGTTTATTGAGAGTTTTCAACTTGAAGCTATGTTGAATCTTATCAAAAGCCTTTTCTGCACCTGCTGAGATAATAATGTGGTATTTTCCTTTAGTTCTGTTTATGTGATGAATAATATTTATTTATTTGCATATGTCGAACCAACCTTGCATCCCAGGGATAATGTTATTTAGTTGTGCTAGATAAGTTTTCCTGATTTCTGCTGGATTCAGTTTTCCAATAATTTGTTGAGGATTTTTGCAAAGATCCTCATTAAGGATATTGGCCTGATGTTTTTGTTGTTGTTGTTGTTGCTGTTGTTGTTGCTGTTGTTGTATCTTTGCCAGGTTCTGGTATCAGAATGATGCTGACCCCATAGAACAAGTTAAAGAGAAGTCCCTTTTTTTCAATTTTTTGAAATAGTTTTAGTAGAAATGGTACCAACTATTGTTTGTACATCAGGTAGAATTCAGCTGTAAACTTGTCTGTTCCTGAAATTTTTTGGTTGTAGACTTTTTATTATTGCCTCAACTTCAGATCTTGTTATTGGTTTGCTCGGGAATTCAATTTATTCCTGGTTCAGTCTTGGAAAGGTGTATGTGTCTAGGTGTTCACCCATTTTTCCCCTACATTTTCTAGTTTATGTGCATAGAGTTGTTTATAATATTCTCTGATGGTTGTTTGTATTTTTGCGGGGTTAATGGTAATATGCTCTTTGTCATTTCTGATTTTGCTTATTTGAATCTCCTTTTTTTATTAGTTTGGCTAGAAGTCTACCTATTTTATGTGTTTTTTTAAAAGCACTTCCTGGATCCGACTTTCAAGATGGCCGCCTAAGAACAGCTCAGGACTTCAGCTCCCAGTGAAAGTGCAGAGGGTGAGTGGACGCCGCATTTCCAGACGAACTCTTATTGCCCACAGACCAGGAGATACCCAGGCAGAGGGGTCGCCAGCGTCGCAGTCCCAGCCGGTGCGGCTGTTTGGCCCCCGCGGGGCTGATTGCGCCCGCGCGGCTGCTGTGACCACTCCATGTTGCTGCGGTTCTCCGTACAAAAACCACTGGTCTGGGAGCCCTCTTAGCTGGCGAGCAGAGCCTTGAGACGGCAGAATAGCCCATTCATCTGAAATAGCGAGCCAGGCCAGGAGATTCCTAGGCAAAAAATCCGCCAGGAGCCGGCGCCGCGGTTCGAGCCGACTCCGTGAGTCGCAGCACGGGAGATCCCGGCGCCTTTTCAACAAGCGACCGGAACGCGGGGTCGTTCAACTTAAAAGAAAAGACTCTGAGTCAGGGAGCCAGGTGATCAGGCTCGGTTGGTCCCACCCCTCCACCCCCAACAACAACGAAAACAAAAACAGTAATTGGAAACCCTCTGGGTTGAGCCCTTCAAACCAAGCACAGCTGAACCCGGACGGTCCGGCTCCGTGGGGGAGGGGCTTCCGCCATTACTGAGACTCTCCACCGCTACGGAGGCAGGCTGCTGTTGCCGAGGCAACCCGCCGTTGCCGAGGCAACCTGCCACAACAGAGAGAGTCCGCCATAACAGAGGCGGGGCCACCATTGCCCAGACAGTTCTAACTACGCCCATATAAAAAGGACTACAGGGAAGAGCTCAGGGCAGCTGGGCGGAGCCCACAGCAGCTCAGCAAAGCCCCTGCGGGCAGGCAGAGGCTAGGCGTGCTGCTAGCTGGGCGGGTCCGACCTGAAAAAAAAAATCAAAAAAGGCAGTAGTGCAACGGAAACTCATAAAGCTCCAACTCCCTGGGACAGAGACAGACAACAGGTGGATAAACCCACAAAAATGGGTAGAAACCAGCGTAAAAAGGATGAAAACTCCCGAAACCAGAACACCTCTCCTCCTAAAAGTGATCACAACTCCTCACCAGCAAGGGAACCAGACCGGATGGAGAAGGAGGGTGATGAAATGACAGAATCAGACTTCAGAAGATGGGTAGTAAGAAACTACAATGAGCTAAAAGAACATGTTCTAACCCATCGCAAAGAAAATAGGAACCTTGAAAAAAGATTGGACGAACTGCTGACGAGAATGGACAGCATAGAGAGGAGAATAAGTGAATTGATGGAGCTGAAAAACGCAACACGAGAACTTCGTGAAGCATGCACAAGCTTCAACAGCCGAATTGACCAAGCAGAAGAAAGGATATCAGAGGTCGAAGACCAACTCAATGAAATAAAAAGAGAAGGCAAGAACAGAGAAAAAAGCGCAAAAAGGAATGAACAAAATCTTCAAGAAATGTGGGACTATGTGAAAAGACCTAATCTACGTCTGATAGGTGTACCTGAATGTGATGAAGAGAATGAATCCAAGCTGGAAAATACTCTTCAGGATATTATCCAGGAAAACTTCCCCAACCTAGCAAGGCAGACCAATATTCAAATCCAGGAAATACAGAGAACACCACAGAGATATTCCTCAAGAAGAGCAACCCCAAGGCACATAATCGTCAGATTCACCAGGGTTGAAATGAAAGAGAAAATGCTAAGGGCAGCCAGAGAGAAAGGTCGGGTTACCCACAAAGGGAAGCCCATTAGACTCACAGCAGATCTCTCAGCAGAAACCCTACAAGCCAGAAGAGACTGGGGGCCAATATTCAACATCCTTAAAGAAAAGAACTTTCAACCCAGAATCTCCTATCCAGCCAAACTCAGCTTCATAAGTGAAGGAAAAATAAAATCCTTTGTGAACAAGCAAGCACTCAGAGATTTCATCACCACCAAACCTGCTCTACAAGAACTCCTGAAAGAGGCTCTACACACACAAAGGAAAAACCAGTACCAGCCACTCCAAAAACACACCAAATGGTAAAAAAGCAGCAACACAATCAAGAATATGCATCAACTAACCAACAAAACAGCCAGGTAGCATCAAAATGACAGCATCAAATTCACACATAACAATACTATCCCTAAATGTCAATGGACTAAATGCCCCAATCAAAAGACACAGACTGGCAAATTGGATAAAAAGCCAAAACCCATCAGTGTGCTGTATCCAGGAAACCCATCTTACATGCAAGGATACACAAAGGCTCAAAATAAAGGGATGGAGGAAGATCTACCAAGCAAATGGAGAGCAAAAAAAGGCAGGAGTTGCAATTCTCATCTCTGATAAAATAGACTTTAAAGCAACAAAGATCAAAAGAGACAAAGAAGGACATTACATAATGGTAAAAGGATCACTGCAACAAGAAGAGCTAACGATCCTAAATATATATGCACCCAATACAGGAGCACCCAGATACATAAGGCAAGTTCTTAATGACTTACAAAGAGACTTAGACTCCCAAACAATAATAGTGGGAGACTTTAACACCCCATTGTCAATATTAGACAGATCAACCAGACAGAAAATCAACAAGGATATCCAGGACCTGAACACAGACCTGGAACGAGCAAACCTAATAGACATTTACAGAACTCTCCACCCCAAATCCACAGAATATACATTCTTCTCAGCACCACATCACACCTACTCTAAAATTGACCACATAATTGGCAATAAATCACTCCTCAGCAAATGCAAAAGAACAGAAATCATAACAAACAGTCTCTCAGACCACAGTGCAATCGAGTTAGAACTCAGAATGCAGAAACTAACTCAGAACCGCACAGCTTCATGGAAACTGAACAACTTGCTCTTGAATGTTGACTGGATAAACAATGAAATGAAGGCAGAAATAAAGATGTTCTTCGAAACCAATGAGAACGAAGACACAACATACCAGAATCTCTGGGACACATTTAAAGCAGTCTTTAGAGGAAAATATATAGCAATGAGTGCCCACATGAGAAGAAAGGAGAGATCTAAAATTGACACCCTATCATCAAAATTGAAAGAGCTAAAGGAGCAAGATCAAAAAAACTCAAAACCTAGCAGAAGACAGGAAATAACTAAGATCAGAGCAGAACTGAAGGAAATAGAGACACAAAAAACTCTTCAAAAAATCAATAAATCCAGGAGCTGGTTTTTTGAAAAGATCAACAAAATAGACAGACCACTAGCCAGATTAATAAAAAAGAAAAGAGAGAATAACCAAATTGATGCAATAAAAAACGATAAAGGGGATATCACCACAGATTCCACAGAAATCCAAACCATCATCAGAGATTATTACAAACAACTCTATGCACATAAACTAGTAAACCTGGAAGAAATGGATAAATTCCTGGACACCTGCAACCTCCCAAGCCTAAACCCGGAAGAAGCCGAAACCCTGAATAGACCAATAACATGGTCTGAAGTCGAGGCAGCAATAAAGAGCCTACCACCCAAAAAAAGCCCAGGTCCAGATGGGTTCACAGCTGAATTCTACCAGACATACAAGGAGGAGCTGATACCATTCCTTCTGAAACTATTCCAGACAATCCAAAAAGAGGGAATCCTTCCCAAATCATTTTACGAGACAAACATCATCCTGATACCAAAACCCGGCAGAGACTCAACAAGAAAAGAAAATTTCAGGCCAATATCCATGATGAACATAGATGCAAAAATCTTCAATAAAATACTGGCAAACCGATTGCAACAGCATATGAAAAAGCTCATCCACCATGATCAAGTAGGATTCATCCCAGGGATGCAAGGCTGGTTCAACATACGCAAGTCCATAAACGTAATTCACCACATAAACAGAACCAAAGACAAAAACCACATGATTATCTCGATTGATGCAGAGAAGGCTTTTGACAAAATTCAACAACCCTTTATGCTAAAAACCCTCAATAAACTAGGTATTGACGGAACGTATCTCAAAACAATAAAAGCTATTTACGACAAACCAACAGCCAATATCATACTGAATGGGCAAAAACTGGAAGCATTCCCTTTGAAATCTGGCACTAGACAAGGATGCCCTCTCTCACCACTCCTATTCAATATAGTACTGGAAGTTCTAGCCAGAGGAATCAGGCAAGAAAAAGAAATAAAGGGTATCCAAATTGGAAAGGAGGAAATCAAATTGTCTCTATTTGCAGATGACATGATTGTATATCTGGAAGACCCCATCATCTCAGCCCAAAATCTCCTGAAACTGATAAGCAACTTCAGCAAAGTCTCAGGATACAAAATCAACGTGCAAAAATCACAAGCATTCCTATACACCAGTAATAGACTTCAAGAGAGCCAAATCAAGAACGAACTGCCATTCACAATTGCTACAAAGAGAATAAAGTACCTAGGAATACAACTAACAAGGAACGTAAAGGACCTCTTCAAGGAGAACTACAAGCCATTGCTCAACGAAATAAGAGAGGATACAAACAGATGGAGAAACATCCCATGTTCATGGTTAGGAAGAATCAACATCGTGAAAATGGCCATACTGCCCAAAGTAATTTACAGATTCAATGCTATTCCCATCAAGCTACCAATGACCTTCTTCACAGAACTGGAAAAAAACACCTTAAACTTCATATGGAACCAAAAGAGAGCCCGCATAGCCAAGTCAATTCTAAGCAAAAAGAACAAAGCGGGAGGCATCACACTACCGGACTTCAAACTATACTACAAGGCTACAGTAATCAAAACAGCATGGTACTGGTACCAAAACAGAGATATAGACCAATGGAACAGAACAGAGGCCTCAGAGGAAATACAACATACCCACAACCATCTGATCTTCGACAAACCTGACAAAAACAAGCAATGGGGAAAGGACTCCCTGTTTAATAAATGGTGTTGGGAAAACTGGCTAGCCATGTGCAGAAAGCAGAAACAGGACCCCTTCCTGACACCTTACACCAAAATTAACTCCAGATGGATTAAAGACTTAAACATCAGACCTAATACCATAAAAACCTTAGAAGAAAATCTAGGCAAAACCATTCAGGACATAGGTGTAGGCAAGGACTTCATGACCAAAACGCCAAAAGCAATGGCAACAAAAGCCAAAATAGACAAATGGGACCTAATCAAACTCCACAGCTTCTGCACGGCAAAAGAAACAGTCAGTAGAGTGAATCGGCAACCAACAGAATGGGAAAAAATTTTTGCAGTCTACCCATCTGACAAGGGGCTGATATCCAGAATTTACAAAGAACTAAAGCAGATCTACAAGAAAAAAACAAACAAGCCCATTCAAAAATGGGCAAAGGATATGAACAGATACTTTACAAAAGAAGACATACAGGAGGCCAACAAACATATGAAAAAATGCTCATCATCACTGGTCATCAGAGAAATGCAAATCAAAACCACATTGAGATACCATCTCACACCAGTTAGAATGGCGATCATTAAAAAATCGGGAAACAACAGATGCTGGAGAGGATGTGGACAAATAGGAACACTTTTACACTGTTGGTGGGAATGTAAATTAATTCAACCATTGTGGAAGACAGTGTGGCGATTCCTCAAGGACCTAAAAATAGAAATCCCATTTGACCCAGCAATCCCATTACTGGGTATATATCCAAAGGATTATAAATCATTCTACTACAAGGACACGTGCACACGAATGTTCATTGCAGCACTGTTTACAATAGCAAAGACCTGGAACCAACCCAAATGCCCAACGATGATAGACTGGATAGGGAAAATGTGGTACATATACACCATGGAATATTATGCAGCCATCAAAAACGATGAGTTCACGTCCTTTATAGGGACATGGATGAACCTGGAAACCATCATTCTCAGCAAACTGACACAAGAGCAGAAAATCAAACACCGTATATTCTCGCTCATAGGCGGGTGTTGAACAATGAGAACACATGGACACAGGGAGGGGAGCACTACACACTGGGGTCTGTTGGGGGGAAATGGGGGAGGGGCGGGGGGTGGGGAGGTGGGAAGAGATAGCATGGGGAGAAATGACAGATACAGGTGAGGGGACGGAAGGCAGCAAAGCACACTGCCATGTGTGTACCTATGCAACAATCTTGCATGTTCATCACATGTACCCCAAAACCTAAAATGCAATAAAAAAAAAAGCAAAAAAAAAAAAAAAAGCACTTCCTGAATTAATTGATCTTTAGAAATTTTTTTCTGTGTGTATCCATCCCCTCAATTTCAGCTCTTATTTTGGTTATTTCTTGTATTCTGCTAGCTTTTGATTTGTTTGCTGTTGGTTCTCTAGTTCTCTAGTTCTTTAGTTATTATGTCAAATTGTTAACTTGAGTTGTTAATTTTGTAACTTTTTGCTGTAGAAATTTAGTGCTAAAAATTTCCCTCTTAAGACTACCTTAGCTGTCTACCACTGATCTGATTCTTTGAATCTTTGTTCACATTGGTTTCAAAGAACTTCTTGAGTTCTGCCTTAATTTCATTATTTACCCAAAAGTCATTAAAGAGCAGGTTAGTCAATTTCCATTTACTTGTATGGTTTTGGCTACTCCAGCTTTCTTTTGATTAATGACAGCATGGTGTGCTTGTATCTATTACTTTACTCTTAGTCTACATCTGTCTTTATATTTAAAATTATTTTTTGTAGGCAACATATAGTTAGGTCCTATTTTTTAGTCAACCTTAACAGTCTCTGTCTTTTAGTTGGTATATTTAGCCCATTGATATTCCCAGTGATTTTTAATATAGTTGGATTAATATGTACCATATTTGTTAATGTTTTCTGTTCATTGACCTCATTCTTTGTTTATTTTTCTGTCACTTTTTT
This sequence comes from Saimiri boliviensis, assembly GCF_048565385.1. Lineage (NCBI taxonomy): Eukaryota > Metazoa > Chordata > Mammalia > Primates > Cebidae > Saimiri > Saimiri boliviensis. The sequence continues at coordinate 53,776,462 of NC_133470.1, forward strand.
TCTTTCCTCCCTCATTTTATCATTTTATGTTATTACTTATTGTCTCTTCTCTTAACATACCAATTTTATTACTTTTGAAAACTACTTATTTATGTTATTTAGAGAGAGAATCTTTGTTTTGTATCTTAGGCACCAGCTCAGATGGGGTATCTAAATAAATACATAAATAAATAGCTTTGAAAGTAATATAATTAATATGTGGCACTTGTTTCACTCAACCTCAGCTCTGTCATCCCAGGTAGAGTGCAGTGGTGTCATCATGTCTTACTGTAACCTCAAACTTCCGGCTCAAGTGATTCTCTCACTTCAGCCTTTCAAGAAGATAGGCTTACGGGCATGTGTCATTATGACAGGCTAATTTTTTTTTAAAAAAATATTTTTATAGAAATTGTTTCTCATTATGTTGCCTTTGCTTGTCTGAAACTCCTGACCTTCAGCAATCCTCTCATCTTGGCCTCCAAAAGTGCTGGGATAAAAGACATAGATTTCCACAAATAGCCCTTTCTAAACTTTTTAAATTGGTTGCCTTTAATACTGCAATATATATTTACAAGCAATCCAAATCCCCTTTCATATAACACTGTAACACATCCCATATAGTGCAAAATACTTTAATACAGAACATTCCTAACTCCTTCCTCCAATTCCTTATGGCTTTTGTTTCACTTGCCTATAAACTATAATCACTGAATACATTACAGCTAGTGCTCAACTTACGACCACGATTGGTTCCAACAGACTGGTCGTAACACAATTTGGTCGTAAGTTGAGTAGGCTATATGTACAGTACTGTGAAATGATGTTATAAAAATCCTGAATCATGTTTTATCATAATTTTCTTTCATTATTGTTATATTTCATAATTTTCTTTGTTCATTTTGTGCCATTTGTATCATCTCTACATCATTTTGTTTCTTATTTTTACATTCGTCAGGTTTAAGCAAAACACTGCATTACCAGTACAACTGGTTTAATATTTGCAAAACATGCAAAATTACAAAATACAGGTGCATACAAAAATACAAAATACAGGTGTAAAAAATACCATAGGAAACATTTCTCCAATTGCAAAATATATCAAAATATATAAACATGTAGGAAACATTTTATTGGCCACTGGTGCTTGGCTGCGGATCGTTGATGTCGTCATCTGAGGCAGCAGCTGGGGTTACCAGAGTTGGTTTTTTCATAAACATGGTGAACTTTGTCTGAATTGGATGTTTCTTTTTCTCTTCATAAATTTCATGATACGGACAAAACACACCGTGCATCATCCTTTCAATCCTTGCAAATCATTCAATGTTTGGGTTCATTGCTTCGAAATGTATAAGAAGTTTATTCAGTAAAGATAAACCGTCTGATAATCCCTTAGTGGTGAACTTTCTTTCTGGCTCCTCCTCTTCTTTTTCTGCTCCTCTTCTTCTTCTTCTGCCGCTCTTTCTTCTTCCAGTTCAATTAGCTCTTCATTTGTAAGTTCATCAACATTGAAAATCTGTTCTGCTAGATATCCATCATCGTAATTAATTCATCCAGACTATCAACAAACTTATGTGCTCCTTCCTCATTTGCCCTCGCTGCTTCTCCAGTCACCCGAACACTATGCATTTGGAATCTTTTCTTGAATCTCTGGACACAGCCAGTGCTTGCTACAAATTCTTGACTGTAATCTTCTCCAGCACGCTCCTTCAGAGTCTGAAATAGACTTCTCGCCTTCATCTGCACAGTAAAAAGACTTAATGGTGTCCGTTTTTGAATTTGATCTTCTATCCAAATATATAGCAATTTCTCCATTTTGTGGATGGGCCCACTTCATTGCTTTGTTATAACTGTTGATCACATGGGTGCAGAACCTTTCACAGCTTCATGAATTCTTTCTTTATCTTTCAAAACCGTCGACACAGTTGAGTGTGATAACTTCGTATCACGTGTGATCACATTCACTTTCTTTCCTCCTTCGTACTGCTTAATTACCTTCATTTTCGTGTCAAGATCGATGGCTTTTCTTTCCTTCTTGGCAGGATGAGGCATAGACAAAGACAATTTCCTCTTGGTAGACATCTTGGGAGGGGTTTGATGAAAAATATCCAAGACACAAAACACAAACTGGGAAAACAGTTGAAATGGTGCACGCAGAGATGGTAGTGCTGCCAGAAGCTGGTCCTCACTGTTGTATGCCCAGCTGGGCAACATTTGTGCTTCCAAATGTGGAGCAGTCATGGCTAGCGATTGTGGTCATAAAGTCAAATGGTCATAAGATGCATAGGTTGTAAGTCGATCAATACCTGTATTGCTATTAATAACTCTTAACTGTTAGCACAACTAAGAATAAGAGCAAGATGGCAGAATAGAAGATTCCACTGATCATCCCCTGCCCATAAGAACACAATCATAACACCCCCATAAGAACACCAATTTAACAACTATCTACACACACAAAAAGCACCTTGACAAAAAGAAAAAATCAGGTGAGAATTCACATTACCTGATTTTAACATCATATCCCTGAGACACTGAACAAATAATAATAATAATAATAATAATAATAATAATAAACAGTCTTGAATCACCAGTGTCACCCTTCCGCTATCCCTCAGCAGCAGTATCATGGTAAAGAGAGTATTTCTGTGCTCTGTGGAGAGGGAGAGTGTAGCAATTGTAAGGCATTGAATACAGTGCTGCCCTGTTATAGCAGAAAAGAAACAAAACAAAACAAAACACCTGACCAAACTCAGCTCACAGGTGCCAACAGAGGGAGCATTTAAACCAGCCATAGCCAGAGGGAAATTGCTGATCCAGCCATAGCCAGAGGGAAATTGCTGATCCTACTAGTCAGAACTTGATATCCCATAATGTTTGCAACCATGGGCTAATGTGTTCTGGGGTTCTAAATAAACTTGAAAGGCAGTCTAGGCCACAGTGACTTCGACTCCTAGATGTGTCTTAGTGTTGTACTGGGCCAAGAGCCAGTAGACTGGGCTATGGGGGTGGGCATGAAACCTTCTGAAACATCAGCCAAAGTTGCTAAGGGAATACTGTCATCACCTCTTCCCTGAACACTAACTGCACAGCTTGGAGCTCCAAAAGAGACTCCTTCCTTCTGCTTGAGGATACAAAACAGTAGGGAGGATTTTGTCTTGTGATATGTTGGATACCAGCTCAGCCACAGCAGGATAGGGCAATGGTCATAGCTATCAGACAACATTTCTACACACACCCTCACCAGTAGGGAACACCCTTCCTTAATGGAACAGACCCAGTTCTGGCAGGATTCATCACCTGCTGACTAAAGAGCCCTTGAGCCCTGAATAACCAGCAGCAATACCTAAGTACTATGCTGAGGGCATCAGGTTGAGACTCTGAACCTTGCTGTTCTCAGGTGAGACTCAACACTATCTCAGCTGTGGTGATTGTAGGAAAAGACTACTTCTACTTAAGAAAAGTGGAAGGAAAAGTAAAGGGGACTTTGTCTTGTACCTTAGATACTAGCTCAGCCACAGGGGAGTGGAGCACCAAGTGGTCTCTTGGGGACCCCAGTTCCAGGACTTGGCTTTTGAACAGCATTTCTAGATCTGTGCTGGGACAGAAGGGAGCTCACTGCTCAAGCAGGTAAGTCCAAGTCCATGCAGAATACATCACAAGCAGAATGAGCATCACCACAATATCACCTTTGGCCTTAAGGGAACACCTACGGTAGTCTGGGAATACTCCCTATATGCCTGTTGTGGTGGTGGCCACAGGGTGGTGTTCTTTTGCCTTTGGAAAGGGAAGGGAAGAGTGAGAAGAACTGTGTCTTATGGGCCAGCTCAGCCACAGTACAATAGAGCACCAGGTAGACTGCTAAGGTTTTAGACTCTAGTCCCTTGATCACAAATGGCACCTCTAGACATACCTGAGATTCACTACACTAAATGGAAAGACATGGGCCTAGCTGGCTTTGCCACTTGATTATACAGACCCAGGGCCTTCAGTGAACATAAGCAGAAGCCAAGAAATGGTTACAGCAGGCAGTGGGTGAGACTCAGTACTAAACTGGTTTTAGGTGTGGCTTACCACTGCAGACCTAGTGGTGGTGCCACAATGATGCTTGTGTCACATGGCCTCAGCTCCAGGTGGCTCAGAACAGAAAGAGACTCTTTGGGAGAAAGTAAGGAAAGAGAACAAGAGTCTCTGCCTGGTAATCTGAAGAATTATCCTGAATCTTGCCCAAGACAATCAAAGTAGTACCTCTATGAGCCTGAAAAAAGAAAACAAAAAACAAAACAAAACAAAACAAAAAACACTGTTACTGGGCTTGGGGTGCTTCTTAAAGCAGATACAGCTTAGACTACAACACCCAAATCCTTTCAAATATCTGGAAATCCTTCACAAGAAGGAAGGGTGTAAACAACCCCAGACTACTAAGACTACAATAAATTACTTAGCTCTTCAATACCCAGACACAGATGAACATCTACAAGTATCAAGACCATCCAGGAAAACATGGCCTCAGCTGATAAACTAAATAAGTCTCCAAGGACTAATCCTGAAGAAACAGAGACATGTGACTTTTCAGGCAAAAAACTCAAGCTAACTGTTTTGAAGAAACTCAGATAAATTCAAGATAACACAGGGAAAAAAATTCAGAATTCTATCAGTTAATTTTCACAAAAAGATTGAAATAATTAAATAGAATTCAGCATAAGTTATGGAGCTGACAAATACAATTGGCATACTAAAGAGTGCAACAGAGTCTTTCAACAGCAGAACTGATCAAGCAGAATACAGAATTAGTAGGCTTAAAGACAGGATATTTGAAAATACACAGAGGAGATATAGTAAAAAAGAATAAAAACCAGTGAAGAATGCCTACAGGATATAAAAACAGTCTCAAAAGAACAAATCTAAGTGTTATTGGCCTTTAAAATGAGGTAGAGGAAGAGATAGGGGTAGAAAGTTTATTGAAAGGGATAATAACAGAAATTCCCAAATTTAGAGAAAGATATTATTATCCAAGTACAAGAAGACTATAGAACATCAAACAGATTAAGGAGACAACCTCGAGACATTTAATAATTGAACTCTCAAAAGGTCAAGCATAAAGAAGCCTAAAAGCAACAAAACCTTACAGGCCAGAAGAGAGTGGCATGACATATTTAAAGTGCTGAAAGAAAAAGAAAAAAAAATTCTTTTACTCTACAATAATATATCCAGGGAAAATATCCTTCAAATATAAAGGAGAAATAAAGACTTTCCCAGACAAATAATAGCTGAGGGGTTTTATCAACACCAGACCTGCTCTATAAGACATGCTAAAGGAAGTATTTTAGTGAGAAATAGAAGGACATCAATGAGAAATAATAAATCATCCAAAGGTGCAAAACTCACTGGTGATAGTAAGTATACAGAAAAACAGAATATTATGGCACTGCAACTGTAGTGTATAAACAACTCTTATCTTAGGTAGAAAGACTAAGAAGTAAACCTATCAAAAATAAAAACTACAAAGACTTTTTAAGACACACACAATACAATAAAATATAAATGAAAACAAGAAGTTAAAAAGCAGGGAGCCAAAATCAAGGCATAATATTTTCTATTAGTTTTCTTTCTGCTTGCTTGTTTGGTTATACAAACAGTGTTAAGTTGTTATCAGTTTAAATAATGAGTTATGTTGTGTTTAAATTAAAAAAAAAAACATAAGAGGGAAATTTATAGCCATAAATGACAACATTAAAAAAGAAGAAAAACTTCAAATAAACAACCTAACAGTGCTCTTAAAAAGCAAGAAAAAGAGCAAACAAACCCAAAATTAGTAGACGAAAATGAGTAACAAAGATCAGAGAAGAAATACATAAAATTGAAATGAAGAAAGTAATATGAAACATGAATAAAACAAAAATTTGGTTTTCTGAAAAGTTAAACAAAATTGACAAACCTGTAGCCAGACTAAGAAAAAAGAGACAACATACAAATAAATGAAATCAGCGATGAAAAAGGAGACATTATAACTGATACTGCAGAAATTCAAAGGATCATTAGTTGCTACTATGAGCAACTATATGCCAATAAATTGGAAAATCTAGAAGAAATGGGTAAATTCCTAGACACATATAAATTACCAATATTGAGGCATAAAGAAATCTAAAACCTCCACCCCAGACCAGGAACTTCAAGGCCTTGGCTCACTCCCTCTGCTGATATCTGAGGAAACGCTCCCCCTGCCCCCTCCCTGGCATCAGAGCCGGGTCTGCCACACCTCTCCTCTGAGTCCTTCCCCACTGCCACACCACATCTTCTTGGCGGGACTCTAGGGGGTAAAGGAGTGCAATCGGACACCTATTTCACAGACGTCCCCCAGCTAAACAAGCAACGAAATTGAAGCCAAAATAAAAAGTCTCCCAATAAAGAAAAGCCCAGGACCCAATGGCTTCACTGCCAAGTTCTACCAAACATTTAAAGAACTAATACCAATTCTATTGAAACTATTACAAAAAATGGAGGAGAAGAGAATACTTCCAAATTTATTCAATAAAGCTAGTATTGATACCAAAACCAGACAAAGACATAGCATGAAAAGAAATCTACAGGCCAGTATCTCTAATAAATATTGATGCAAAAATGGTAAACGAAATACTAGCAAACTGAATTCAACAATACAGTAAAAACATCCTTCATCATGACCAAGTGGGATATATCCATGGCATGCAAGGATTGGTCAATATGCACAAATCAATTAATGTGATCTATCCTATCAAGAGAATGAAGAACAAAATCCCTATGATCATTTCAATTTATGCTGAAAAGCATTCAATAAAATTCAACATCTCTTCATGTCAAACTCTCTCAAAAAACTGCATATAGAAGAAATGTCCCTAAACATAATAAAAGCTATCTATGATAGACTCACAGCTAGTATTATACTGAATGGGGAAAATGTGAAAGCTTTATTTTAAAAGATCTGGAACATAACAAGGATGGCCACTTATACTCTTATTATTTCACATGGTATTGGAAGTCCTAGCAAGAGCAATTAGGCAAGAGGAAGAAATAAAGGGCATCCAAACTGGAAAGGATGAAGGCAAATTACTCTTGTTTGCAAATGATGCAATCTCATTTGGAAAAACCTAAAGACTTCAGCAAAAAAGCTATGAGAACTGATAAACAAAGTTGGTAAAGCTTCAGGATACAAAATTAAAGTACAAAAAATGTAGTATTTCTAACATGCCAACAGTGAACAATATGCAAGAGAAATAAAAAGTAATCCCGTTTACCATAGCAACAAATAAAATTAAATACTTGGAAATTAACTTAACTGAATAAGTGAAAGATCTCTATGAAGAAAACTGTAAGACACTAATAAGTGAAATGGAAGAGGATACTAAAACAAATGGGAAAACATTCCAAGTTCATGAATTGGAAGACTCAATATTGCTAACATGTTTGTATTATCCAAAGCAACCTACAAATTCAATGCAATCCCTATCAAAATACCAATGACATTTCTCACAGAAATAAAAAAAACAATCCTAATATTTACATGTAACCACAAAGGCTCAGAATAGCCAATACCATACTAAGCAAAAATAACAAAACTAGGGAAATTACATTACCTGACTTCAAATTATACTACAGAGCTATAGCAATCAAAACTGTATTGTGTTGGCATAAGAACAGAAACTTAGACCAAGGGAACAGAATAGAGATCATGGAAATACATAGACACAACTAAAGCAAACTCATTTTTGACAAAGGTGCCAAGAATATACACAGGGAATACAACAGTCTTTTTAATAAATGGTGGTGGAAAAATTGAATATCCATTTGCAGAATAAAACTAGACTCCTATCTTTCACCATATGCAAAAATAAAACCAAAATGGAGGCTGCTGGTGCAGGACTAGAAAGGAGCACTGAGAGGACAGGTCAGAGGACCTGACCAGTGAGCGCTGAACTGAGGCTGCATGCCCAGAAAAGAAGAGGGTGTATTCAGACTTCTGCTATGGTGGTCAAATAGGAATAGCTCTGGAGTGCAGTTCCCAGTGAGAGCAACACAGAAGGCGAGTGATCTCCATATTTCCAGATGAGGTACCAGGTTCATCTTAATGGGACTGGTTGGACAGTGGGTGTAGCCCAAGGAGAGCAAACTGAGGCAGGGTGGGGCACTGCCTCACTCGGGAAGTGCAACAGACTCAGTCTTTACAGCCCATAGAACAGGAGATTCCTGGGGCCAACAAGCACCCTGGGTCTCCAGCACAAAACTGGGCAGCCATTTCAGCTGGCACCACAGATTTCCAGCACAAAACTAGGTGGCCGTTTTAGACTGTGCCTAGAAGGTCTACAAGAAAGTCACCCATTCTCCTGAAAAAAAAAAAAAAAAAAAAAAAAAGAGGAACTGAAGACAGGGAGCCAAGTAATCTGTCTCAGCAGGTCCCACCCCTAAAAGACCAGCAAACTGAAATCCACTGGCTTGAGATTTTTGCAGCCAGCACAGCAGATTGAGCTCGACCTGGCACAGTTGAGCTCAGTGGAGGGAGGGGCATTTTCCATTACCGAGGTAGTCTGCATTACTGAGGCAGTTCTAATCTTACCTGTGTAAACAAAATTTCAAGGACGTTTACACAGCAGCTGGGCAGAGCCCGCAGCAGCTTAGCAATGCCTCTGCAGGCAGACTGTGACTAGATTCCCTCCCTGCTGGTCAGAGCCTCTCTGAAAAAAGGCAGCACCCAATCAGGGGCTTACAAATGAAACCCCACCTTCCAGGACAGAGAACCTGGGGAAAAAGGTGGTTGAGAGTTCTGCTGCAGCAGACTTAATCATCCCAGCCCAGCATCTCTGAAGAGAGCAATGGAGCTCCCAGTACAGCATGGGAGCTCTGATAAGGGACAGACTGCCTCCTCAAGCAGCTCCCTGTTCCCTGTATATCCAAAGAGACATTTCATACAGGAGATCTATGGCTGACATCTGATGGGTACCCTTCTGGGACAAAGCTACCAGAAGAAGGAACACACAGCAATCCTTGCTATTCTGCAGCCTCTGTGGGTGATTTCCAGGCAAGCAGGATCTGGAGTGGACCTCCAGCAGTCCTACAACAGAGGGGCCTAAAAAACAGAAAGAATTAGCTACAACATCAACAGAAAGAGTGTCCACTCAGAGACCCCATCTGAAAGTCACCAATTTCAAAGACCAAATGTAGATAATCCATGAAGATGGGAAGAAACCAGAGCAAAAAGAATAAAATTATCACACACCAGAAGGCCTCTCCTCCTCGAAGAGATCACAACTCCTCACCAGCAAGTGAACAAAACAGGATGGAGAATGAGTTTGATGAATTTACAAAAGCACCTTCCCTGTTTTTGCACGCTTCAGAAGGTGGTTAATAACAAACTCCTCTGAGCTAAAAGAACATGATCTAACCCAGTGCAAAGAAACTAGAACCTTGAAAAAAGGATAGATGAAATGCTAACTAGAATAAACAGCATAGAGAAGAACATAAACAACTCGATGGAGCGGAAAAACACAGAATGAGATCTTTGCGAAGCATACACAAGTTTCAATAGGGGAATCAAGCAAGCAGAAGAAGGATATCAGAGATTGAAGATCAACCCAATGAAATAAAATGAGAAGGCAAGATTAGAGAAAAAAGAGCGAAAAGAAATCACACGTGCTCTAAAATTGACCACATTATTGGAAGCAAATCACTTATCAACAAATGCAAGAGAATGGAAATCATCACTACCAGTCTCTCAGACCACAGTGCAATCAAATTAGAACTCAGGATTAAGAAACTCACTCAAAACCACACAGCTACATGGAAACTGAACAACCTGCTCCTGAATGACTACTGGAAAAATAATGAAATGAAGGCAGAAAGAAACATTTTCTTCAAAACCAATGAGAATGAAGACACAACTTACTAGAATCTCTGGGACATGTTTAAAACAGTGTCTAGAGAGAAATTTATAGCAATAAATGTCCACATAAGAAGTGATGAATGATCAAAAATCAACAGTCTATCATCACATTTAAAAGAACCAGAGGAGCAAGATCAAACAAATTCAAAAGCCAGCAGAAGAAAAGACAGCTAAGATCAGAGCAGAACTGAAGGAGATAGAGACATAAAAATCTCTTTAAAAAATAAATCTAGCTGGGCGCGGTGGCTCAAGCCTGTAATCCCAGCACTTTGGGAGGCCGAGGCGGGTGGATCACGAGGTCGAGAGATTGAGACCATCCTGGTCAACATGGTGAAACCCCGTCTCTACTAAAAATACAAAAAATTAGCAGGGCATGGTGGCACGTGCCTGTAATCCCAGCTACTCAGGAGGCTGAGGCAGGAGAATTGCTTGAACCCAGGAGGCGGAGGTTGCGGTGAGCCGAGATCGCGCCATTGCACTCCAGCCTGGGTAACAAGAGTGAAACTCCGTCTCAAAAAAAAATAAAAATAAAAATAAAAAATAAATCTAGGAGCTGTTTTTTTTTTTTTAAAGATCAACAAACTAGATAGATAACTAACCACAATAATAAAAAGAAAATCTAGCCGGGCGCGGTGGCTCACGCCTGTAATCCCAGCACTTTGGGAGGCCGAGGCGGGTGGATCACAAAGTCAAGAGATCGAGACCATCCTGGTCAACATGGTGAAACCCCGTCTCTACTAAAAATATAAAAAATTAGCTGGGCATGGTGGCACGTGCCTGTAATCCCAGCTACTCAGGAGGCTGAGGCAGGAGAATTGCCTGAACCCAGGAGGCAGAGGTTGCGGTGAGCCAAGATTGTGCCATTTCACTCCAGCCTGGATAACAAGAGTGAAACTCCATCTAAAAAAAATAATAATAATAAAAATAAAAATAAAAGAGAGAAGAATCCAATAGATGCAATAAAAATGATAAAGTGGATATTACCCCCAAGTCCATAGAAATACAAACTACCATTAGAGACTACTAGAAACAACTCTTTGCACATAAACAAGTAAATATGGAAGAAATGGACAAATTCCTGGACACTTACAACCTCCCAAGGCTAAACCAGGAAGAAGTTGAATCAAATAGACCAATAACAAGAACTGAAGTTGAGACAGCAATTAATAGCCTACAAACCAAAAAAAGTCCAGGTCCAGATGGGTTGACAGATGAATTCTACCAGACGTACAAAGTGGAGCTGGTACCACTCCTTCTGAAACTATTCAAAACTATAAAAAAGGAAATCCTCCCTAACTCATTTTATGAGACCAACATCATCCTTATACCAAAACATGGCAGAGACACAACTAAAAAAGAAAATTTCAGGCCAATATCCCTGATGAACCGCCATACAAAAATCTTGAACAAAATACTTGCAAACCGAATGCAATAGCACATCAAAAACCTTATCCATCATGACCAGCTAGGCTTCATCCTGAGGATGCAAGGCTGGTTCAACATATGCAAATCTATAAATGTAATCCAACACATAAACAGAACCAAAGACAAAAACCATATGGTTATCTCAATAGATGCAGAGAAGGTCTTCAACAAAATACAACAGCCCTTTATGCTAAAAACTCTCAATAAACTAGGTACTGATGGAATATATCTCGAAATAATAAAAGCTATTTACGACAAACCCACAGCCAATATCATACTGAATAGGCAAAAACTGGAAGCATTCCCTTTGAAATCTGGCACTCGACAAGAATGCCCTCTCTCACCACTTCTATTCAATATAGTACTGAAAGTTCTAACCACAGCAATCAGGAAAGAAAAAGAAATAAAGGGTATTCAAATAGGGAAAGAGGAAGTTAAATTGTCCCTATTTGCAGATGACATGATTGTATGTTTAGAAGACCCTATTGTCTCAGCCCAAAATCTCCTTAACCTGCTAAGCAACTTCAGTAAAGTCTCAGGATACAAAATCAATTTTTAAAAAGTCACAAGCATTCCTATATACCAATAACAACAAACAGAGAGCCAAATCATAAGTGAACTCACATTCACAATTGCTATAAAGGGAATCAAATACCTAGGAATACAACTACAAAGGACCTGAAGGATATCTTCAAGGAGAACTACAAACCACTGCTCAAGGAAATCAGAGAGGACACAGATGAAAAAACATTCCATGCTCATGGTTAGGAAGAATCAATACCTTAAAAATGATCATACTGCCCAAAGTAATTTATAGATTCAATTCTATCCCCATGAAGCTACCATTGACCTTCCACAAGGAACTGAAATAATAAACCACCTTAAACTTCATATGGAACCAAAGAGCCTGCATAGCCAAGACAATCCTCAGCAAAAAGAACAAAGCTGGAGGCATCACGCTCCTGACTTCAAACTATACTACAAGGCTGCAGTAATCAAAACAGCATGTTACTGGCACCAAAACAGAGATATAGACCAATGGAACAGAACAGAGCCCTCAAAAGTAGAGCCACACATCTACAACTATGTGATCTTTGACAATCTGACAGAAACAAGCAATGGGGAAAGGATTCCCTGTTTAATAAATGATGGTGGGAAAACTGGTAGCCATGTGCAGAAAGCTAAAACTAGACCCCTTCCTTACACCTTATACAAAGATTAACTCCACATGGATTAAAGATTTAAACATAAGACCTAACACAATAAAAACCCTAGAGGAAAACCTAGGCAATATCATTCAGGACATAGGCATAGGCAAGGACTTCTTGACTAAAACATCAAAAACAATGATGACAAAAGCCAAAATAGACAAATGGGATCTAATTAAACTTAAGAGGTTCCGCACAGCAAAAGAAACAATCACAAAAAATGAACTAGCAACAAAAAGAATGGGAAAAAGTTTCTGTAAGCTACCCATCTAACAAAGGGCTAATATCCAGGATCTACTAAGAACTAAAACAAATTTTCAAGAAAAAAAAAAACTCCATCAAAAAGTGGATGAAGGATATGAACAGACACTTTTCAAAAAAAAGACATGTATGCAGCCAACAAACATATGAAAAAATACTAGGCATTAGAGAAATGCAAATTAAAACCACATTGAGATGCCATCTCACACCAGTTAGAACGGCAATCTTTACAAAATCTGCAGACAACAGATGTTCGAAAGGATGCTGAGAAATATGAACACTGTTACATTATTGATGGGAGTGAAAATGAGTTCAATGATTGGTAAAGGCAGTATGGCAATTCCTCAAGGATCTAGAAATACAAACACCATTTGACCCAGCAATCCCATTACTGGATGTATACCCAAAGGATTATAAATCATTCTATTACAAAGATACATGCACACATATGTTCATTGTGGCACTTTTTGCAATAGCAAAGACTTGGAACCAACCCAAATGTCTATCAAGGATATACTGGATAAAGAAAATGTAAAATATATACACCATGGAACACTATGCAGCCATGAAGAAGGAGGAGTTCATGTACTTGCAGGGACATGGATGAAGCTGGAAAACATCATTCTTATGAAACTGACACAAGAACATAAAGCCAAACACCACATGTTCTCACTCATAAGTGGATGTTGAACAATGAAAACACGTGGACACAGGAGAACATCACAAACTGGGTTCTATTGGGGGATCAGAGGCTAGGGGAGAGTTAGTAGGGGTGAGAAGATGTGGTATGGATAACATTAGGAGAAATACTTAATGTAGGTGACGGGCGGTAATGGATGCAGCAAACTACCATGGCATGTGTGTACCTATATAAGAATCCTGCATGATCATCCCATGTACCCCAGAACTTAAAGTATAATAAGTAAATAAGTAAAAAGTAAATAAGTAAAAGAAAACAAAACAAAACAAAAATCAAAATGAATTGAAGACTTATATTTGAAACCTTGCAGTATGAAACTCCTCCCCCAAAAAATTGGGAAACTCTCTAGGACATTAGTTTGGAAAAATTTTTTTTCTTGTGTAATGCCCCATAAACACCGGCAACTAAAGCAAAGAGGATAATATCATGTTAAAAAAATTCTGCACAGCAAAGGATACAATCATCAAAATGAAGAGACAACCTACAGAATGGGAGAAAATATCTGCAAACTACCGATTTGAGATGGGATGAATAACCAGACTATACAAATTACTCATACAACTCTATAAGAAAAAAAATCTAATGATTGGATTAAAAAATTGGCCAGGTTCAGTAGCTCCAGCCTGTAATCCTAGTACTTTGCGAGGTTGAGGCAGGCAGGTTTTTTTGAGCACAGAAGCATAGCACGCCTAATCTCTACAAAAAATGGAGAAATTAGCCAGTTGTGGCATGTACCTGTGGTCTCAGCTACTCATGGGGCTGGGGTGGGAAGATTGCTTGAACCAGGAAGTTTGAGGCTGCAGTGAGCCATGATCATGCTACTGCACTTCAGCCTGCATAATAGAGCAAGATCTTTTCTCAATAACAACAACAAAAAAATAGGCAAAAGATTTGAATAGACATTCCTGAAAAGAAGACATACAAATAGCTAAGAGATATCTGCTCTCCCATGTTTGTTTCCACACTGATCACAATAGCCAAGATTTGGAAACAACCGATGAGTCGAATGGATAAATAAAATATGGTACTTATACACAGTGGTGTATTATTGAGCCATAAAGAGAAATTATATTTGCAACAACATGGATGGAACATGGATGGAACTGGAGCTCAATATGTTAAATGAAATAATCCAGGCACAGAAAGACAAGCACCTCATATTCTCACTTATTTGTGGGTTCTAAAAATCAAAACAACTGAGCTCATGGAGATGAAGGGTAGAAGGATAGTTACCAGAAGCTGAGAAGAGTAGTGACTGCTGAGGGTGGGGAGGTGGGAATAGATAATTATAGTTAGAAAGAATGAAGAAGACCTAGTATTTGATAACACAACAAACAGGGTGACTATAATCAATAATAATTTAATTGTATATTTTAGAATAACTAAAAAAGTAAAATTAATTGTTTGTAACACAAAGGATCAATATTTGAGGGGATAGATACCTCATTCTCCATGATGTGGTTATTGTGCATCGCATTCCTGTATCAAAACATTCCATGTACCCCATAAATATATACACCCACAAAAATTAAAATTAAAAATTTAAGAAAAATAGAAATAAATGATTTTATTTTATCTTTATTTGTTCTTTTTCTAATGCCTTTTTTCTGCTCAGGTCTGAGTTTCTGCCCTGTATATTTTTTTCTCCTCTCTGAAGAACTTTTTAAAATATTACTGGCAAGGCAGGTCTACTGGTGACAAATCCCTCAATTTTTGTTTGCCTGAGTAAGTATTTATTTCTCCTTCACTTTTGAAGAGTAGTTTGACTAGACATAGAATTATATGCGGTAAATTTTTTTCTTTCAATACTTTGAATATGTTACTTCAGTGTCTTCTTGTATGCATGATTTCTGAAAAGAATTCTAAAGTAACTCTTATCTTTGCTTCTCTATATAGAAGACCTTTTTTCTCTCCCCATTTCTTTCAAGTCTTCATTTTTCTATACAGTGGGAACATTTAATATCCTCCACTCTAGCCATTTCAATATATAATTTTTTTTAACGATAGTCACCCTATTGTATAATGAAATACTAAAACTTATTCTTAAGATGATGGATATGCTAATTTCTCTAATTTTATCATTACACATTATATACAGGTATTGAAACATCACACTGAACCCCATAAATATATACAATTATGTGTCAATTAAAATAAAACATAAAAAAAGATTCTGCCTTTGTTTTTTTTTTATTTTCTGCAGTTTGAATATAATATGCCTAGCTTATTTTTTTCAGTAGTAGTTTTTTAAATCTTGCTTTGTGTTATTTGAGCTTCCTGTATTTGTAGTTTAATGTCCATTATTAATTTTAAAATTCTCAGTCATCATCGTTTAAATATTTCTTCTATTCTTGTTTCCTTTTTTTTTTTTTTTTGGTACTAACATTATGTGTGTGTTACAGCTTTTGTAAATGTCTCACAGATTTTGGATATTCTGTTTGGTCTTTTCTTTCTTTTTTCTCTCTATGCCTTAATTTTGGAAGTTTATAGTTGACATCTTTTCAAGCTCACTGATTCGTTCTTGGCTATTACACGTCTATCAGTTAGCCCATTAAAGACATTTTTCATTTCTGTTACAGTATGTTTGATTTCTATCGTTTTCATTTTTCCTTACAGTTTTTATATCATTGCTTATCTTACTCATCTGATTTTTACATGGTTCATTTCTTTCCATGAGAGCTCTTAGCATATAGACCATAGTGTTTTAAATTTTCAGTCTGATAATTCCAATATCCTTGCCACCATACCTTTTTGGCTCTGACACTTGCTCTGTCTCTTCAAACTGTGTTCTTGGCTATTTGGTATGTTCTGTAATGTTTTTTGTTGAAAAGCAGACATAAAGTGCTGGCTAAGAGGAGCTGAGGTAAACAGATCTTTAGTGTGAAGTTTTATGTTTATCTGGCTAGGGATTAGTTTGTGTTTATTGTCTGCTATAGCTGTAGACGTCAGAGGCTAAAATTTCTTGTAATGGCCTCATTGTTGTCTTCATTGTTGTCTTTGGATTTTTCTAAATATTTCTTCCTCAATATGGTCTGAGACATGCAATTCTTTCATTGTATTTCCCTGATATTGTACATGAGACCTGTTTATGTGGTGTGAAGGTGTTGAGGGAGGAGAAACATTCTATACTCATGATTTGGTCTCACTTTTTTAGTGAGCCTGTGACGTTGGGACATAACTTTTACAATTGCTTCTCAGTTTTTGTCCCCCTCTGTGCTGGGATAGAAGGGACAGAGAGGGATGGAGTTGGTTATTTCTCTTCTCCACAGGTTAGTTAAGCTTTAGAAAAATCCAGTCAGTTAAGATCTGATGAAATAGTTTTCCTTGAAAGCAGATATTGTTTAGAAGAATAGAAAACTCTGGACCTATTGCAAAACTCTGGGCATATTTTCCCCTCACCAGCTGAAAGTAGTAGGATACTTTTCTCAGATCTTCTCTGTAAGAACATTTGGGCTCATGGAGGTAAAACTCACACAAGTGTGTACCTTCCCTGTTTTTGCACGCAGAGCCTTCAAAAATTCATAACTTATGGATTGACTTTTTCTACTTCTATCCTGTTTCCGATGGAGAGTTTTGCTCCTGGGCTTCTGTTCTGGTTAGCTGTGATTCTCTGTATCTACCAGTCTGCCTCTTCAATTTTGAGGTGAGTAGTTTGCTCTATGACCTGAATTCTTGGATGGATCTAAGAAAAGATGTTGACTTTTGATTTGCCCATTTTTTTTTTTCTTACTGCAGATGCAAGTGACATCTAAGCTTCTTACATGGCATACCAGAACCTGGAAGCCCATTTCTGTTTTAAAAATTAATTCAGCATTTATTGAGCATGTACTACATTTCAAGGAACCAGATCTAGGAACCAGAAATACAGTAGTGAGTAAGACAGACAAAAGTCCTGCTCCCAAGTTTATATTCCGGTTGGATGAGACAGAATAAAAAAATAAACATTCAAAGTACTAGCGATGCAACTATATACATAGTATTTTATTTAAATCAACTAATTTTTGTACTTGTAGAAATTTATTTTAAAAGGAAACTATAACACTATTATAAGTGGAGAAGCAGCAATATTCCACAATCAAAGGATAAACATAAAATTTCTAACTTTTAAAGAAATGATCATGATAGCTACCATCCATGAGCATATCCATTGCCACATCTGGAGCCCATGCCACATGTTGAGAAGCATTGATTTAGTTGATCCAAATGCTTTTCATATGGGGAATTATGATTTATAAGACAAAAGTAATTTGAGCACATCCTCAGTCAGATCTCATATCTCCAAGGGCTAAATATAGCTCCAAAAATTTTTTTATCAAAGAGAATGGACACACAGGAAAGCTGCATATGGTCATGCAAGTTGTCCATAGAACAACTCTAGGAGATACCAGTTGCTTGGACTACAATGCAAATGGGGCTCCTTGGAGCTGAACAGTGTACAGCCTGTGCGACCATATGCAAAGTCTCTCAGAACTCGATATTAGGGAAATAGAGCATAGTGATTAAAAGTGCAAGATTTGGAGGCAGCTGCTACCAGCTATGTGACCTCAGAAAAGTGACTTTTACTTCTGTCTGGCTCTGAAGATAATTATAGTACTTTTTTTTTTTTTTTTTTTGAGGCTGGGGTAGAAATTAATGATATTACTCAGCAATGCACCTGGCATCTGGTAAGTACTAATACCTGTGAACTATCATTATTATTACAACCTCAACACCAAATAAATTCAAATAGGCCTTGGATTTCATTTTTTTTTAACTTTTATTTTAAGTTCAGGAGTGCATGTGCAAGTTTGTTACATAGGTAAACTCGTGTCATAGGAGTTTGTTGTACAGATTCTTTTGTCACATAGGTATGATACTATTATACTCAATAGTTATGGTTCCACTTCTGTACCTTCTCCTGACCTCCACCCTCAAGTAGAACCCAGTGATAGTTGTTCTTTTCTATGTGTTCATAAATTCTCACCATTTAGCTTCAACCTATAAATGAAAACATATGGTCTTTGGTTTTCTGAAGTTTAATAAGGATAATGCCCCCCCAACTTTATTCATCTTCCCCCAAAAGACATAATCTCATCATTTTTTTCCTTTTTACATTTTTCCTTTTTATTTATTTATTTATTATTGTACTTTAAGTTCTAGGGTACATGTGCAGATCCTGCAGGATTGTTGCATAGGTACACAAATGCCACAGTGGTTTGCTGTCTCCATGCCCTCGTCACCTATATCAGGTATTTCTCCCAATGTTATTCCTCTCCAAAATCCTCAATTCCCACTGTCCCTCCCTCAAGCTTCCCTACCACCAACAGATCCCAGTATGTGACGTTCCCCTCCCAGTGCCCATGTGTTCTCATTGTTCAACACCCGCCTATGAGTGAGAACATGCAGTGTTTGGTTTTCTGTTCTTGTGTCAGTTTTGCTGAGAATGGTGATTTCCAGATTCATTCATGTCTCTACAAAGGACATGAACTCATCCTATTTCATGACTGCATAGTATTCTATGGTGTATATGTGCCACGTTTTCTCTGTCCAGTTTATTATTGAAGGGCATTTGGGTTGGTTCCAGGTCTTTGCTATTGTAAACAGTACTACAATGAACATATGTGTACATGTGTTTTTATAATAGAACAATTTATAATACTTTGGGTATATACCTACTAATGGGATTGCTGGGTCAAATGGAATTTCTATTTCTAGGTCCTTGAAGAATTGCCACACTGTCTTCCACAATGATTGAACTAATTACACTCCCACCAACAGTGTAAAAGTGTTCTTGTTTCTCACATCCACTCCAGCAACTGTTGTCTCCAGATTTTTAATGATCACCATTGTAACTGGTGTGAGATGGTATCTCAATGTGGTTTTGATTTGCATTTCTGTAATGACCAGTGATGATGAGCATTTCTTCATAAGTTTGTTGGCCTCATAAATGTCTTCTTTTGAAAAGTGTCTGTTCATATCTTTCACCCACTTTTGAATGGGTTCGTTTGTTTGTTTTCTTGCAAATCTGCTTTAATTCTTTGTAGATTTTGGATATTTGCCCTTTGTCAGATGGGTAGCTTGCAAAAACGTTTTCCCATTCTTTTGGATGCTGGTTCACTCTGATGGCTTCTTTTGCTGTGCAGAAACTCTTAAGTTTAATTAGATCCCATTTGTCTATTTTGGCTTCTGTTGCCATTGCTTTTGGTGTTTTATTCATAAAATCCTTGCCTATGTCTATGTCCTGAATGGTATTACCTAGATTTTCTTCCAGGGTTTTTATGGTGTTAGGTCTTATGTTTAAATCTTTTTTTATCTTGAGTTAATTTTAATGTAAGGTGTAAGGAACGGGTCCAGTTTCAGCTTTCTGCACATGGCTAGTCAGTTCTCCCAACACCATTTATTAAACAGGGAATTCTTTCCCCATTGCTTGTTTTTGTCGGATTTGTTAAAGATCACATAGTTGTAGATGTGTGGCTTTGCTTCTGAGGCCTATGTTCTGATCCATTTGTTTATATTTCAGTTTTGGTACCAGTACCATGACGTTTGGATTACAGTAGCCTTGTAGTACAGTTTGAAGTCAGGGAGAGTGATACCTCCAGTTTTTTTCTTTTTGCTTAGGATTGTCTTGGCTATGCAGGCTCTCTTTTGGTTCCATATGAAGTTTAAGGTGTTTTTTTCCAGTTCTGTGAAGAAGGTCAATGGTAGCTTGATGAGGATAGCATTGAATTTATGAATTACTTGGGGCAGTATGACCATTTTCATGATATTGATTCTTCCTAACCAGGAGCATGGAATGTTTTTCCATCTGTCTGTGTCCTCTCTTATTTCCATGAGCAGTATTTTGCTGTTCTTTTTGAAAAGGTCCTTTACATCCTTTGTTGTATCCCTAGTTATTTTAGTCTTTTCCTAGCAATTGTGAATGGGACTTTGCTCATGATTTGGCTCTCTGTTAGTCTGCTGTTGATGTATAGGAATGCTTGTGATTTCTGCACATTGATTTTTTTATCCTGAGATTTTGCTGAAATTGCTTAGCAGACTAAGAAGATTTTGGGCTGAGACAATGGGGTCTTCTAAATATACAATCATGTCATCTGCAAATAGAGCCAATCTGACTTCCTCTTTTCTGAATTAAATACCTTTTATTTATGTTTCTTGCCTGATTGCTCTGGCTAGAACTTCCAGTACTATATTGAAAAGGAGTGGTGAGAGAGGGCATTCTTGCCTTGTGCCAGTTTTCAAAGGGAATGCTTCCAGTTTTTGCCTGTTCAGTATAATATTGGCTGTTGGTGGCCGGGCGCGGTGGCTCAAGCCTGTAATCCCAGCACTTTGGGAGGCCGAGGCGGGTGGATCACGAGGTCAAGAGATCGAGACCATCCTGGTCAACATGGTGAAACCCCATCTCTACTAAAAATTAAAAAAATTAGCTGGGCATGGTGGCGCACGCCTGTAGTCCCAGCTACTAGGGAGGCTGAGGCAGGAGAATTGCTTGAACCCAGGAGGCGGAGGTTGCGGTGAACCGAGATCGTGCCATTGCACTCCAGCCTGGGTAACAAGAGCGAAACCCCGTCTCAAAAAAAAAAAAATATATTGGCTGTTGGTTTGTCATAAACAGCTTTTATTATTTTGAGGTATCTTCCATCAGCACCTAGTTTATTGAGAGTTTTAAGCATAAAAGGCTGTTGAATATTGTCAAAGGTCTTCTGTGCATCTATTGAGATGATCATGTGGTTTTTGTCTTTGGTTCTGTTTATGTGATGAATTATGTTTATAGATTTGCAAATTTTGAACCAGCCTTGCATCCTTGGAATGAAACCTGCTTGATAGTGATGGATAAGCTTTTTGATGTGTTGTTACATTTGGTTTGCCAGTATTTTGTTGAAGATTTTTGCATTGATGTTCTTCATGGATATTGGCATGAAGCTTTTTTTTTTAGTTGGGTCTCTGCCAGGTTTTGGTATCAGGATGATGTTGGTCTCATAAAATGAGTTAGGGAGGATTCCCTTTTTGTATTGTTTGGAATAGTTCATGAAGGAATAGTACCAGCTCCTCTTTGTATGTCTGGTAGAATTCATCTATAAACCCATCTGGACCTGACATTTTTTGATTGGTAGGCTATTAATTGCTGCCTCAACTTCAGACCTTGTTATTGGTCTATTTAGATATTGAACTTCTTCCTGGTTTAGTCTTGGGAGTGTGTAAGTGTCCAGGAATTTATCAATTTCTTCTAGGTTTACTGGCTTATGTGCACAGTTGTTTGTAGTAATCTCTGATGTTAGTTTGTATTTCTGTGGAATTGATGGTGATATCCCCTTTATCATTTTTAATTGTATCTATTTGATTCTTCTTTCTTTTCTTTTTTTATTAGTCAGACTAGCAGTGTGTCTATTTTGTTGATCTTTTCAAAAAACTAGCTCCTGAATTTATTGATTTTTTGAAGGGTTTTTTTTTTGTGTGTGTTTCTATCTCCTTCAGTTCTGCTCTGATCTTAGTTATTTCTTTCTTCTGCTAGCTTTTGAGTCTTTTTTATCTTGCTCCTGTAGCTCTTTCAATTTTGATGATAGGGTGTCGATTTCAGATCTTTTATCTCTTCTTGTGTAGGCATTTATTGCTATAAATTTCACTCTAGACACTGCTTTAAATGTTTCTCAGAGATTCTGGAACATTGTGTCTTTGTTCTCATTGGTTTCAAACAACTTTATTTCTGCCTTCATTTCATTGTTTATCCAGTCATCACTCAGGAGCAAGTTGTTTAGTTTCCATGTAATCTTGTTGTTTTGGGGGAGTTTCTTAATCCTAAGTCCTAATTTGATTGCTCCCTGGTCTGAAAGACTGTTTGTTATGATATTGACAGTGGAGTGTTAAAGTTCCCTATTATTATTGTGAGACAGCCTAAGTTTCTTTGTAGGTCGTTAAGAACTTGCTTTATGTATCTGGGTGTTCCTGTATTAAGTCGTTAAGAACTTGCTTTATGTATCTGAGTGTTCCTGTATTGAGTGCATATATATTTAGGATAGTTAGCTCTTCTTGTTGCATTGATCCTTTTACCATTATGTAATGCCCTTCTTTGTCTCTTTTGATCTTTGCTGGGTTAAAGTCCATTTTATCAAAGCCCAGGATTGCAACCCATGCTTTTTTTTTTTTTTCTCTCCATTTGCTTGGTAAATCTTTTTCCGTCCTTTTATTTTGAGTCTATATGTATCTTTGCACATGAGATGGGTCTCCTGAATACAGCACACTAACGAGTCTTGACATTTTATCCAGTTTACCAGTTTGTGTCTTTTGATTCGAGCATTTAGCCCATTTACATTTCATGTTCATATTGTTATGTGGGAATTTGATTCTGCCATTTTGTTACTGGCTGGTTGATTTGCCCATTAGTTGACAGTTTCTTCATTGCATCTTTTGTCTTTACCATTTGGTACGTTTTTGCAGTGGCTGGTACCAGTTATTTCTTTACATATTAGTGTTTTCTTCAGAAGCTCTTGTAAGGCAGGTTTGGTGGTGATGGAATCTCTCAGCAATTGCTTGTCCATAAAGTATTATATTTCTCCTTCACTTATGAAGCTTAGTTTGACTGGATATGAAATTCTGGATTGAAAGCTCTTTTCTTTAAGGATGTTGAATATTGGCCCCCACTCTCTTCTGGCTTGTAGGGTTTCTGCTAAGAAATTTCCTGTGAGTCTGATGGGCTTCCCTTTGTAGGTGACGTGATCTTTCTCTCTGACTGCTCTTAGCATTTTTTCCTTCATTTTAATCCTGCTGAATCTGATGATTACATGTCTTAAGGTTACACTTCTTGAGAAATATCTTTGTAGTGTTTTCTGTATTTCCTGGATTTGAATGTTGGCCTGCCTTGCTAGCTTAGGGAAGTTCTCCTAGATAATATCCTTAAGAATGTTTTCCAGCTTGGATGCATTCTCCCTGTCACTTTCAGGTACACCAGTCAAGCATAGATTAGATCTTTTTACATAATCCCATATTTCTTGGAGGCTTTGTTCATTTCTTTTCACTTTTTTTCTCTAATCTTGCCTTCTCATTTTATTTCATTGAGTTGACCTTTCAATCTCTGATATCCTTTCCTCTGATTGATCAAATCACCTATGAGACTTGTGTATGCTTTGCAAAGTTCTCGCTCTCAGTTTTTCAGCTTTATTAAGTAGTTTATGTTCTTCTCTAAGCTGTTTATTCTAGTTAGCATTTCGTCTAATCTTTTTTCAAGGTTCTTAGTTTCTTTGCATTGGGTTAGAACATGTTTCTTTAGCTCAGAGAAGTTTGCTATTACCCACATTCTGAAGCCTGCTTCTGTCAATTCATCAAACTCATTCTCCATGCTGTTTTGTTCCCTTGCTGGTGAGGAGATGTGATCCCTTCGTGGAGGAGAAGTGTTCTGGTCTTTGATAATTTCAACCTTTTTGCACTGGTTTGTTCTCATCTTTGTGGATTTAGCTACATTTCATCTTTGAAGTTGGTGATTTTGGATGGTGTCTCAGTGGATGTCCTTTCCACTGATGTTGAAGCTATTTCTTTCTGTTTTTTAGTTTTCCTTCTAACTGTCAGGTCCTTCTGCTGTAGGACTGCTGGAGCTCCACTCTAGACCTTGATTTCCTGGGAATAACCCATGGGTATTGCAGAACAGCAAATATTGCTGCCTAATCTTTCCTCTGGTAGCTTCATCCCAGAAAGGTACCAGCCAGGTGACAGCCAAGGCTTTCCTGTATTAGGCTACTTTTTGGTTAAATAGGGGTTAGGGATCTGCTTGAGGAGGCAGTCTGTCTCTTGTCTGCCTGCAGAGATGAGGCAGCATCTCTGTCACGGACTCAGCCCAGCTGCTGTGTAAGCTTCCTCTGGTTTTTGTTCACACAGGTTGATTTATACCTGCCTCAGCAATGATGGACACCCTTCCCAACACTGAGCTCAATTGTCCCAGGTTGAGCTCAAACCAATGTTCTGGCTGTGAAACTCTCAAGTGAGAGAGTTTCAGTTTGCTGGTCTTTGTGGAGATGGGACCTGCCTGGCTTTATCACCTGTCTCCCTGCTTTTAGCTCACCCTCTTTCTGGGGAGTGGATAGCTCTGTCCCACAGGCACTCTCAGTGCTAGTCAAAACGTTTGCCCTGATATGTACCAACAACCTGTGGCACCTGCCGGAGCTGCCACTCAGAACTGTATTGATAATTTGTGGTGCTTTTTAGCCTGGTGGGGATGTCCTCATCTGTGGGTTGCAGAGGGCATGGGAGAAGCACAGTATCTGAACCAGTGTGCTGAGGGGCAGGGATGTCCTTGATCCTCTGGTTGGTTACACTTCCCAGTGAGGCAGCACTATGACCTACCATGATTTGGACTCCTTGGGCTACATCCACTGTCCAACCAGTCCTATTGAAATGAAACTTGTACCTCAGTTGGAAATGTGGAGATCACTCACCTTCTGCATCTCCCTCGCTGGGAGCTGCACTCAAGCTGTTCCTATTTGGCCATCTTGGTGTAATCCCTAATCTCTTCATTTTTTATAGCTGCACAGTATTCCATGGTGTATATGTACCCCATTTTCTTCATTCAATCTGTCATTGATGAGCATTTAAGTTGGTTCCAAGTCTTTGCTTTGTAAATAGTACTGCTATCAACATTTACATCCATGTGTCTTTATGGTAGAATAATTTATATATTACTATGGATATAGATCTAGTTATAATTATGCTAGGTCAAATGGCAATTCTGTTTTTAGGTCTTTGAGGAATTGCCATATTGCCTTCCACAATGGTTGAATTAATTTACACCCTCACCAACAGTGTATAATTGTTCCCATTTCTCCAGCATCTGTCATTTTTTTTTGACTTTTTAATAATAGCTATTCTGACTGGTATGAGATGTTATCTCATTGTGGTTTAGATTTGCATTTCTCTAATGATCAGTGATATTAAGTTTTTTTGTTTTTTTGTTTTTTTTTCTTATGCTTCTTGGCCTCATGCATATCCTCTCTGGAGACATGCTTGTTCATGGCCTTTGCCCACATTTTATTGAGGTTGTTTGTTCTTGTAAATTTGTTTAAGTTCCTTAAAGAAGCTGGATATCAGACCTTTGTTGGACACAGAGTTTGCAAAAATTTTCTCCAGTTTTGTAGGTTGTCAATGTAATCTGTTGATAGTTTCTTTTGATATGCAGAAGCTCTTTAGTTTAATTAGATCCCATCTGTGAATTTTCACTTTTGTTGCCATTGCTTTAGTATTTTTGTCATGAAATCTTTCCCTGTTCTTATGTCCAGGATGGTAGTGCTTAGGTTGTTTACAAGGGTTTTTATGGTTTGGGGTTTTAAATTTAAGTCTTTAATCTATCTTGAATTAAGGTTTGCATATGCTAGTTAATTTTTGTATAAGGAAGGGGTCCAGTCATCTGCTAGGGTAACCAGTGCTAGTTGGTTGTTTGTTGAATAGGGTGTTCTTTTTACACTGCTTGTTTTTGTCAGATTCACTGAAAATCAAATGGTAGTAAATGTGTGGTCTTATTTCTGGGCTCTATTATGTTCCATTGGTCTATATGTCTGTTTTTTTTTTTTTTTTTTTCCAGTACCATGCTGTTTTAGTTACTGTAGCATTGCAATATACTTTAAAGTTATGTAACCTGATATCTCTGACTTTGTTCTTTTTGCTTAGGATTGTCTTGACTATTCAGGCTGTTTTTGCTTCCATATAAATTTTTAAATAGTTTTTTTTCCTAGTTCTGTGAAAATTGTCAATGGTGGTTTGATAGGAATAACATTTAATCTATAAATTGCTTTGGGCAGTATAAGCCCTGAACTTTCTAATGTCAATAAAATCTTGAAATGCCTTTTAAATTATTGCCCTATCCTTTGTGAATCTTTATAAATACTGAGTCATAATTCTAGTAGCAATTGACACAGCTAA
This sequence comes from Saimiri boliviensis, assembly GCF_048565385.1. Taxonomy (NCBI): domain Eukaryota; kingdom Metazoa; phylum Chordata; class Mammalia; order Primates; family Cebidae; genus Saimiri; species Saimiri boliviensis. The sequence continues at coordinate 53,802,821 of NC_133470.1, forward strand.
ACACAAGACCAAATTTAAAAACAAGCAAAACTCAAAAACATTTGCAATAAATAAGACACAAAGTTCAAAAACCTTAAAATATGAATATTTCATAGAAAGATATGATCTCTGATGGATACACATTCAAAATTTGTAAACTGACATTTGGCTAAAGGAATACAAATAGATAATAAACATACTTAAAAGTACTTAATCTCATATGTAATCAAACATGCAAATTGACAAAAGTCAGCATTTTTCACCTATAAAATTAGCAAAGCCATTGTTAAATCCGCATACCAGTTGCTGGGAAGTGTATCGTGTAGCTGGCACTTACTATTAATGAAAATATAAATTAATTCAGGCATCCTGGAAAGAACTCTAACTATGTTTATTGTGAGTCTTCCAACAACCAGTCTCTGAGCTCAGTAATCCTGCTTTGTGGAATTGATCCTAAGGAAATAACTTGAAATATATAGAAAAATCTCATGCACAAAGATGTTCAACACAGCTTTATTTAAAATAGTTAAAAATTTAGTAGCAACTTCAACTCACACTCATTTAGAAGTGTTAAAGTAATTAAAGTAAAATACAAAACATTCATAATTTAGATTAGATTATGCTTATTTATAAAATGCAAAGCATAACTGACAAAGAATTCTCAAATGACTTGGGGAGGGAAAATACTTATGAGGTTATAGTCAATAAATAAAGCAAGAATCAAAATTACATATATAGCATGATATAGACTCTATAAAAATATGCAGTGTATAAAACTCTGGAGGAAAATAAAATATTCAACAACATTAGTTGTCTCTAGATAATGAAATTATGTAAAGTTTTACATCTTCTTTGTTATATTTTCTGTATTTTTCCAAATTTCTACAAAGAGAATGTGTTTAATAAGTTCATAATTAGAAAATAAATGTTTTAATTATTTTTTAAAATGATCTTAAGATTTTGAGGCTGATAAAGCCTTGCCCACTGGTGGTTAATATCTTTGTACCTAGTGGTTAATAACCTGTGTGGAAGGGCCACGCTATTTCTGCTTCTAGCCAGGCCTCCTGCTTTCTGTCTTCTTCTGCATGTCACTTCCCATAAAACGCCATGTCTTCAGCAAAGACTGAAATGTTCCATCTGCTTTCTGATGTCTCAAAAGCAATTTGTCCTCACTATAGACTATATTTATCATGTCAATCACCCTCAAATATGGTATCTCAACTTTCAGAGAACTTCTGAAGAACAACTATTTTGCATTTCTTCATTACACAAATAAGACAGCAAAGCACAGAGAGGGACAGGAATTTTCTCAAGGTCACACAGTTTGTAAGTGACAGGTTCAAAATTCTAATCCAGATTTGACAGGCCCCAAAGCTAATATTTTTCTCTTCTATATTAGAATATTGGGCTAATAAGGCCAATCTTTCAGAAGTGAGAACACAGACACCATCATATTCCTACCAAAAGAAGGGTTGTGGTGCTGGTTTCTCTTAAGAGAGGTTTTGACTGTGGCACCATTTCACAAACTATAAGCTGCTCCTATCAAAGGGTGAGCTCCCTGTTCAAATAAGTTTAAGAAATAATGTAACTTCATTTCATCTTTTGGAGATTCACAATGCACAGTAGCAGAGAAGAGGTTTCTAAAAATGTTTAATATTTTTATCACTGGATATGATGAGAGAACATCTCTCATACAAAAATTACCTATTAATGTTCAATGGGACACCCAGGTGAAGGGAACACACAAATCAAACAGTTGAGAGAGCAGTTGGCAGGTATCTTTTGGAGATAGTATCAGAGAAAAGGACTAAACTTTCAAAAAGTGGTTGAAAGATGTCACAGTTCAACTTCATGAATGTCAGCAGTTTTCTGAAGCCTTTCCCCAGTAAACACTCCACATGCCCTCTGTAACTAGCCCTATCAAGCCAGCCCATCCTGGAACTCAAGATACACTGAGTACATGTAAGTATAGTCTTCCTTCTTATCTGGGGCACCTTCCCCTCCAGCTGATAGTAGATGGCCCACCCACCAAAGCCTGAACGTTCTCTGTATGCTGCCTCTGCTTGTCTCCTGAGTCTCATAGGAGAAAAGACAAAGTGAGTAGCAAAAGGTAACCAAAATGGCACACATAAAGTGAGGTTAAATACAGCTAGAATAAGTCAGATGGGTGAAGGTTATCAACTTGCTAAGCATACACTGGAAATGAGAATCAAAACATTTAACACAGAGCATTTGCCCTGTGATAGGCACTGTTCCAAGTACTTTAGCTTTATTTGCAATCCTCACAACAACTTCATTATGCACATACTGTTATTATCACTGTTATTATCCCCATTGTTCAGTTGGAGAAACTGGCTTAAACAGGTTAAATAACTTGCCCAAGGCCATGAGCTACAGCATTGAGATTTGAAGCCATGAAACCTGTCTCCAGAATACATCTCTTAATCACTAGGGTTAAACTGTCCCACCTCTTGGTCTTCCTCATTGTAATAAATGACAGAATCATTAACCTTGTTGTACAAAAATATCAAACCTAGATGATACCCTTAATTTATCTCTTTCTCTCAGCTCTTTCTCTGCTTCTAAGCCTTCAACATATTCCTCCAATTCTACCTTCAGAACACATCCCAAATCTATCCAAGTGTCTCCCTACCACTGATCTCACCCTAGTTTGAGCCATCATCATCTCTCACGTGGATTATTATGGAAATCTCATTGGGCTCTCTGCCTCCACTCTCACTTTGTTACAAGCATTTGCCACACCACAGCTAGAGGGACCATTTGAAAACCTACATCGGATTATGTTACACCTTTACTTAAAACCCTCCAGTGATTTCCTATCACATTTAGAATAAATCCAAACTCCTTTCTATGGTTTATAAAGTCCCATGAGGTTTAGTGTATGCTGCTCTTTGACTTCATTTAGTATCTACTTCCTACACACTTAATTACACACTAGCCCCTCTGGCCTTCTTTTTGTCCCTCAGACACCCAAAGCTAGTTCTGAACTCTAGGCCTTTGCATTTTCTGTTTCCACTGGCTGAAAACAGTTCTTTGTCTGCTTTGCCCAGCTGGATCTTCTCATCCTTCAGGTCTCAGCTGAAATGTTACTTTGTCATGAAAGCCCTCCTTGATCACCCTACTTTGCCCCCTTTGCCCAGTGTCCCTTTGCCTAGTCATTCTGTATCACATCATGTTATTTTGACTTCTTTATGGTTCCCATCAGCATCTAAAATGATCATGTCTTTGTTTATTGGCTCTCATCACTATAATGTTTTCCCTGTGGCTGCTGGGATTCAGCTTCCTTATTTACCACTGAACTTTCACACATAGGAGAGTGGATAACACATAGTAGGTGTTCAGCAAATACTTATCTAATGAATGAATATCCTCTCCTTCAGGTCACAAGTGATGAGACTGAGACTTAGAGACCAAAGGATATGTGACCAAGTTAGTGGTGGACTTGAAGCTACGCTTCATGCTCCCTGACCCTCAGGGAATTCTTCTATGACAAGCAAGTCTGGCACTCAGGTCTAAGACAAGCATAGAGGCCTTAATTAGACAAGACAGGTACCCTCTATATCTGATCCCTACAAGATCTTGACCTTTTCAGACTTGTTCCTATTGATGCCCAGGGGAAAAAAAGAATCAAAGGAAGAACTGATGTCTTATGGTTTTACCCATTCTGGCCTGGCACCAACCCTGAGGGGAATGAGTAAAGGAGAAGCTTCAAAATTGAACAGTTTGGCTTACACAGCTACTTAACTTCTCTATGCCTCAGCTCTTCATCTAAAAAAAAAATGGAAGTGTTATCTTGTTCTGCTTGTCTCATACAATGGTTGTGGGGATTAAATGGGTAACACAGATTATACATAGAGTACTTAGCACGAGTTCTGGGAGGCAGTAAGTTCTCAATAAATGCAAAATATTATTATTATCACTATTACTATTATTCATTCATTCACTTGCTTGAAACTTTATTACCTTCAAGTGACTCCAAATTGGATTTTGAAACTTTTGAGGTTAAAAATTCTCAACTGGGAATCTTTGTAAGCTGCCTCTTCTCCACCTCTGCAGCCCCATCTCTTTTCATGCTGTTGCATATTCTAGCCACTCTACACAGAGTTAGTCTCCAAACATGCAGTGTGCCTTCTTTCCTCTGAAGCATGGTTCATACTATATTCTTTGTTTGAATGCTCTCTTTCCACCAATACCCTTGCTCTATGTCCCCATCTCCATTTTTTTTTTTCTGTCAAAACAGTAGTCATCTTTCAGGACTTTCCACAAATGACCCTTCCTCTGGAAAGCCTTCCATTACTATCAGTTCCTTCAGACTTAATTCCTACTTACTGTGCTGCCAGAGCACTATGCCCGCTTTTTGTCAAACTACTCAACACAGTGTTTGTGATTTTACTCTGTGCTGTAGACTGAGTTCCTGAAAGGCAAAGAGGGTTCCATCTACATCCTCAAAGCCCAAAACTGCCACAGGGTAGATGTACAAAAGATGTTTCTTTTTAATGAATGTAACTGGACCCTCAGGGAATTCTTCTATGAATTCCTGAAAGGCAAAGAGGGTTCCATCTACATCCTCAAAGCCCAAAGCTGCCACAGGGTAGATGTACAAAAGATGTTTCTTTTTAATGAATGTAACTGGACCCTCAGGGAATTCTTCTATGAATTCACCCATAAAGGTGAACACAGTCCTACAGCCATAAAGGTGAACACAGACCTATAGCCTCAGTAGACCCAGTTCCAAGAAACCTTTTAGCCTGGGACAGAGCCAGGAGCAAAGACACTGCCATCCTCAGATCTTGCAGCTTGCTCAAACTATTATTATTTATTATTAATATATTAATAATTAATGATGATTATTTATAACTATAATTATTAATTACTATTATTATTAATGAGCCTTAGAGAAGGTGGCCTTATGCTCTTTAAGAAAATCCAGGGGCCGGGCGCGGTGGCTCAAGCCTGTAATCCCAGCACTTTGGGAGGCCGAGGCGGGTGGATCACGAGGTCGAGAGATCGAGACCATCCTGGTCAACATGGTGAAACCTCGTCTCTACTAAAAATACAAAAAATTAGCTGGGCATGGTGGCACTTGCCTGTAATCCCAGCTACTCAGGAGGCTGAGGCAGGAGAATTGCCTGAACCCAGGAGGCGGAGGTTGCGGTGAGCCGAGATCGCGCCATTGCACTCCAGCCTGGGTAACAAGAGTGAAACTCCGCCTCAAAAAAAAAAAAAAAAAAAAAAAAAAAGAAAATCCAGTTATAACAAAAGCCATTATGCTTCCTATGGAGCCAAGAGAAAGTGTCAGGTCTCCACCATCTGAATGTCCCGCTTTCCCTGGTCTTATGTCCCCAGACCTTCATGGCTCTAACTCCTAGCTCCACTGTTTTAATGGAAGACCATCAGGTACTGTGACAGATGGGAGGAGCTACCACCTGTGAAACAAACCCCTTTTCCTTAAAGCCTCTGTGGCTTATTGTACTCTTAAGAGTAGAGAAGACAGTTGACTGCTCTGCTCTTGGACTCTGGCAAGATAAAGTAGACCAAAGCATAGTGTAGTGATGAGAGAGAGAGACTAAATAAGGTAGATGATGAATGGAGGCAGAGCCTCTTCCTAGATCTTCCTTTTCTATGATGTCCATACAATTATTATACTAGGACCACCCACTTTTACTAGCTGTAACACCTTGATTATTTAACTTTGTACTTTAGTTTTCATATCTGTAAAATGACAATAATAATAATCTTTACTAATAATCCTAAGTAAGGATTCAATAAATGGATATATATACAGAGCATTTATAACAGTGGTTAGTACAAAGTAAATTCTCAACTAATCTTAGTTGTTATTATTGTTATTTTTCTTAGTGACTTACGTCTCCCTGAAAGAAACAGAATGTGAGAACAGTATAAGCTCTTAGACCCCAAATAGCCATGTCCTCTCAGGTTTCCCATGGAGAAACTGAGGCCCAGAGAGGAGAAAGCATGGACAAAAACTCATTCACTAGTGGCCAAACCAGGAAGGAGTCCCAGGCTTTCTACCTCCCACTGCTGTGTTTCTCCCACAGAGGCTCCAGTTACTTATCTCTTGGTGGGAATGAAACGGAATGACAGTCTTCATGTTCTCTCACCTAGCGGACTCAGCATTCTAGGCCTGACAGGTTTTTTTCCTGTGGTAAGAATGCCTAGACCCCTCCTGAAAAATTTGCAAGCCACAGTGAGAAAGGGAATGGACAAAAGGGTAGTTGGGGGAAGTAGCAAGCATCTAATTTAGTGGGGGGAGAGAGAGGACGTTTACTTTTAAGAGCTAAGGCAGGCCAGAAGTCAGGAGTTCTGCCAGATCTGGCAAATGGAGGACAAGGAGGAGGGAGGCTCTGGATATTCAAGCCTGGGGGCAATTGGGTAGAAGGAGGCTCCAAGGTATCCCAGGGTGTGAAAAGTCTGCTGAGAGACTCAAAAGAGTGCCTTGGGCTGTAGTCCCCACTACAGGATGTCAGTTCACCTTCCTGATTAGGCTAGAAAAACATTGCCAGGCAGGGCTCTGACTCACTTCCCCCAACAACAATATGTTGTCACAGAGGCCCAGACAGCACCTCACTCCCTACACAACCCCATACCCTCTCAGGAGTGCCAAGAGAGACAGGAACCTGGAAAAACTGAAAAGACTTCACAATCTGCCACTGACTCCCTTCCACTGGCCTTTCTAGACCTTTCATCTCACCCCTGAATGTTGTGCCTGGACCCTGATTCCTCAGAGTCATCTTCCAGACTCTTAGAAAGCACTGGGTTTTGTATGCAGCCTGGCACATACAACTGAGACCATAAGCTATTTCTCCTCCTATGGAGGGACCACTTTGAATAAGGGACCTTGACTGACTGAACAACCTCCATTTCTGGCACCTTGTAAAGTAAGTAAGGGAGATGTTCTGAAACAACTTGACATATGAGTTTCGAGTCAGATATTCAAAGATGTGACTCTCGTAGCAATTTTCTTAGCTATGTGATCTTGGGTGAATCACTTAAGATTTTTGTGATTTATTTATAAAATGGAAGCAGTACTACCTAGCTTGTAGGGCTTAAATAAGAAAATGTGTAGAAAGCCTCTAACACAGTGCCAGACCAATGGTAGGTGATTAAATGAGATTACATAAGAGATATATAAGTGAGGCAATTAGGAGCACGGACTTTGGTGCTAGACCACCTGAGTTTGAATATTGGCTCTGCTATTCAGTAGCTATGTGTACTTGGGCAAACCACTGCCTATATCCACCACAAAATAATTTGACCTTTCTGTGCATCAATTTCCTCATATGTAAAATATGTGTGCTAACAATAGACACCTCACAGGGTTTTTCTCAAGAATAAATGAGTTAATATTTATAACAAGTTTAGAGAAGTTTCTGAAACATGGTGAACTATTGCTAAATGTTAGCTGCTATTATTATCACTTTTGTTTTTATTATTCTATATCAAAAAGTGAGAAAAGTTGCAAAATGTTAGAAGCACGTTCTAGTATCTTGCTACTCAAAGGATGATCTGTGGGCCAGCAGACAGACATCATCTGGGAACTTGTTAGAAAAGCAAAATCTTGGGCTCCTCCCAGACCTCTGAGACCAGATTTGCATTTTAACAAAATTTCCCAAGGATTCCTATACAATTAACAGTTTGTGAAGTACTGGATTCTGGATAATGGAACAAAGAGCTTCACTAGGGAAAGGTGAGTAATAGAAAGGTTGGGAAGGAAGACAAACATCAGGCCTGGACAGTCTGAGGTAAGAGCTGGAAGGCAAGGATGGCCTGAACAGACTGGCCAGTCAGGTCCGGAGGTGGATATTAGATGTGGTCCAGCCAGTCAGGTCAAAGCAAGGCTCTGGATAGCATGTGGAAGGCAAAGCTGAATTAGAATTGACCCAAATATTTCAGATAGTGCCCTAATGAAAATCAGAAAAAATAGGCACACATCCTTTGGAAGAATGCAACCCTATATGTGCAAGACTTGATGAATGGAGCTCAGGCTTTATTTCAGTACCTTCTATTCCATTTGACTATGAGCTCTAGTTCAGTGCCCAACTTGCATAACCATGCTTTATGACTCTGGATGGCAGAACAGAAGACAGACACCAAGAAGACAGGAATATTCATAAGCCCAACAAGGTATGTTCTGTAGCCAGAGCCCAATAATTTCTGTCTTGTAGCATTGACATCTTTGTGTAGTTCCCTGCCTGTGTAGTGCTGTTATGTGTAGTAAATAAGATACAGTTGTTCCACCTTATCCACAAAGTATACATTCCAAGATCCCCAGTGGATGCTTAAAACCGTACATAGTACAGAACCTTATATATATTATTTTTTTATTATACATACCTTTTATAAAATGTAATTTATAATTTAGGCAGAGTAAGAGGTTAACAATAATAATAACATAAATCAGTTATAACAATATACTGTAATAAAGGTTACATAAGCGAGGTCTCTCTTGCTCTCTCTCTCACTCGCTCTCTCTCAAAATATCTTATTATGCAACACCTCAAGTAACTGAAAGCAAAACTGTAGATAAAGTGGTCTACTATATCATGAAAATGGTGGTGTGTGACAACTGAGACTAAGTCATGAAAGACATTGTGGTTTCTATCATGGCTATCTCTTGAATCACTTACTCTGAAAATCCAGGTGCTGTGTCATGAGGACACTAAAGTGGCTCTAGAGAAAGATCCACATGGTGAAGAACTGAGGCCTTCCCACAGAAACTAACATTAATTTTCCAGTCACATGAGAGAACCATTTTGGAATCAGATCCTCCAGTCTTAGTTAAGGCTTCAGATGACTGTAATCCTGGCCAACATCTTAACTGTAAAACCTCATGATAGACCCTGTAACAAAATCATCCAGGTAAGTCACTCCTGAATTCTTGACTCACAGAAATTGCACAGATAATAAATGTTTATTATTGTTATTAAGCTCCTAACTTCTGAGATATTTTGTAACACAGTGATAAAAGATGAATGCTGCAGGTTTTCAAAAGCCCAAAGTAGCCCAGGAAACCTTTTGAGCTAAAAGAGCTAGGCAAATAACAGCCACAACATTGATAGTTACTTCTATTCACAAGCTAATATCTCAACCTGAATGAGTCCTCAGAGGGTATGTACTCCTTGCTCCAGGTTACATATGGAGAAAACTGAGACACAAGGGCACAAAGCCAGCTGGTGGCTAACTGTGCCTGCCTCCTCATGTCTTTCTATTATCCGAGATGACAATGGGCATCTGCATACATCCAAGTCTACAATGTTGGCAGCAGGAGGTATTCAAGCCAGCAGTTTCTTGAAGCACTGTGCTACAATGCCTGGCACAAGGGCAAACACTAGGTGAGTACTATATGTCTGTCTGTCCTTTCCTCCTTCTCAATCATCTCCTCCTCCTCCTCCTCCTGCTCCTCCTCCTGCTCCTCCTCCTCCTTCTCTCTCTCTCTCTCTCTCTCTCTCTCTCTCTCTCTCTCTTTCTTTCTCTCTCTCTCTCTTTCTCTCTCTCTGTCCCTCTTTCTCTCTCTCCCTGGTCTTTTCTGTCATTCCTCAAGTCACTACATGACACATGAATGTCCCAGTAGCCACCAGATCCCTATCTTATTATCTAAATAGTTAATTCCTTTTACTGTTAAAGTTGCCTTCCTTGGCCTGAGAAAAAATATGAAGCCCAAAGACAAAAGGGAAATTATGAGAGTGTGTTTCATAAACTGACCACTGAGGTATACATATTAAAGATTTCTAGACCACTGCTACTGGCATAAATGTGCACATGGAAAACTCTCCCACACTCTCACCATTACACTGCCCCTGCCACTGCATAGGCATTCCACTGCACCACCACCACTGGTGCAGGTGTGTGTGCATGGGTGCTGGCTCACCACCCTCACCAGCATCCTGACCCTGTGAATGTATAGGGTCTGTGCCAAGCCACCACCACTGGCACAAACATGTGCATTGACACTGCTGCCCAATTCCTGCTGGTGCCCCACCCAGCTCATGTGCATGCCCCTATTGCATCACTGCACCTGCAGGCACATGAAGGTGAGCACAGATCAAGCTGCCACTGCCCTGATGAAGCACTTTGGCTGACACCAACCACTGGAGTGTTGTGGCTAATAGAGCAGGAACACCTTGGCCTCTCCAATGTAGCAAGTTCCTAACTTTGATGGGCCAGAGAACAAAGCTGGGGACCTAGTATCAGCCACACCCCAAAGTTAGAACAAGCAGTCCAGAAGTGCTGAGCTGAGCCTTGGCATTGTAAAATCTTTCAGAAATGAAGCTAGTTGACTGAAACCACCTTATACCACAATCAAAGTCTCAAAGGCATCAAAGAAGATAAAAGAAAAAAAAATCGGGAATGCTGGGAAGATGGCCGCCTAAGAACAGCTCAAGACTTCAGCTCCCAGTGAAAGCACAGAGGGTGAGTGGACGCCGCATTTCCAGACAAATTTTTATTGCCCACAGACCAGGAGATACCCAGGCAGAGGGGTTGCCAGCACCGCATTCCCGCCGGTGCGCCTGTTTTGGCTCCCGTGGGGCTGATTTGGCCCAAGCCGCTGCTGTGACCACGCCCTGTTGCAGCGGTTCTCCGTACAAAAGCCACTGGTCTGGGAGCCCTCTTAGCTGGCGATTGGAGCCCTGAGACAGCAGAGTTGCCCATTCATCTGAAATAGCGAGACAGGCCAGGAGATTCCTAGGCAAAAAATCCGCCAGGAACTGGCGCCGCTGTTTGAGCCGACTCAGTGAGTCGCAGCATGGGAGATCCCGGCGCCTTTTCAACAAGTGACTGGAACGCAGGGTCGCTCAACTTAAAAAATAAAAGAAAAGACTCTGAGTTAGGAAGCCAGGTGATAAGGCTCCGTTGGTCCCACCCCCCCCATGCACCCCCAAAAACAATGAAAACAAAAACAAGTAATTGAAAACCCCCTGGGTTGAGCCCTTCACACCAAGCACAGATGAACCCGGGACGCTCCGGCTTGGTGGGGGAGGGGTGTCCTCGGTGGGGGAGGGGCGTCCACCATTACTGCGACTCTCCAACACTACAGAGGCAGGCCGCCGTTGCCGAGGCAACCCGCCGTTGCCGAGGCAACCTGCCACAACAGAGAGAGTCCACCATAACAGAGGCCGGGCCACCTTTGCAGAGAGAGTTTTAACTACACCCATATAAACAGGACTGCAGGGAAGAGCAGAAGCCTCTGCAGACAGACAGTGGCTAGGTGTGCTACTAGCTGGGTGGGGCAGACCTGAAAGAAAAATCAAAAAAGGCAGTAGCACAACAGAAACTCATAAAGCTCCAACTCCCTGGGACTGAGCACTTGGGAACAAAGAGTGCTTTATGAGTTCAGCTGCAGCAGACCTAAACGTACCTGCCCAGCAGCTCTGAACAAAAAACGGAGCTCACAGCTCAGGATTTAAGCCCCAATAAAAGCTAGACTGTCTCCTCAAGTAGCTCCCAGACCCCCATAGATCCAAAGACTCACCTTATAAAGGAGAGAATGGACTGACAGTTGGTGAGCATCCTTCTGGGACAAAGATAGCAGAAGAGGAAACTGGTAGCAACCCTTACTTTTCTGCAGCTGCTGCAGGTTATCCCTAGGCAAGCGGGGCCTGGAGAGGACCTCAACAGTCCTACAGCAGAGGGGCCAGACTGTTAGAAGGAAAGCTTAAAAAAAAAAAAACAAAAAAGAAGTAACTTCAGCATCCATGAACTAGAAGCTCACTCAGAGACCCAATCTGAAAGACAGTAACTACAAAGACAACAGGTGGATAAACCCACAAAAATGGGAAGAAACCAGCACAAAAAGGATGAAAACTCCTGAAACCAGAACACCTCTCCTCCTAAAAGAGATCACAACTCCTCACCAGCAAGAGAATCAGACCAGATGGAGAAGGAGGGTGATGAAATGACAGAATCAGACTTCAGAAGGTGGGTAGTAAGAAACTACAGTGAGCTAAAACAACATGTTCTAACCCAATGCAAAGAAACTAGGAACCTTGAAAAAAGATTGGACGAAATGCTAACGAGAATGGACAGCATAGAGAGGAATATAAGTGAATTGATGGAGCTGAAAAACACAACACGAGAACTTCGTGAAGCATGCACAAGATTCAACAGCTGAATTAACCAAGCAGAAGAAACGATATCAGAGGTCAAAGATCAACTCAATGAAATAAAAAGAGAAGGCAAGAACAGAGAAAAAAGCACAAAAAGGAATGAACAAAATCTTCAAGAAATGTGGGACTATGTGAAAAGACCTAATCTATGTTTGATAGGTGTACCTGAATGTGATGAAGAGAATGAATCCAAGCTGGAAAATACTCTTCAGGATCTTATCCAGGAAAACTTCCCCAACCTAGCAAGGCAGGCCAACATTCAAATACAGGAAATACAGAGAACACCACAGAGATATTCCTCAAGAAGAGCAAGCCCAAGGCACATAATCGTCAGATTCACCAGGGTTGAAATGAAAGAGAAAATGCTAAGGACAGCCAGAGAGAAAGGTCGGATTACCACAAAGGGAAGCCCATTAGACTCACAGCAGATCTCTCAGCAGAAACCCTACAAGCCAGAAGAGATTGGAGGCCAATATTCAACATCCTTAAAGAAAAGAACTTTCAACCCAGAATCTCCTATCCAGCCAAACTAAACTTCATAAGTGAAGGAAAAATAAAATCCTTTGTGAACAAGCAAGCACTCAGAGATTTCTTGACCACCAAACCTGCTCTACAAGAACTCCTGAAAGAGGCTCTACACATATAAAGGAAGAACCAGTACCAGCCACTCCAAAAACACACCAAATGGTAAAAGAGCATCAACACAATCAAGAATCTGCATCAACTAACCAACAAAACAGCCAGGTAGCATCAAAATGACAGTATCAAATTCACACATAACAATACTATCCCTAAATGTCAATGGACTAAATGCCCCAATCAAAAGACACAGACTGGCAAATTGGATAAAAAGCCAAAACCCATCAGTGTGCTGTATCCAGGAAACCCAACTTACGTGCAAGGATACACAAAGACTCAAAATAAAGAGATGGAAGACCAAGCAAATGGAGAGCAGAAAAAAGCAGGAGTTGCAATTCTCATCTCTGATAAAACATACTTTAAAGCAACAAAGATCAAAAGAGACAAAAAAGGACATTACATAATGGTAAAAGGATCACTGCAACAAGAAGAGCTAATGATCCAAAATTTATACGCACCCAATACAGGAACACCCAGATACATGAGGCAAGTTCTTAATGACTTACAAAGAGACTTAGACTCCCACACAATAATAGTGGGAGACTTAAACACCCCATTGTCAATATTAGACAGATCAACCAGACAGAAAATCAACAAGGATATCCAGCACCTGAACTCAGACCTGGAACAAGCAAACCTAATAGACATTTACAGAACTCTCCACCCCAAATCCACAGAATATACATTCTTCTCAGCAACACATCACACTTACTCTAAAATTGACCACGTAATTGGCAATAAATCACTCCTCAGCAAATGCAAAAGAATGGAAATCATAACAAACAGTCTCTCAGACCACAGTGCAATCGAGTTAGAACTCAGAATGCAGAAACTAACTCAGAACCGCACAGCTTCATGGAAACTGCACAACTTGCTCTTGAATGTTGACTGGATAAACAATGAAATGAAGGCAGAAATAAAGATGTGCTTCGAAACCAATGAGAACGAAGACACAACATACCAGAATATCTGGGACACATGTAAAGCAGTCTCTAGAGGAAAATATACAGCAATGAGTGCCCACATGAGAAGAAAGGAGAGATCTAAAATTGACACCTTATCATCAAAACTGAAAGAGCTAGAGGAGCAAGATCAAAAAAACTCAAAACCTCACAGAAGACAGGAAATAACTAAGATCAGAGCAGAACTGAAGGAAATAGAGACACAAAAAACTCTTCAAAAAATCAATAAATCCAGGTGCTGGTTTTTTGAGAAGATCAACAAAATAGACAGACCACTAGCCAGATTAATAAAAAAGAAAAGAGAGAATAACCAAATTGATGTAACAAAAAACGATAAAGGGGTTATCACCACAGATTCCACAGAAATTCAAAACATCATCAGAGATTATTACAAACAACTCTATACACATAAACTAGTAAACCTGGAAGAAATGGATAAATTCCTGGACACCTGCATCCTCCCAAGCCTAAACCCGGAAGAAGCTGAAACCCTGAATAGACCAATAACAAGGTCTGAAGTCGAGGCAGCAATAAAGAGCCTACCACCCCAAAAAAGCCCAGGTCCAGATGGGTTCACAGCCGAATTCTACCAGACATACAAAGAGGAGCTGACATCATTCCTTCTGAAACTATTCCAGACAATCCAAAAAGAGGGAATCCTTCCCAAATTATTTTATGAGACAAACATCACCCTGATACCAAAACCCGGCAGAGACTCAACAAGAAAAGAAAATTTCAGGCCAATATCCATGATGAACATAGATGCAAAAATCTTCAATGAAATACTGGCAAACCGATTGCAACAGCATATCAAAAAGCTCATCCACCATGATCAAGTAGGATTCATCCTGGGAATGCAAGGCTGGTTCAACATACACAAGTCCATAAATGTAATTCACCACATAAACAGAACCAAAGACAAAAACCACATGATTATCTCAATTGATGCAGAGAAGGCCTTTGACAAAATTCAACAGCCATTTATGCTAAAAACCCTCAATAAACTAGGTATTGATGGAACGTATCTCAAAACAATAAAAGCTATTTTTGACAAACCAACACCAAATATCATACTGAATGGGCAAAAACTGGAAGCATTCCCTTTGAAATCTGGCACTAGACAAGGATGCCCTCTCTCACCACTCCTATTCAATATAGTACTGGAAGTTCTAGCCAGAGCAATCAGGCAAGAAAAAGAAATAAAGGGTATTCAAATTGGAAAGGAGGAAATCAAATTGTCTCTATTTGCAGATGACACGATTGTATATCTAGAAGACCCCATCATCTCAGCTCAAAATCTCCTGAAATTGATAAACAACTTCAGCAAAGTCTCAGAATACAAAATCAACATGCAAGAATCACAAGCATTCCTATACACCAGTAACAGACTTAAAGAGAACCAAATCAAGAACGAACTGCCATTCCCAATTGCTATGGGTATGTTGTATTTCCTCTGAGGCCTCTGTTCTGTTCCATTGGTCTATATCTCTGTTTTGGTACCAGTACCAGGCTGTTTTGATTACTGTAGACTTGTAGTATAGTTTGAAGACCGGTAGTGTGACGCCTCCTGCTTTGTTCTTTTGGCTTAGAATTGACTTGGCTATGTGGGCTCTCTTTTGGTTCCATACAAAGTTTAAGGTGTTTTATTCCAGTTCTGTGAAGAAGGTCATTGGTAGCTTGATGGGAATAGCGTTGAATTTGTAAATTACTTTGGGCAGTATGGCCATTTTCACGATGTTGATTCTTCCTAACCATGAACATGGAATGTTTCTCCATCTGTTTGTGTCCTCTCTTATTTCGTTGAGCAATGGCTTGTAGTTCTCCTTGAAGAGGTCCTTTACATTCCTTGTTAGTTGTATTCCTAGGTATTTTATTCTCTTCGTAGCAATTGTGAATGGCAGTTCGTTCTTGATTTGGCTCTCTTTAAGTCTGTTACTGGTGTATAGGAATGCTTGTGATTTTTGCATGTTGATTTTGTATCCTGAGACTTTGCTGAAGTTGTTTATCAGTTTCAGGAGACTTTGGGCTGAGATGATGGGGTCTTCCAGATATACAATCATGTCATCTGCAAATAGAGACAATTTGATTTCCTCCTTTCCAATTTGGATACCCTTTATTTCATTTTCTTGCCTGATTCCTCTGGCTAGAACTTCCAGTACTATATTGAATAGGAGTGGTGAGAGAGGGCATCCTTGTCTAGGGCCAGATTTCAAAGGGAATGCTTCCAGTTTTTGCCCATTCAGTATGATATTGGCTGTTGGTTTGTCAAAAATAGCTTTTATTGTTTTGAGATACGTTCCGTCAATACCTAGTTTATCGAGGGTTTTTAGCATAAAGAGTTGTTGAATTTTGTCAAAAGCCTTCTCTGCATCAATTGAGATAATCATGTGGTTTTTGTCTTTGGTTCTGTTTATGTGGTGAATTACGTTTATGGACTTGCGTATGTTGAACCAGCCTTGCATCCCCGGGATGAATCCTACTTGATCATGGTGGATGAGCTTTTTGATATGCTATTGCAATCGGTTTGCCAGTATTTTATTGAAGATTTTTGCATCTATGTTCATCATGGATATTGGCCTGAAATTTTCTTTTCTTGTTGAGTCTCTGCCGGGTTTTGGTATCAGGATGATGTTTGTCTCATAAAATGATTTGGGAAGGATTCCCTCTTTTTGGATTGTCTGGAATAGTTTCAGAAGGAATGATGTCAGCTCCTCTTTGTATGTCTGGTAGAATTCGGCTGTGAACCCATCTGGACCTGGGCTTTTTTGGGGTGGTAGGCTCTTTATTGCTGCCTCGACTTCAGACCTTGTTATTGGTCTATTCAGGGTTTCAGCTTCTTCCGGGTTTAGGCTTGGGAGGATGCAGGTGTCCAGGAATTTATCTATTTCTTCCAGGTTTACTAGTTTATGTGCATAGAGTTGTTTGTAATAATCTCTGATGATGTTTTGGATTTCTGTGGAATCTGTGGTGATATCCTCTTTATCATTTTTTATTGCATCAATTTGGTTATTCTCTCTTTTCTTTTTTATTAATCTGGCTAGTGGTCTGTCTATCTTGTTGATCTTTTCAAAAAACCGGCTCCTGGATTCATTGATTTTTTGAAGAGTTTTTTGTGTCTCTATTTCCTTCAGTTCTGCTCTGACCTTAGTTATTTCCTGTCTTCTGTGAGGTTTTGAGTTTTTTTTGATCTTGCTCCTCTAGCTCTTTCAATTTTGATGATAGGGTGTCAATTTTAGATCTCGCCTTTCTTCTCATGTGGGCACTCATTGCTGTATATTTTCCTCTAAAGACTGCTTTACATGTGTCCCAGATATTCTGGTATGTTGTGTCTTCGTTCTCATTGGTTTCGAAGCACATCTTTATTTCTGCCTTCATTTCATTGTTTATCCAGTCAACATTCAAGAGCAAGTTGTTCAGTTTCCATGAAGCTGTGCGGTTCTGAGTTAGTTTCTGCATTCTGAGTTCTAACTCGATTGCACTGTGGTCTGAGAGACTGTTTGTTATGATTTCCATTCTTTTGCATTTGCTGAGGAGTGATTTATTGCCAATTATGTGGTCAATTTTAGAGTAGGTGTGATGTGGTGCTGAGAAGAATGTATATTCTGTGGATTTGGGGTGGAGAGTTCTGTAAATGTCTATTAGGTTTGCTTGTTCCAGGTCTGAGTTCAGGTGCTGGATATCCTTGTTGATTTTCTGTCTGGTTGATCTGTCTAATATTGACAATGGGGTGTTAAAGTCTCCCACTATTATTGTGTGAGAGTCTAAGTCTCTTTGTAAGTCATTAAGAACTTGCCTTATGTATCTGAGTGCTCCTGTATTGGGTGCATATATGTTTAGGATCGTTAGCTCTTCTTGTTGCAGTGATCCTTTTACCATTATGTAATGTCTTTCTTTGTCTCTTTTGATCTTTGTTGCTTTAAAATCTACTTTATCAGAGATGAGAATTGCAACTCCTGCTTCTTTCTGCTCTCCATTTGCTTGGTAGATCTTCCTCCATCCCTTTATTTTGAGCCTTTGTGTATCCTTGCATGTAGGATGGGTTTCCTGGATACAACACACTGATGGGACTTGGATTATTATCCAATTTGCCAGTCTGTGTCTTTTGATTGGGGCATTTAGTCCATTGACATTTAGGGATAGTATTGTTATGTGTGAATTTGATACTGTCATTTTGATGCCACCTGGCTGTTTTGTTGGTTAGTTGATGCAGATTCTTGATTGTGTTGATGGTCTTTTAACATTTGGTGTGTTTTTGGAGTGGCTGGTACTGGTTGTTCCTTTATATGTGTAGAGCCTCTTTCAGGAGTTCTTGTAGAGCAGGTTTGGTGGTCAGGAAATCTCTGAGTACTTGCTTGTTCGCAAAGGATTTTATTTTTCCTTCACTTATGAAGCTTAGTTTGGCTGGATAGGAGATTCTGGGTTGAAAGTTCTTTTCTTTAAGGATGTTGAATATTGGCCCCCAATCTCTTCTGGCCTGTAGGGTTTCTGCTGAGAGATCTGCTGTGAGTCTAATGGGCTTCCCTTTGTGGGTAACCCGACCTTTCTCTCTGGCTGTCCTTAGCATTTTCTCTTTCATTTCAACCCTGGTGAATCTGACGATTATGTGCCTTGGGGTTGCTCTTCTTGCTGAATATCTTTGTGGTGTTCTCTGTATTTCCTGGATTTGAATATTGGCCTGCCTTGCTAGGTTGGGGAAGTTTTCCTGGATAAGATCCTGAAGAGTATTTTCCAGCTTGGATTCATTCTCTTCATCACATTCAGGTACACCTATCAAACATAGATTAGGTCTTTTCACATAGTCCCACATTTCTTGAAGATTTTGTTCATTCCTTTTTGTGCTTTTTTCTCTGTTCTTGCCTTTTCTTTTTATTTCATTGAGTTGATCTTCAACCTCTGATATCCTTTCTTCTGCTTGGTCAATTTGGCCGTTGAATCTTGTGCATGCTTCACGAAGTTCTCGTGTTGTGTTTTTCAGCTCCATCAATTCACTTATATTCCTCTCTATGCTGTCCATTCTCGTTAGCATTTCGTCCAATCTTTTTTCAAGGTTCCTAGTTTCTTTGCATTGGGTTAGAACATGTTGTTTTAGCTCACTGTAGTTTCTTACTACCCACCTTCTGAAGTCTGATTCTGTCATTTCATCACCCTCCTTCTCCATCCAGTCTGGTTCCCTTGCTGGTGAGGAGTTGTGATCCCTTTTAGGAGGAGAGATGTTCTGGTTTTGAGATGTTTCTGCCTTTTTGCGCTGGTTTCTTCCCATTTTTGTGGGTTTATCCACCTGTTGTCTTTGTAGTTACTGTCTTTCAGATTGGGTCTCTGAGTGAGCGTCTAGTTTTTGGATGCTGAAGTTCTTGTTTTTTTTTTTTTAAGCTTTCCTTCTAACAGTCTGGCCCCTCTGCTGTAGGACTGCTGAGGTCCTCTCCGGGCCCTGCTTGCCTGGGGATCACCTGCAGCAGCTGCAGAACAGTAATGGTTCCTTGCTACCAGTTTCCTCTTCCGCTATCTTTGTCCCAGAAGGATGCTCGCCAACTGTCAGTCCATTCTCTCCTTTATAAGGTGCGTCTTTGGATCTATGGGTGTCAGGGAGCTACTTGAAGAGACAGTCTATCTTTTATTGATGTTTAAGTCCTGAGCTGTGAGCTCCATTGTTAGTTCAGAGATGCTGGGCAGGTACGCTTAGGTCTACTGCAGCTGAACTCATAAAGCACTTTTTGTTCCCAGGTGCTCTGTCCCGGGGAGTTGGGGCTTTATGATTTTCCATTGTGCTACTGCCTTTCTTTATTTTTCTTTCAGGTCTGCCCTGCCCAGCTAGCTGCACACCTATCCACTGTCTGCCCACAGAGGCTTTGCTGATCTGCTGTGGGCTCCGCCCAGCTGCCCTGTGCTCTTCCCTGCAGCCCTGTTTATATGGGCGTAGTTAGAACTGTCTAGGCAATGGTGGCCTTGCCTCTGTTATGGCGGACTCTCTCTGTTGTGGCAGGTTGCCTCAGCAACGGCGGGTTGCCTCGTAGTGGTGGAGAGTCTCAGTAATGGCGGACGCCCCTCCCCCACCGTGCCGGACCTTCCAGGGTTCAGCTGTGCTTGGTGTGAAGGGCTCAACCCAGAGGGTTTTCAATTACTGTTTTTGTTTTCATTGTTTTTTGGGGTGTGGGGGTGGTACCAACCAAGCCTGATCACCTGGCTCCCTAACTCAGAGTCTTTTCTTTTATTTTTTAAGTATGAACGACCCTGCATTCCAGTCACTTGTTGAAAAGGTGCTGGGATCTCCTGTGCTGAGACTCACTGAGTCAGCTCAAACAGCGGAGCCAGCTTCTGGCAGATTTTTTGCCTAGGAATCTCTTGGCCTGGCTTCCTATTTCAGATGAATGGGCAACTCTGCCGTCTCAGGGCTCTGATCACCAGCTAAGAGGGCTCCCAGACCAGTGGCTTTTGTATGGAGAACCACCGCAACAGGGCGTGGTCAAAGCAGCCACGCGGGCCAAATCAGCCCCATGGGGACCAAAACAGCCGCACTGGCCTAGACTGTGGCACTGGCAACCCCTCTGCCTGGGTATCTCCTGGTCTGTGGGCAATAAAAATTCATCTGGAAATGCGGCGTCCACTCACCCTCTGCGCTTTCACTGGGAGCTGAAGTCCTGAGCTGTTCTTAGGCAGCCATCTTCCCAGCATCCCTCTTTTTTTTTTTTTTTTTTTTTTTGAGCCTATGTGTGTCTTTGCACATGAGGTGGGTCTCCTGAATACAGCACATCGATGGGTTTTGACTCTTTATCCAATTTTCCAGTCTATGTCTTTTAATTGGGGCATTTAGCCCATTTACATTTAAGGTTAATATTGTTATGTGTGAATTTTATCCTGTCATTATGATGCTAGCTGGTTATTTTACCCATTAGTTGATGCAGTTTCTTCATAGTCTCAATGGACTTTACAATTTGGTACAGTTTTGCAGTGGCTGGCACTGGTATTTCCTTTCCTTTTTAGTTTTTTTTTTTTTTTTTTTTTTTTTTTGTGTGTGTGTGTATGTGTGTGTGTGTGTGTGTGTGTGTTTTCAGGAGCTCTTGTAAGGCGGGCCTGGTAGTGACAAAATCTTTCAGCATTTGCTTGTCTGTAAAAGATTTTATTTCTCCTTTACTTATGAAGCTTAGTTTGGCTGGATATGATATTCTTGGTTGAAATTTCTTTTCTTTAAGAATATTGACTATTGGCTCCCACTCTCTTCTGGATTGTAGGGTTTCTGCTGAGAGATCTGCTATTAGTCTGAGGGGCTTCCTGTTGTGGGTAACCTGACCTTTCTCTCTGGCTGCCTTTAACATTATTTTCCTTCATTTCAACTTTGGTGAATCTGACAATTATGTGTCTTGGGTTTGTTCTTCTCAAGGAATATCTTTGTGGTGGTCTCTGTATTTCTTAAATTTGAATGTTGTACTGTCTTGCTAGGTTGGGGAAGTTCTCCTGCATAGTATCCTGAAGAGTGTTTTTTCAACTTGATTTCATTCTCCCTGTCACTTTCAGTTACACCAACCAAACATAGGTTTGGTCTTTTCACATAATCCCATATTTCTT
This sequence comes from Saimiri boliviensis, assembly GCF_048565385.1. Classification (NCBI taxonomy): domain Eukaryota; kingdom Metazoa; phylum Chordata; class Mammalia; order Primates; family Cebidae; genus Saimiri; species Saimiri boliviensis. The sequence goes on from NC_133470.1 coordinate 53,824,107, forward strand.
GGAGGCTCTGTTCATTCCTTTTCATTATTTTTTCTCTAATCTTGTCTTCATGTGTTATTTCTTGTCTTCATGCTTTATTTCATTAAGTTGATCTTCAATGTCTGATATCCTTTCTTCTGCTTGATCGATTTGGCTATTGATACTTGTGTGTGCTTCACAAAGTTCCCATTCTTTTTTTTTTTTTTTTTAGCTCTATCAGGTATTTATGTTCTTCTGTAAACTGGTTATTTTAGTTAGCAGTTTCTCTGACCTTTTATCAAAATTCTTAGTTTCCTTGCATTGGGTTAGAATATGCTCCTTTAGCCCAAAGGATTTTGTTATTACCCACCTTCTGAAGCCCGCTTCTGCCAATTCATCAAACTCATTCTCCATCCAGTTTTGTTCCCTTGCTGATGAGGAGTTGTGATCCTTTAAAGGAGAAGAAGTATTCTGGTTTTTGGAATTTTTAACCTTTTTGCACTGGATTTATCTACCTTTGGTCTTTGATGTTGGTGACCCATCCAAAGGTTGAGTGGACATCCTTCTTACTGATGTTGATGTTATTACTTTCTGTTTGTTAGTTTTTCTTCTAACAGTCAGGCCCCTTTTCTGCAGGTCTACTGGAGTTTGATGGAAGTACACTCCAGACCCTGTTTGTCTGGGTATCACCAGCAAATGCTGCAGAACAGCAAAGATTTCTGCCTGGTCCTTCCTCTGGAAGTTTCATCTCAGAGGAGTACACACCAGATGCAACCTGGAGCTCTCTTGTCTGAGATGTCTGTCTACCCCTGCTGGAATGTGTCTCCCAATCAAGAGGCAAGGGAGTCAGGGACCCACTTGAGGAAGCAGTTTGTCCCTTATCAGAGCTTGAGCACTGTGCTGGGAGATCTACTGCTTTCCTCAAATCTGTCAGGCAGGAAGGTTTAAATGTGCTGAAGCTTCACCCACAGCCATCACTTCCTCTAGGTGCTCTGTCCCAGGGAGATGGGAGTTTTATTTACAAGCCCCTGACTGGAGCTTTCTTTTTGAGTTGCCCAGCCCAGAGAGAGGAATCTAGAGAGGCAGAGTGGCTATAGTGACTTTGCTGAGCTGTGGTGGGCTCCGCCCAGTTTGAACTTCCAGGCAGCTTTGTTTACACTGTGAGACAAAAACTGCCTATTCAAGCCTAATTAATGGCAGAAGCTCCTCCTCCCACCTAGCTCAAGCATCCCAGGTCAACTTCAGACTGTTGTACTAGCAGTGAGAATTTCAAGCCAGAGGATCTTGGCTTGCTGGGCTCCATTGGGGTGGGATCCACTGATATAAACTATTTGTTTCCCTGGCTTCAGCCCCCTTTCCAAGTGAGTAAACGGTTCTGTCTTGCTGGCATTTCTGGTGCCACTGGAGTATGAAAAAAAAAAAAAATTCCTGCAGCTGGCTCGGTGTCTTTTCAAATGGCCACCAGTTTTGTGCTTGAAACTCAGGACCTTAGTGGTATATGCACCAGAGGGAATTTCCTGGTCTGTGGATTGTGAAGACCATAGGAAAAGGATAGTATCTGGGCTGTATGCACTGTTCCTCATGGCACATTTCCTCCTGGCTTCCCTTGGCTAGGGGAGGGAGTTCCCAGATGCCATGAGCTTCCCAGTTGAGGTTGATTGCTATTATACATCCCAATTCCTCAGTCTGGCATTTCAGCTTCTATATATACCTGTAATAATCCTGTATTACCCTTCCTCTTTATTTCATACTCCTTTCCAGTAAGCATTTCTTCTTCAACTACATAGGTCATTTCCAATTCTATATTTTTTTCTGCCTCTACACACTCAGTCATGTTTACCCGTTTCCTGGGATGCCCTCCAAAATGACCTCTGTTTATTCAAACCTGGCCACTTTTACAGGCACAGCCAAGTCCTCTTGTTCTTTATTGGGTCTCTTTCACCTCTTCTGCCCCTCACTGTACTCTTGGTAGAAGGAGGTTGCTCTTATTTTGATACTTACATGACAGAAAATCATCAGAAAGTTGAACCTAGGAGGACAATCACTGCTCAAGTAATCCATGTTTATCTTTCACTTCTTCAAGGATTAAAGATGTGAGGTCTCTACGGGGTAGACACTACTGGTCTCTCCACACTGAAGACACAGCAGGGGCATCAGTAAAAATTATAAAACAAGGTATAACTGCAAAGGAATAAGATACCTTTATAAAGGAAAGATCACTTCATCAAGTGACCAAACATAGCTTCATTAATAAAACACAAACCCCTGTGTGTATATGTGTGTGTGTGTGTGTGTCCTGATGTGCTATACAATACTAAATACCATCATCACATATGAACTATTCTTACCAAAAATGTTTAATCTAAATCTATTTATTCCTGGAGACCTAAATTCCAGTTTTACAGAAAATATAGGGGATGGAAGATCAAATTAAATTACACCCTGAGGAAGCAATTAAAGAAAACCAGGATGCAGGACATTTATAAGACAACTAATCTGGTCTCTTTAAAATATCAATATCATGAGGGAAAACAAGTGAGAGATCATTCTAGATTAAAGAGACGTAATGAAAGACAACTTGAGGAATTTCATTGGATTCTGGTTCAAAAATTCAATTTTGGGGATCTATTCTGGAAAATTTGAATGCGGATTATATATTAGATTATATTGAGATTTATTACTAATTTTCTATACCGTGATAACTGTATTATGGTTATGTAGGAAAATGCCCTCATTTTTAAAAGTTGCATGCTGAAGTTTTAAGGGTTAAAGTATCAAGTATCATGATATTTGCTACTTACTTTCAAATGGCTAGCCCAAACTAAAGTATATACACAAAGTAACATTTCTAAGGAAATCTTTGTGGACTGCATGTAAAACCTTAACTGGCCAATTCTACAGTTTGGTGGATTTAGCTGTTCAAAAAACCATACCTAAATGTAGCTTAACTTATACCAACAAATGAATGGAAAACAATATGATATCCAAAATGGATAAAGGGAAATCCTAAGCTTGGATTTAAGAAGAAATCAATTGTATAAATACAGGATAAGGAAGATCTGACTTAACAGCAAATCAAGTGAAAAACACAGAATGAAAAACTAGGCTCTTCAGGTGACTCAGAGGGAAGTTTTTAAGCAACAGCCAAAGCATGATTTTACATACACATCAAGGACTTAATGAACTTTGTGACTGATCAGACATGGAACAGAAGGAGTGGAAAGGGAAGAGACAAAATAAGAGCTTGGGATCAGGCATCAAACTGCCTGGGTCTTAATTCTGATTCTACTACTTATTTGCATGCAAACATGGATATGTCAGTTAACCATTCCATGCCTTATTTCCCTCATCTGTAAAATAAGGTGATAATAGTATCTACCTCAGAGGATTCCTGTGAGAATTAGATAAGATGCTACATGTAGAGAATAGTTCTCAGCACATCGGAATCACTCATATATGTGAGCTATTATTTGTCTCTTTTACCAGAAAAGGTATTATTCCTACTTTCTGTAATGCTCACTTTGCCCACTGCTTAGCCAACAGGCTATAGTGAAAAAGCATACTTGCCTAGAATTGGTGGGGCCTAATTCTGTCACTATCTGTCTTGGACTATCTTTAAAATAGGGAAGAACTGGGTCATCTGTAAGGTCCTGTCAAGCTCCATCTTTCTGTGCTCCCGGGATTCTGAACCTCCTACTTTGAGGCTGGGGCAGAGATTAGTTTAAACACCTGTGGGAAAGCATTCGCCGTTGGAAAAACTATCAATTTGCCATACAGCTGGGCCTGCATTGGTAAAATGTGGTCTCTAGAGGGTGCTCAAAACACAGAAAGCACTCCATTAAAGGTTCTCAGAAATACCTGTAAGTAGGAATAAGCAGAGGAGGCAGTTGTTGTCAGAGAAGGCCTAATTGGGGACTGCTGTTGTAGACACATTAGGGCTCTCCCAGAATACAGTCAAGGGTGGGGTGAGTACTCATTCATCAGCCTATGTCCTACAGTTTAGCTGTGAGCACAATCCCAGTGTAGATAAGAGCCGGTCCTGAAATTTTGACTTCTTGTTTCCCCATAGCTTCCCAGCTGGGTCCAAATGTCATGTAGGATTTCAGGGAAGAAGCGATACTGGTGGAAGTATAGTCAAAGGTTTTCATTCCAGAATGAGATTTGGAGGTGGAGGAGGTGAGGGGAATCTGAATAGCCTGAGAGAGGGCATACACATACCCGAAAGATTACTCATTCCTGTGCTTTGCTTAAGTTATCATGGAACCCTTTAGAAAAGGGCCTAAGCTAATGAGGCCTAAGTGAGGTCATAAGGCAGAGAGATTTTAAATGCTCTTCAATGACCTGAGCAGTGAGAGTTTTAGAGTTTGGTTTCTGAATGGGATATCTCAGCTTTTTTCCCCATTACAAAACATGGCAGTCCCCTTTCCTGCTACCAGCAACTCTGACACTCAGAAGATAATTTCTAAAAATATTATCTGATTTCTGCCTATTTACAATTTTTGTAAATCACAGAATCTTAATCTCTGGGTTTAACGAGGTGCTCACCCACACACTTTAGCTGGAATTCATTCCCCATGACCTTCTTCCCCTTTCCTCTACAAAATAAGGGCTCAAAAGGCACAGGGAGAAGAAGCTTTCCACTAGAGATCCCTCCCCATGTCTGATGTCTTGTCTTTTTTTTTTTTCTCAAAACTGATTTCATCTGAAAATAAATCTCCTCAAGAATGAAGCTGGTTATTTCTCTGGGCCTTTTTCCCCATGTCAAAAAGGGGAAGATCTCAGTGAATTTATGTTAAGGTTAAACCTCTTCAGGAATCTAAAGACCATTAGCCAAGCTTTTCCTGAGAACCATTTGGGGAGAGGAAAGAAAGGAGGAGAACATAAGAAGAGCACAGAGGCCTTTAAAGGAGCATTGCCACAGAGGGACTCAGCATTCTGGAGGCAGTGCTTCTTTTGCTGGTCTTCTACTGCCTGAATGTGGTGATTGGAGATACTCCAGGGCAGCAAAAGAAATATCCTTCCCCTGAGTATATACCCACAGGATACTCCTGGTTCTGACTGGGACCCTCCCCAGGCACAGCAGTCCACTGTACTAAAATATGCCAAGTCATAGTGTAAGAAATCTAGGAATTGTTTGTTATGCCTTTGCTTTTGTTTTTGCTTATTTTGCAAGGTGACATAAAACATGGAGAGCATGTGGGGTCTGGGCATCAGACAGCTCTCAGTTGGAATCCAACTTTAATCCCTTCTGCTGGGTGACCCCAGGCAATTTATCTAACTTTTCTATGCTCCTCTTTCTTCACCTGTAAACTAAGGTTAATCATACTCTGATTCATGGTGAGTATTAATTATAATGTACCAAATTATAGTGCTCAGTTAATGTTGTACTCAGCAAAGTGGAGATTTCTTCCTTCAGAAGTCCCTGCTCACACAATGGATCCTGAAACCATTCTGTAATCTTTCTGGGCCAACACTTTTTGTTGGATAGGATGGAAGCGGGTATTTTTTACCCCCATAGAGAGTTTCTGAAGGTACTCTGTCAGAGAGAGTGAGATGGAGGAGCCAGAGGTTTTCAGACTGAAAATGCTTCCACTCCACTTGTCTGGAATCTCTAGGTCTTGGTAGCCGAGGCTGCCTTCTCCAACTGTTAGGACTATAGTCACCTAGAGGAGAGCTTCTCCTTGCTGGGATCAAAAAGCAACAGAAAAACTGAAGACATTCACTTATCCAGCTGCCCAAAAAGCCTAAACTGTTATATAAATGTCAGGAACAGCTATTTTTATTGCACTTAATTGGGTTCTGCTTCTTGGACGTAAAGTCTGTCCTGAAGATAATTCTGCAAAGTCAGATAAGTGCCCTAGTTATCTTTGTTGGATTTTTTTCCTCCTGACTTTATGAAGCTCTGGAGAAAATAATGTTTTCCACAAAGCAGCTGGAGGTAGTTTTAACAGCTCCTGAATTGAACTAATATTTTACTGAAATACTAAAATTTTATTGAAATACTAAAATTTTGTCACTGAAAGGGCCCTAAGAAATTATTTAGAAAAGCACCTTAATGTTACGAATAGCGACACTGAGGCATAGAGAGAGGGTAGATAATAAAACAGGTCTATGGTCAGTAAATGAGACACACATCTGACAAGGAATGTCTCCTTTGCTATAATTCGGACCATTCTCAGTTCAGTCCCCTCCCCAAGAATCAGGAGAGAAGAAAAGAGGTGAATTGAAAGGACAAATCCCTACATATTTACCCCACCGAGACAATTCAGAAGTAAATCCATCAGCCCCATGGGGCATACATAGCCTGATTTAAGAAGCCTTACCCCATATTAGAGTTAGTTGATAGTCAGATAATTAAAACAATATTAGCAATACTTGAAACTATGCTGGCTAATACTGATTTAGTATCTCTCATCTGGTTCCTGTACTAAATGCTTCACAGACAATCTCTCATTTCATTCTCACATTCATCCTGCAGGGTAGGTCTAAATGTCCCCATTTTATAGATGACAGAACTGAGGTTTTAAAAGGTTGAGTAACTTGTATAAGGACACATAGCTAAGCAGTGGAAGTGTTGGCTTTTGAAGCAAAGTCTGGCTGAACCCAAAGTCTGGGAGTTTAATTATTTCAGTCCCCTACATGGGGTCACAAATGTCTTCTTCATCTGAGGACTATCCAATCTTTCCTATCAAAAGACCTCTCTCTCTCTACTAAATTCCCTTGTCATGGCTTTCTGCCTTATATTCTCATCATTTGTGTCTTTATCTTATTTCCCTCACAGGCTGTCAGCTTTTTTAGAATATAGGCTGTGTGTGTGTGTGTGTGTGTGTGTGTGTGTGCGCACGTGCATCTGTGTGTGTGTCTGCGTGTTCTTAGCAACTAGACCAGTGCCAGATATATAGAAAGTACTTCCGTTTTATAAATGTTTGTTGACTGAAAGATGTTGATGGCACCCATGTTTGCAGAGCAGCTATGCAAAAATGAAAAGCCAGGTTCACATCCCTGTATTTCTACCAGTTTGAAGTAAACAGGCTATCTTCAGGCTTCACCTGAAGTCAGACCACTGACACCAAGCCACCAGTGGTAACAGACTTTTTAATATTTCCTTTCCTCCTTCATCTCCATGGAAACCCCATCCTCAGCTTCTACTGGAGGCAAAATGACCTCGATGGAGTGGCTTTATGGCTGACAAAAGCATAAAAAGGGCTGGCCTAATTCTAAACAGGAGATCTGAGTCACCAAATGCTCCTAGATCTTGATGGTAGGTGCTGATAACAGGCTGAACACCCCATGAGTCATACCAGCCAAACCATTGTGGGTTAGAGCTGAAAATCTCGATAGAGGCATAAAAGACCAACCCTCCTCACTTCGCATACAGGGAAACTGAAGCCCAGAGAGGGAAAAGGACTGCCTCAGTATCACATGCTCATTTAGTGGCCATGCCAAGGCTGGTTCCCCGGGCACATTGTTGCTTAGCATGGGGCTATTCCTATTCTGCCATACTGTGTTTTTAATCAGAACTTTCATAGACTCTCACCCTAGGGGGAAGTTTTTATTGCAGTGCTCCTTGAAGTAAATTTGAAAATACAATAGCTATATTTTCCAGAGTGGGAAAATGGTAGCCTTGGCAATGAGTTTCCTCACATACAACTAAATAAAAATTCAATAAAAGGGGACTTATTTGATGAGGAGGAAAAATGAGGAGACAATTCTAAATAAATATATCACCTTTCCATGTTTTTTCCGGGTTCTCTACCACATTATTAGAAGGTGGTAGTGGGTTATAACTCCCTAAGAGATCTACCAAAACACACCTTGAGATCGTACAGTCTTCCCATGCTGATTGCTGTGGCCAACACTCTGTCTCCTATATCCGTGCTTTGGGGGATTTCAAGAGAATGGAAATATAAAAATGTTGTTAACTCAAGGCCTGCCCCTAGCCTTGCAAGCAAGGAGTTAACATTGGATTATTGAAATAACATTTTTTACTTTATTTATTAGAAAAACATTAAGGACTTCTGTTGGTAATAGTAAGATTTAAGTACTGGCTTCAGGCAGAACTAATATTAGTTATATAGCACTTAACAGTTTATTTATCCTTTCTAAGCCTCAGTTTCCTCAATCTCTTTGGGATTCCATCCATTCACCTGACCACCCATCCTCTGTTCTCTGAACCACCTACCTATCTATCCACCCATCCATATATCCATTTGCACACCTGTCTGCCTATCTACTGCTTATTCCAGATAGGTTAAGGGGGTTAAGAAATAGCTCTGGTGACAAATTGCTGTGTTTGAATCCTAACTTCTGACTGAGTGATAGTAGGCAAGTAACTTAATCTCTCTGTGCCTCAGTTTTCTCATGTACAATTTGAGATGTTAATAATATCTATGTCATGTGGATGTTTTGAAAATTAAATGAGTTAGTCTGTTTAGAGCATTTGAAAGATATAACACACACCAGAAAGTAAATGTTGGCTGCTATTACTGCATACCCATTAGATGCCAGGCACTTTTCTAGGTTTTGAGGATTCGAAGTCCCCCAGACTTTCAGAGTTCCATGTAGAGGGGAAGGCAGATATAGAAAAAACTAATACATTATAATTTAGTGAGAAAATTGTATTAATATAAGATTTTGCAAGGTAAAGTAGTAGCAGAAGAAGTGAGGGACCAAGATTGCTGCTAAGGTTGGGGTTGGGGAATGCCTAACAGAGAGAAGATAACACTGAGCATGGTATTAATGGGCAAAGTACAAGGGATGGTGTGAGAGTGCAGTGACTGCAAATGTGTGTAGAACCCCCAAATGATGTGGTGCAATTGGAGAACTACGACTCTGTCAGTATGGCTGGTGAGCTAGGCCTAGGCCAGAGTGGCATGCCCAGCCAGAAGAGTCCTCATAAGCTCTGATGAAGAGCTTAGCCTTTATCCTGACAGCAGTGGGAAAAGAACAGAAGTATGTTTCTAGAAAGGTAGGGAAAACATTTGACATTTCCTTTGGGACAGGCACTCTAGGCAGTGGGTAAATCTATAGGGGAAGGTGGAAGCAGGAGAAGTCAGAAGATATTTTGAGGTCCTGAGTGGACAGGAAGATAGAAGAAGTGCAGACAGGTGTAGCCACCCTCAACATTTGCATTCAAATGTAACCTTGCATCAGAGTATAAACAAATAAATAAATTCAGAACAGAGGTGCCAGATGAGATAGGCATGGGAATCCTAAGGGATTTCTAAGGAGGTTCCACCAAATCCAGAGTTCAAAAACCCTGAGCTTGGGCATAAAATCTGATGAAAAGTGACCTCTCAGCCCATGTGGCTATTTTTAGACTTGTGTATTGAGAGCAACATGTGCAGAAGAGCAAGTACATGACTCATTTCTGCTCTTCACTTAGGTCTCTGGGCACATGTTACACACTCAGAGAGTCCTTCCCTGACCACCTTGTCTAAAATAGTAGGGTTCTATTCATGGATTACACCTCACTGCCCAGGCCAGACTAGGTTATACTGTGGGTAGGGGGAAAAGCACAGCCCCTTGCCCTCAAGAGTCCTACAGTTTGTGGCTCTCTCTCTCTCTCTCTCTCTCTCTCTCTCTCTCTCTCTCTCTCTCACACACACACACACACACACACACAAACACACAAACACACACATACCATCCACCAAACAAGACGGCAACTTGTTAGTACTAAGCATTGTGATGCAGCCTAGAAATGTTATAGAAGTTGACAAGATAAACAGAAGAGTGTCGAAGTTGGAGCTAGCTATATTTCTTCAGAGAGAGGGTGGAATCTGACAGTGCACTGAAAGATGAGCAGGAATTTAGGTGCAGCGAACAGGTGACAGAATAGTGGTGAAGAACTTGGGCCCTGAAATCAACTAGTCTTAATTTGAAAGTGGATTCTTCGGCTTATTATATATTCTTGGACAACTTGCTTTGGCTTTGCCTCTCTAAACCCCAGTACTCATCCGTAAAATGGAAAACACAATAATACTTATTTCATAATGTGATTGTGAGTCTAAAGGACATGATGAAGCAGTCAGAAAATCTTAGCTGTTGCTGTTATTGATGTTCCATGCCTTCTGACGTTCATTTTCTGTAATCTTCTCATTTAAGATGGCCACTTCCTCATAGGGTCCCAAAGACCTACACCCACTGTGGCACCCCACTCAGACTTACCTTCCTGGGAAAATTCCATGTGTTATCAGTGCTTTTTCTTGTCGTTTCTCTTCAAATCTGACCTGGCCTGTGTCCTATTTCCACAGGACTCTGTTTCCTATCTCTTTCATCTGGTAAGTTAATTCCTAGTAAGAGATCAGTAATTAACAATGACCTCTTCCAGGGATTTTTTTACTTATTCAAAGGACTCCTAGGTACATAATATTAATCTTCAGAGGCATATAGAGAAACCAGAGGTTTTCAAGACAGGCTACATCTTTAAAAATTGGAGACATGCCCCCATTCCTTAGGTACCTCTAAGGCATTCCTTTCCAATCACCTGCTCTAAAAGGAACCTCTTCCCACTGTTCTCCTCAGGCCCCAAACTTCTTTCTTCTCCCTTTTCCTTTAGTTTGTCTTGTATTTCAGCTCAAAATGGTTTACCTTAGCACTTCTGATTGGAAACCCACAGGACACTGTTTTTCAGTAACCTTAAGGCACCTGGCCTAGCACAAAGCCCAGACCCACATTCCTTGACTTGAAGTAACTGGGCAGAAGGGACACTATGCCCTTCAGGAAGGCCAGAGGCCTGTCTTTTGATCTCTTGCTCAGCCTCATCAATTATTCTTTTAAGATGGGTGCAGCAAACACACTATCCAGAACTCCCTGACCAAGCTGTTCTTGCCAAATCCTGCACCTAAGTGCAGGGGAATGTTACAGCCTAGAAGTGTTACAACATTAGGAAGGGTTAAAAATAAAAGATAGCATAGAAACTGGCACCTGGAAAGTATCTGGGATAAATTTCATACCATCAGCTTGGTTTCATCCTGTTGCCAGAATTAACCCTACTCAGAGAGTGTCAGGTTCCTGTTTATGCTGGAAGTTGGCATTTTCTCAGAAAGATTTTACTGTTCCTTCCTTCTGGAGTGACAATCACTACCTAGCTGCATGGCCCCTCAACAGACAACATAGTCACGATGGCCATGTGTAACAATAATAACATCAGCAAAACCCCACTTAAAAAGACCTTACTTTGTGCCAGTCACTGCATTAAGTACTTAACAGACAGTAGCTCATTTAATCCTCGCAATGATCCTAGGAGAAAGGTGCTATCATCATGATTATTATCCCCAATTTTACAGATGAGAAAATTTAGACACAGAGAGGTTAAGTGACTTGGTCAAGGTCACCCACCTAGCAAGTGGTAAATCTGAGACTCAGAACCAAGCAATGTAGCTCTCTCAGCCATGCCCTTAACCCCGTTCTGTACAGTCTCTCAACATTGACTTCATATGTTTAGTGAAGCCTTATTAACCAGACACTAATGGAAACGGATTTGCTGCATCTATGTGCAAAAGATTTGTTGAGTTGATTGCAAGTAAACTGGTAACCCACTTAAGAAAATATATCTTTCCTGTTATAGCTGCTAAAATTAAAAAGAGAAACACTACCATGGCTTTGAAGTTTTGTATCCACCAGATCTACACACATTTGCACATATTTAACCTTCCAAAGAGCCTGTATTAATTAAGGCAAGCCCACACTATGCTAGTAGATACTTCATGGTATTGTATGTGTTAACAGCAAACAGCATATAGTTCTCCCAAATTCCACGATTCAAATGAACTTCATTCCAAATTAATCATAGTTTGTATAGTACAACATACCTTGGCTTTTTAGGGTCCCTTTACTCAACAGACTAACCAAACATCTACCATGAGCCAGGCACTGCTTGCAGTGCTAAGGCCAGAGATTGATGTAATACTGGCCCCACACCCAGCAGTCCACAGTTTTTCTATGTCCCATATGGCCCAACGTAGGTACTAGGAGAGGCATGGTTTGGAGGCACTGGGAGGGCAGGGACTGCTGTATCCACAATGTCTGGAATATAGAGGGCACACAACACATATTTGTTGAATGAATAAGGAAGAGGAAGGTTTAAATGAAATGTTAAAACTGTGGTTTCTGCCCAAGGAAGACTTGTAATTGGAAAAATATGACATGTGAAACAGACTTAATATTTACCAAAGATGATAAACTAAATCACAAATATGGCCCAACTAGTTCTGAGCACATTTATAGCTGCCCTTGTTTTTTTCTCATAACAGCCATGAGCTAGAGAGGGACAGGAAGTTTTCTCTGCAGGATATAGGTGAAGAAATAGAAGCCTAGAAAAACATAGAGTTGTGGGGGTCAGAGGGATCTTAGACAACCTCTGCACAACCTCTAGCCCTGCCCAAAATGATGTTTTTCCTCCACCTGCCCCATAACTATTGAAACATTCTGAAAGCTGAGGATAAACCTCTCATTCCATAATAAAAGGGTCCAGAATTTCCCCCACAGCATCTCTGACAAGTGATCATTCAGGCCCTGATGTCTGCTGGTCCTTTGTTGGACAGCTTGTCTTAATAGACTAATCTTCATTAGATAGGACTGCAACTTTCCTCCCCATAACCTGTCCTGGGTTTTTCTCTCTGGAAATCATCCAGATAGTCTTCCCTCTCCCACATACCAGCCTTTCAGAGAAAGAAAGATATGCATCCAGGGCCACTGGAGGTCCTCCCATTTCTACCACCCAACTTGTGATTTTCAAGATAAAAGAAATCTTTTCATAGAAAGCAGTGATGAGATTCACTCAATAAATATTCTCTGAGCATTGAGCTAAGGAGAGCAGTGCCCTCTTAAAGCTACCAATCTAGTTAAAAATATATATGTATCTTTTTCTCATAAACTTGTTGCCATATTTGGAGTAATTAATGCAATACCTGAGGTACAGTGCACAAGAAGGAGAGCTAGCTGGTAAGAGACTCAGGGAATGTTTCAAAGAAGTGACATATAGTTTGTCCTTAACAATTGAGAAAGGATTCTCTAGATGGAGAACCTGAAGGTCTTCAAGAAAGAGAACAATGTCCAAAAGTTCAAGAAAATGTGTGCTTAGGGATATAGCAAAAAGATTGGTGTGGCTGGGGCAAGCCTAAGAAGAGAAAATGTTGGAAAATAAACAGGTAGATCTGAAAGGGCTTCCTTTGGTCATGCCAAAGTGAATGGCATAAACACCCTGCAGGAATGGAGAAATCAGATTTTGATGTGAAATCTCCCAATCACATTTGTTTACTTCTAAGTGTAAACTCAAAATGACTAATGAAGATGGGAAGGAAGAGGTAGAAGTCTACTTTGAGGAACTGGGAGTAATCCTGGTGCCACACAACTAGACATGGAGTAGAAGATGAGGATTTGCTCTATCTTGGAGGTGAAGGTACAGAGTAGCAGAGGATAATGAGTTCTGTCTTGAACATAATGAATTACAGAATCTGTAGGAAGCCAGGTAGCAATGACAGCTAGGATTTTGGAAATATAATGGATCTGGAGAAAGCAAGTTAAGATTAGACGTCTACAAAACACCAAAAGCATTGGCAACAAAAGCCAAAATAGACACATGGGACCTAATCAAACTCCACAGCTTCTGCATGGCAAAAGAAACAGTCAGTAGAGTGAATCGGCAACCAACAGAATGGGAAAAAATTTTTGTGTTCTACCCATCTGACAAAGGGTTGATATCCAGAATTTACAAAGAATTAACAGATTTACAAGAAAAAAACAAACTAGCCTATTCAAAAGTGGGCAAAGGATATGAATAGACACTTTACAAAAGAAGACATACATGAGGCCAACAAACATATGAAAAAATGCTCATCATCACTGGTCATTAGAGAAATGCAAATCAAAACTACATTGAGATACCATCTTGTGCCTGTTCAAATGGCGATCATTAAAAAATCTGGAGACAACAGATGCTGGAGAGGATATGGAGAAATAGGAACACTTTTACACTGTTTGTGGGAGTGTAAATTAGTTCAACCATTGTGGAAGACAGTGTGGCCATATCTTAAGGACCTAGAAATAGAAATTCCATTTGACCCAGCAATACCATTACTGGGTATATATCCAAAGGATTATAAATTGTTCTACTATAAGGACACATGCACACAAATGTTCATTGCAGCACTGTTTGCAATAGCAAAGACCTGGAACCAACCCAAATGCCCATCAATGATAGACTGGACAGAGAAAATGTGGCACATATACACCATGGAATATTACACAGCCATAAAAAGTGATGAGTTTGTGTCCTTTGTAGGGACATGGATGAACCTGGAAGCCATCATTCTCAGCAAACTGACACAGGAGCAGAAAATCAAACACTGCATGTTCTCACTCATAGGTGGGTGTTGAACAATGAGAACACAGGGACACAGGGAGGGTCAGTGGTGGGGTGGGGAGGTTGGGGAGGGATAACACAGGGAGAAATTCCAGATGTAGGTGATGGGGGGATGGAGGCAGCAAACCACATTGTCATGTGTGTACCTATGCAACAATCCTGCATGATCTGCACATGTAGCCCAGAACTTAAGTACAATAAAAAAAATAAATAAATACAAATAAATAAATAAATAAAATGTTCCCATTTACTGTAGCAACCAAAAAAAAAATAAAATAAAATAATGAGAATAAATTTAACCAAGGTGGTGAAAGATCTCTACATTGAAAAATATAAAACATTAATGAAATAAATTGGATATGATACAAATAAGTAAAAAGATACCTTGTGTTCATGAATTGGAAGAATTAATATTGTTAAAATGCCCAAACTCCCCGAAGTGTCTACAGATTCAGTATCAAAACTCCAATGTCATTTTTCATAGATACACAAAATTCCCAAAAATTCAGATTGAAGCATAATGAGCTGCAAATTGCAAGACAATTATGAACAAAAAGAACAAAGCTGAAGGCATCAAACTATATATCAAAGAGAAAGTAATTAAAACAGCATAGTAGTGGCATTAAAAAAAATGGACACATTAACTAGTGGAAGCAAATAAAGAGCCCAGAAATGAACTCACACATCTACAGATAATTGATTTTTGACAAAGATGCCAAGAGAAAAGGATTGTCTCTTCCACAGTGTTGGGAAAACTGGATCTCCACATGCAAAAGAATAAAGTTGGATCCTTACCTCATATCATATACAAAATAAACACAAGATGGACTACAGACTTAAACATAAAACCTGAAAACATAAGACCTTAAGCATAAAACTACTGGAGAAAAACATGGGGAGGGGGGAAGTGTGCAACATTGGTCTGGGCAATATTTTTTAGATTTGACCCCAAAAGCACAGGAAATAAAAGCAAAAATAGATGAAGAGGATTACATCAAAATTAAAAGTGTCTACACAACAAAGGAAACAAAACTGAAGAGATAATCTATAGATTGGGAAGAAAACATTTACAAGTCATATATCTGAAAAGGAATTAGTATTCAAAATATGTAAGGAACTCAACTCTATAGTTTGAAAGCAAATAATTCAATTAAGAAATGGGCAAAAGACCTGAATAGACATTTCTCAAAAGAAGACATACAAATGGCTAACAACTAAATAAAAAATACTCAACATAATTGGTGATTAGGTAGATACAAATTAAAACCACAGTGAGATATCACCTCACACCTCTTAGAATGGCTGCTATCCAAAATATGAAAGATTAGTGTTGTCAAAGATACAAAGTAAAGAGAATGTTTATGTACTGTTATGGTAATGTAAATTAGTACAGTCACAAAAAAAGGTATGAAGATTCCTCAAAAAACTGAAAGAATTTGCATATAATCCAGCAATCTCACTTCTGGATATTTACCTGAAATATATGAAATCAGTATGTCAAAGACATGTCTGCACTCTGATGTTCACTGCAGCACTATTTACAATAGCCAAGTTATGAAATCAACCTAAGTTTTCATCAAGAAATGAATTAATAAAGAAGTTGTAGTATGTATAGACCATGGAATATTTTTTAGCCATAAGAAGAAGAAATTCTGTCATTTATGATGACATGAATGAAATTGGAGAATATTATGCTAAGCAAAATAAGCCAAACACAGAAAGACACTTCATGTGGGCAATCTAAAACAATTAAACTCATAGAGGCAGCATATAGAATGATGATTACCAGAGGAGGAGGGTGAGGGAAATAGGGAGATGTTAGTCAAAAGGAACATAGCTTCAGTTAGATAGGAGGAATAAGCTTGATGTTTTTGAGAGCTATTGTACAATGTAATAAATAGCTAAAATTAAGTAATGCATACTTCAATATTACTAAAAGTAAATTTCAAATGTTCTTACTGTACAGAATGTTTGATATTTGAGATGAGGTGTTGAATATGTTAAGTAGCTTGATTCAATCATTCCACATTGTATTCAAACGTCATAACACTACTTGTAACCTCATGAAAATATACACCTATAATTTGTCAATACATTAATACAGTAAAAATGTTAAAAGATATTGAACTATTCATGTTGTCTATTTATTATTTTAATCTTGGGTAAATTTAATAGTTTGTAGGTTTCAGGGAATTGGTCCATTTCAACTAACATGAATTTCTTTGCATAGTATTTTTCATTGTATTCTTTTATTTTGTTTTTAATGTTTGTAAACTCTCTACTGATAGCCCCTTCTTTTATATGTGATATTGCTTATTTATGTCTCTTTCTATTTCTCTCTGTCAGTCTGGCTAGAAGTTTATTGTTTGTATTGAACTTTTCAAAGAGATAGCTTTTGGTTTCCTTAAATTTTCTCAATTTCATTGATTTCTGCTTTTTCATTATTATTTCCTTTTTTCTACAGCTTTGGGTTTACTTTGCTCTTTTTTCTATTTTCTTAAGTTGAAGTTCAGATTATTGATTTGAGGCTTTTTCTTCTTTGGTAGTATTAGCATGAAAAATATAAATTTTACTCTGAGCACTTCTTGTTTTGTTTTTTTGATTTATTTATTTTACTTCAAGTGCATACTATATCTGGCATTTCTCCCCATGTTATCCCTCCCCACCCTTTCCTCCCTCTCCACACTGTCTCTCCCTACCCCCTCCAACTGCCGCCAGTGTGTGATGTTCCTCTCCCTGAGTCCATGTGTTCTCGTTGTTCAACACCCACCTTTGAGTGAGAACATATGGTGTTTGGCTCTCTGTTCTTGTGTCAGTTTGCTGAGAATGATGGTTTCCAGATTCATCCAAGTCCCTACAAAGGACACAAACTCATCATTTTTTATGGCTGTATAGTATTCCATGGCATATATGTACAACATTTTCTTTGTCCAGTCAAGTTACATTCCACAATACTGACATGTTGTATTTTGTTTTTTTTAATTGAAAATTTTTTTTTAATTTTATTTGAGACTTTTCTTTGATCCACGAGTTATTTATAATTGTTTTGTTTCCTTTGTAAGTATTTGGAGATTTTCCAATTATATTTCTGTTATCAATTTCTAGTTAATTCTATTGTAATCAGAGCAAAAATTCATTGTGGGATTTCAATTTGCTTAAATTTGTTAGTTTATTTGAAAAGTATATGTGTTGTACTGTTGTTGGACAAAGTGTTTTATAAATTTCTATTAGATCTAGTTGGTTGATGATGTTTAAATTTTGTATATCCTTGCCGATTTTCTGAGTACCTCTTTGAATTACTGAAAAATGAATGCTGGAAGTCTCTAACTATAATTGTGAAATTTTATATTTCTTCTTTCAGTTTTATAAGCTATTGCTTTATGTGCTTTGAAACTCTTTTAAAAGCATGTGCATTTAGAATTGTTATGTCTTCTTGGTGAATTGGCCCTTTTATCATTGCATAATGTCTCTCTGTATCCTGGGAAAGTTCTTTACTTTGAAGTCTAGTTGCCTTGGTATTATGTATAGCCACTCCAGCTTTCTTTTGAAGAGTGTTTGCATGGTATATTTTTTCCATAATTTCCTTTTGAACTACCTACATCATCATATACAAAGTAAGTTTCTTTTTCTTTTTCTTTTCTTTCTTTCTTTCTTTTTTTTTTTTTTTTTTTTTTTTTTTTTGTTGTTGTTGTTGAGAAGGATTCTGGCTCTGCCCCCTACCCCCCATGCTGGAGTGTATTAGTGTAATTTCAGCTCACTACAACCTTCACCTCCAGAGTCCAAGCAATTTTCCTGCCTCAGCCTCTCGAGTACCTGGGATTACAGGTGTGGTGCCATCATGCTCAGCTAAATTTTGTTTTTCTTTAGGAGAAACGGGGTTTCATCATGGTGGTCAGGGTAGTCTTGAACTTCTGTCTTCAAGTAATCCACCTTCCTTGGCATCCCAAAGTGTTGGGATTACAGGCCTGAGCCAACACACCTGGCCCTAAAGTAGGTTTCTTAGATAGCACATAGGTGGATTGTGTTCTTTTATCTACTCTGCCAATTTTTGTCTTTTAATTAACATGCTTAGGTCATTTACCATTAATGTAATTATAGATATGTTTGAATTTAAATCTACTTTTCAGTTATTTCTCCATTTTTAAAATTTCCATTTCTCATTCTTTGCCATTTTTTAGATTATTTGATTTTTAAATTCAACTCTAATGTATCTGTTGACTTTTTGTGTGTGCTTATTTTTTTTTTTTATTTTTTTTTACTGCATCTTTTTGTATAGTTTCTACTGGTCGAAGTGGGAATTACACTATACATAATCATTTTTTCACAGTTTATTTACCTCTTCAGGTGAAATGTAGAGCTCTTAGTTACCCTATAGGTCACATTTTTCTCTCCTCCATTTTTGTTGTAGATGTAGTTGTGTTACATCTACGTACATTAAAGGCCCCATGATACATGTATAATTTTGTATTTTAACCAAACATTTTAAGTACTTAAGAGGACCACAATGCTCTACTATATTTACCCAGATATTTACCATTTCTATTGCTTTTCCTTCATTGCTGATGAAGGTATATATTATAATCCTTTTAATTTATCTGGAATTGGAAGTAATGCCCTAACTTTCGTTTCAGATTTTAGTAACTTAGGTGTTATTTCTTTTTTTTTTTTTTTTTCTTAGTTTAGCTAAAGATATGCCAGTTTTGTTTTGTTGATTGGGACACATAGTCAATTACACAATAATAGAGACTTCAATATCTCAACTTGTAATAATAGATAAAACAACCAGACAGAAGATCAATAAAGAAATAGAAGACTTTAATAACACAATAAACCAATTATACCTAAAAGAAATTGGAAAAAAAAAAAAAAAAAAAACACTACACCTAACAATAGCAGAATTCATACTCTGGATTAACCTGTAACTAGTAAGGAGATTAAATCAGTAATCAAAAGCCTCCTAATGAAAGCCCCGGATCACATGGTTTCACTCATGAATTTTGCCAAAGATTTAAAGAAGAAAGAACATGAATCCTTCTCAAACTTTTCCAAAAAATTGAAGACAAGAGAACACTTCCTAACTTGTTCTATGAGGGCAGCATTGCCTGGATACCAATACCAGACAGAGATACTTTAAAAAGAAGAAATGTAAAAACCAGTATCACTTACGAATATTGATACAAGTATCCTCAACAACATAATAGCAAACCTAATTCAGAAGCATATTAAAGGATTAGACATTATGACCAAGTCAGATTTATTTCCAGAATGCAAGAATGTCCAACATTAAAAATCTATCAATTTAATACACTGCATTAATAGAATAAAGAAAAAGTGGGCTGGGCATGGTGGCTCACGCCTGTAATCCCAGCACTTTGGGAGGCCAAGGTGGGTGGATCACGAGGTCAAGAGATCGAGACCATCCTGGTCAACATGGTGAAACCCCGTCTCTAGTAAAAATACAAAAAATTAGCTAGGCATGGTGGCACGTGCCTGTAATCCCAGCTACTCAGGAGGCTGAGGCAGGAGAATTGCCTGAACCCAGGAGGCAGAGGCTGCGGTGAGTCGAGATCGCGCCATTGCACTCCAGCCTGGGTAACGAGCGAAACTCCGTCTCAAAAAAAAAAAAAAAAGAAAAAAGAAAAGAAAAAGAAAAAGCACAAGGAAGTAAAAGATAACCCTTAGAAAGGGAGAAAAATTTTGCAGATAATATATCTGACAAGTAATTAATATCCACGATATACGAAGAATTCCTCCAAGTCAATTATAACAACCAAAAATGCAATTAAAAAATGGATAATGAACTTGAACAGACATTTCTCCAAAGACATACAAATGCTCTATAAGCATGTGAAAAGATGTTCAATGTCACTAATTAGGAAAATGCAAATTAATCCCACAGTGAGATACCACTTCACACCCAATATATGGCTATTTTTAAAAAATGGAAACTGACAAGTATTGGCAAAAATCTAGAGAAGTTGGAACCTTTGTGCATTGTTATTGGGAAAGTTAACGACGGTACAACCATGGTGGAAAACAGGTTGGCAGTCACTCAAAAAAAGTTAGAGAATTACCACATAATCCAACAATTCCACTTCTATGTATACATTCTAAAAAATAAAAGCAGGGTACTGGGCATAGTAACTCACACCTGTAATTCTTCTAGCATTTGCAGGCCAAGGCAGGTAAATTGCTTGAACCTAGAAGTTTGAGACTAGCCTTGGTAACATGACAAAACTCTTTCTCTACAAAAAATACAAAAATTAGCCATGCACGGTGGCATGCACCTGTCATCCCAGCTACTTGGGAGGCTGAGGTGTATGGAATGCTTGAGCCATGATTGCATCACTGCACTCCGGGATAGATGACAGAGTGAGACCCTGCCAAAAAAAAAAAAAAAAAAAAGATTTAAAAGCAGGGACTCAGTCAGATCTGTGTACACCAATGTTCATAGCCTAGCAACATAATTCACAATAGCCAAAAGATGGAAACAGTTTGTGTCCATCAACAGATAAACGATGGATACGCAAAATGCGACACATAGATATATGTAATGGAATATTATTCAGCCTTAAGCCTTAAAAGAAATGCAATTCTGGATATATGCTACATCATGGATGAACTTTGAAAACATTGTGCTAAGTAAAATAAACTAGATACAAAATTCCAGATATTGTAACGTTCCACTCATGTGGGGAATCTAGAATAGGCAAATTCATAAAGACTGAGAATAGAATAGAGGTTACCGGGGGTTACAGAGAGAGAGAAATTTACATTACTATTTAATTAGTACATACTTTCTGTTTGAGATATTATTGAAAATGTTTGAGATATTATTGGAAATGGATAGTGGTGATGGTTGCATAACATTGTGAAAGTATTTAATGCCATTGAACTCTACACTCAAAATGAAGAAAATCGTAGTTTTAAAAGTTTTATCTACAAATATTTTTAATATGCTTAGTTAATTTCTATATACTTAATTCCTAGATATTAGATTGTTTTCATTGTTACTGCAAGTGCTATCTTATATATCTTTTGTATTATATTGCTGAGACAGACAAATGTTATTAATTTTTGTAAGTTGATTTTTATTTGGCATGCTAAACTCACTTATCAATTTTAATAGTTTATTTTTTGGTATTTCATGTCTGCAAATAATGAAAACTTTATACTTTCTCTTCCCATACTCATGCCTCTTTTTAAAAAATTCTATACTGAGTTGGGTAGAAACTCTCATACTCTGTGAAATAGTATGAGTGATAGTAGGCATGGATCTTGATCTCAATCTTAAATGGGAATTTATTTAAAGTTCCTCTGTTAAGTACATATGGTCCCTACCTTATAATGGCTCCAGTTATGATTTTTTGACTTTAAGATTGTGCAAAAGCTATATGCATTCAGTAGAAACTATACTTGGAGTTTCCACACAACTATTCTGTTTTTCACTGTCACCAAAGTATTCAATAAATTACATGAAATATTATTTCTTTTTAATGTAAAATAGGCTTTGTGTTCAATTATTTTTCCCAATTGTAGGGTAATGTAAGTGTTCTGAGCGTGTTTAAGACAGGCCAGGCTAAGTTGTGTTCAGTAGATTAGGTATATTAAACGCATTTTTGACTGATGGTATTTTCAATTTACAATGAGTTTAACAGGAAGTAACCCTATATGTTTGATGGCTTTTTTTGTACGTAACCTCTACAAAGTTAGTAAGTGTTCTTTTTATTCCTAATCTACTAAGACTTTTTGTTGTTACTGTCAATAAGACTTGAAAGTTATCAAATATTTTTTCTGCTGCAATATGTCTGCCTTCTTTGACAGACTGTGAACATCATGAGTGCAGGCCTCATGTCTGTCTTCCTCACTGTTATATTTCCAATGTTCAGCACTATTCCTGGCACATAGTGCTTACACAACAAAGCTCACTACATTCTTGCAGTAAAGACAATTTGTTAATTGTATAACTCAAATGACACTGAGCATCTCACTAGTTTATGGACTCTCTTTAATCCCATGGCACTGTGTTATTCATCTACTCCAATCCTCTAGCATCTAGCCTCGTCCTGGCACATAATCAGTGCTCAATTTGTAGCTTGTGAATGGATTTCATTTTTGATTTTTTAAAAATCTCATCATTTGAATGTACAATTGTAAAAACATTATTTGTCTTGTCAGGCCACATTTAGATTTTCTCTTTGGAAAATAGGAATTCTTCACCTGTATTCTAGGAACTGGGTAGCTATATCACCAATACAATCCTTTCCCTTTCTTGACTTCCTACTCATTGTGTAGACCACACAGCCCAACACTCAACACTCAATTTTATCAATATTAACAAAATAATTGCTATTTCCTATGTGCCAGGTACTGTGATAAGCATTTTGATATTTACATTCACATCTCCATTAGATAAATACCAGTATTAGCCTAATTTTACAGATGGGGAGAGTCAGGAAATGTTACACAACATATAATTGGCAAATCTGGAATTGAAATTCAAACCCAGGTGAGTCTGACTCCAAAGGCACACATTCTCAACCATTATGTCAGTGGCTTTCAAATATCTGTCCACACCCCACAGTAAGAAATTTGCTTTAAATTGGAAATCTCTACACACTATTACACTTATATACATATGTATATAACATACTATGTATGTGTATATGTATAACATATATATATAATACACACATAACAGAAAGTTTCACAAACCAGTACCTGAAATGACTGCTATTTTAATTCTATTCTGTTCTGTTCCTTAAAACGCAAATATCTATACCTAGTACTGATTTCACAACTCATTAATGAATTGTGACCCCCCCCCCCAGATTTGAAAACATTGCACTGCACTGTGCTAAATCCTCAAACTTATTCATCCTTCACCACTTCCATTGCTACCACCTTAGTCTAGGACACCATTATCTCATGCTTGAATTATGGAAAGAACCTCTTCACTGGGCTCTTTTGCTCTTGTCCCATTCTTTTTTTTTAATACTTTAAGTTCTGGGGTACAAGTGCAGATCTTGCAGGATTGTTACATAGGTATACACATGCCACGGTGGCTTGCTGCCTCCATCCCCTTATTACCTACATAGGTATTTCTCCCAATGTTATCCCTCCCCACCCCTTGCTATCACTCTCCTAGTCCTGCACCCCCCAACAGACCCCAGTATGTGACATTCTCTTCCTGGTATCCATGTGTTCTCGTTGTTAACACCCACCTATGAGTGAGAACATGTGTTTGGTTTTCTGTTCTTGTATCAGTTTGCTGAGAATGATGGTTTCCAGATTCATCCATGTCCCTGCAAAGGACATGAACTGATCTTTTATGGCTGCTTAGTATTCCACGGTGCATATGTGCCACATTTTCTTTGTCCAGTCTAACATTGATGGGCATTTGAGTTGGTTCCAAGACTTTGGTATTGCAAACAGTACCACAATGAACATATGTGTACATGTGTCTTTATAATAGAACGATTTATAATCCTTTGGATATATACCCAGTAATGGGATTTCTGGGTCAAATGGTATTTCTAGTTCTAGCTCCTTGAGGAATCGCCACACTGTCTTCCACAATGATTGAACTAATTTACACTCCCACCAACAGTTTTAAATCATTCCTATTTCTCCACATCCTCTCCAGCATCTGTTGTCTCCAGATTTTTTAATGGTCACTGTTTTAACTGGCATGAGATGGTATCTCAATGTGGTTTTGATTTGCATTTCTCTAACAACCAGTGATGATGAGCATTTTTTCATATATTTATTGGCCACATAAATGTCTTCTTTTGAAAACTGTCTGTTCATATCCTTTGCCCACTTTTTAATGGGGTTGTTTGTTTTTTTCTTTTAAATTTGTTTTAGTTCTCCATGGATTCTGGAAAATAACCCTTTGTCAGATGTGTAGCTTGCAAAAATTTTTTCCCATTCTATTGGTTGCCAGTTCACATTGATTGTTTCTTGTGCTATGCAGAAGCTCTTAAGTTTAATTAGATCCCATTTGTCTATTTTGGCTTTTGTTGCTATTGCTTTTGGTGTTTTAGTCATGAAGTCCTTGCCTATACCTGTGTCCTGAATGGTATTGCCTAGGTCTTCTTCTAGGGTTTTTATGGATACCAAAACCTGGCAGAGACACAGCTAAAAAAGAAAATTTCAGACCAATATCCATGATGAACATCAATGCAAAAATCTTCAATAAAATACTGGCAAACCTAATGCAACAGCACATCAAAAAGCTTACCTATCACGGTCAAGTAGGCTTCATCCCAAGGATGCAAGGCTGGTTCAACATATGCGAATTTATAAACATAATCCATCACATACACAGAACCAAAGCCAAAACCACATGATTATCTCAATAGATACAGGAAAGGCCTTGGACAAAATTCAACAGCCCTTCATGCTAAAAACTCTCAATAAACTAGGTATCGATGAAATGTATCTCAAAATAATAAAAGCTATTTACAACAAACCCACAGCCAATATCCTACTGAATGGGCAAAAACTGGAAGCATTCCCTTTGAAAACTGGCGCTAGACAAGGGTACCCTCTCTGACCATTCCTATTCAACATAGTATTGGAAGTTCTGGCAAGAGCAATTAGGCAAGAAAAAGAAATAAAGTGTATTCAATTAGGAAAAGAGGAAGTCAAACTGTCTCTATTTGCAGACGACATAATTGTATATTTAGAAAAGCCCATTGACTCAGCCTAAAATCTCCTTAAGACGATAAGCAACTTCAGCAAAGTCTCAGGATACAAAATCAGTGTGCAAAAATCACAAGCATTCCTATACACCAATAACAGATAGCCAAATCACGAGCTCTTGCCCCATTCTTAACACAACAGCAAGAGGAGTCTTTTCCAAGTCTAAAGTTTTGAATCCTTTATTCAAAACTCTCCCAAAATTTCCCATCACATTCAGAATAAAATCTGAACTCCCAATCAGCCATAGAGGCTTGCATGTGTAAGTAGACACTGCCTGGCTCTCTGATGTTGTTTTTCTCCTCTACCCTTTGCTCACTATGCTCCAATCACATAGGCCTTCTTTGTTTTCCTTGAACAGCACAGCTTGCTCCTGATAAAGGTTTTTGCACTTGCTTTCCCTCTATCTGTGTTGCTCTGTGTTCTACTTTTCTTGTGCTTGGCTCTTTCTCCTTCTTCAGATCTTAGCACCAATGTCACATCTTCAGAGAGGAATAGTCTAACCACCCCGTAACAAATAGTCACTTAAACAAACCCAGTTTTCTTTCTTATAATACCACCATCTTATTTTTCACATAGCACTTTATCACCATCCAAAATTACTTTGTTAATTTGTGTATATCATTATTGTCTGTCTGATTCACTGTTGCATTCCCAGCACCTGGAACAATAGAATAGAGTAGTTGTGAAATAATACATTCGATAAAGGAGTGCTTCCTCGTCTAGCCCCTCAACTTAAGTCTGAGTATAGACAATGATTACATCTTTTCTGACTCCTCCAGGGCCCAGACTAGGCCATTTCCCACACTTTTGACACAATTTATGTTTGCCCATTGGTTGTTTCAGCTGGTTCTTATCAGGGATGGGCAAGCCTTCTCTTTGTCCTCATAGTCCCTCCAAGAGGCAGGGAGAGGCAAGCATCTCAGTTCCTGCTTGAAGGACAGGAATGAAATCCGGAGAGAGATTCATGAAAATTCTATAGCCTGGCAGTAGCTAGAATCCAGGCATTCTGGGAACTTGGACACCTTACATCTAAGTCTCATGATTTTAAATGAAGAAGTCTTGTCCTAATCAATGCAGGATTCTGGAACCAGTTGAAGCATGAGAGTCAAGGGACTACTTTGCTTAAAGATGGGACACAGGGAAGAGAGGAGGCAACCTTCAGCCCTAGACAGCAGCCCTCCCAGGCAAGGGAACTTGGTGTCCCCTACTCACAAGGGGTCAGCCAGTGACAACATATGTCCCTCAGTCTCAGGTGGCCCTAGCCAGGGTTAAAAAAAAAAAAAAAAAGCAGATTCAAGGGAATACAGTCTCTGGTTTATGGACCTCTGAAAGGTTGCCACTAGCAGAGGGAGCAGACTACTCTGCGTTGCCCCAGGGTGTTTAACTAAGACCTATGGGTAAGATTCCCAGGGAGGTAGATATCAGCTAAGCACAAAGATAATATCAATGACAATAGGTATGGCTTTGTAAAGCAATGAACTCTGTTACTAGAACTTCTCATGCCAAATTGTATAAGCACCAATTTAACCCATTTCCTTAGCAGCTTTTAAATCTCAAAGCTTTTTCCTTATGATACTTGTATGGCTGACTGCTTCTTGGCCTTCAGATCTCAGCTCACATGTCCCTTTCTCAGAGAGGCCTTCCTGACAATCCAATATAGAGTACCAACCCAGGTAGTCTTATTTTAATTCTCTGCTAAACACTAACTGTCATCTAATACTTAATGTGTTAGTTTGTTGCCCCTGCACCCCCACCATTCCCTCTAAAATATAAGCTTCATGAGAGTGAAGACCTTCTTTTGTCTGTCTTATTTAATGTTATATCCCCAGAGGCTAGAGCACTGTGTATCTCATTGCTAGTGCTCAATAAATACTTATTGAATGGCTAAGTGAAAAGACCAAATGACACATGTAGAAATATTTCAGAAAAGACTTCTACATAGACAGACTTCTACATACTTCTGCATACATAGTAAATCTTGTACAAGATTTACTAGATGACTTTTTTTACACTAGATAAAGATGTACTTTATGTTATAATATTACACAAATCTCTTTAAATATAGATGCAGTCTATGGCTATACCACCCTAAATGCACCCAATCTTATCTAAATATGGATGCAAAAAGTCTCAATAATATGCTAAAGAATTAAATCTATTAATATATAAGAAAACTTATACTTCATTACTGAGATGTAACCCAGGAAAGCAATGTCTTTTTACATCTGAAAGTCAATTAATGTAACACACCATATTAATAGGATAAATTTCAACAACCACAGGATCATCCAAATAGGTGCTGAAAAATTATTTTAAAAAGTTCAAGGCTCCTTCACAATGAAATGCTCAATAAACAGAAGATAACTTTCTGAACTTACTTTAAAATATGGATGAAAAACCCACAGCTAACATCAAGAAAAGAAGTTTCCCATAAGAAAAAGAAAGTAGAATATGTATATAGTGGATAAGGATATCCAGTACCTGCCAAATAAGAAAGTAAATACTCCAATAATTAAAAAGACTCATTTTTCAATGACCCATTAATGATAGAACAATTAAACAACTATATAAAAATTACACTTACCTATAAATTAGAAATACATTTCAATTTACCCATAGATTTAACACTTTATAGTGAATAGAAAAAAATTTAACTGCCTTTTAAAAAATTACCTGTTAAACTCACGTACCATTGCTTAAAAAGTACCTACTGAAGTCTCACTGCAAAGCTTGCTTGCAAAAGAAGTGAAAATCTAGTCTAGATATTCTCTTTAATAATGAACTACCAATAAACACAATAAATAACTCATATACCATTTCATTCATGTTTTGCATTTTCTTAACCACTCTAAAATAATTAGTTTGCATCAGGCTTTCCATATTACTTACATTTATAGGATTTCATTCCAATAGATGTTGTATGATCTTTAATATAATTAAAATAGAATACTTTTTTTAATTTTCCATATTATATGCATAGTTGCATAGTATGGGGTACTTTCCTATATTTATAAGGTCCATCTCCAGTGTGTCTATGAATAAATATGAAAAAAATGAAGGCATTCCCACATTTTGGATATTTATAGAGTTTTCCTCCACAGTGAGTTATTTTATGTCATCCAATAGAACTGGAAGAATTAAAGACTTCATAATATTTCTAACTTTCATAAGATTTTTCTTCAGAGTCCTTTCACATTTTTGAAGCACATTTCTTCTAGTCATAGGGTTTTTTCTTCAGTTTGTTTTGTTTAATATCTTTGAAAGAAACCAAGAAAATTAAATGCTTTCCTGCATTTCTTCCATTCACAAGGTTTCACTGCAGTGAGTTCTTACATTCGAGAATCACCAGTGTGTCTGAAGTCTTTAACCACATTTTTTTATAGGTTTATGGAACTTTCATAGGGTTTATTTCTGGTATGACTCCTTTCATGGTTATAAAGATGGCTGGAACAACTGAAGGCTTTCCCACATTTTTAATATTCACAGGGTTTCTCTCCACTGTGAGTTATTTTATGTCTATAAAGGTAACTGAGATGACTGAAGGCTTTCCCACATTTCTTAGAGTCACAGGATTTCTCTTCACAATGAAGTATTTCATGCCTATAAAGGTTCCTAGGATGACTAAAGGCTTTGGTTTATTTCTGGTATGAGTTTTTTCATGGTTATAAAGATGGCTGAAACCACTGAAGGCTTTCCCCCATATTTTATATTCACAGGGTTTCTCTCCACTACAGTTCTTTTATGTCTATAAAAGTAACTGGAATGACTGAAGGCTTTACTGCATTTCTTATATTCATAGGATTTTTCTCCACGATGAGTTCCTTCATGTCTTTGAATAAAATTCTCAATAAACAATGAACAGAAGAGAATGACTGAAGGATTTACCACAATGCTTCCATTAATAGGGTTTCTCTCCAGGATGAGATTATTCATGGTTATTAAGATAAATAAAATATACAAAGGATTTACCACATTTCTTACACTCACAGGGCTTTCCTCCAGAATGAATACTTTTGTGTCTTTCATTTTTTTAAAAAGGAAAAGACAAATGATTTCCCACATTCCTTATATTTGCTGGGCTTTGCTCCAGTGTAAATTCTTTTATGTATTGGACAGGAAATAGAAAAACTGAAGAGTTCACAATACTGTTTACATTCATAGGCCTTATCTGCAATGGGAGTTCTCTGCTGTATTTGAAATAAACTGGAAAAATCAAAAGCTTTCTCACAAAATGAACATTTGTAAGGTTCATTTACAATGGGAGTTACTATGTGTCTTTGAATACTTGTGAGATAAATGAGGGCTTTCTGATACTGTTTAGATTTAGATGTCTTCTCTCCACATTCAGTTTGTTTGTGTTCAGAGTGAGATATAATGTGCCTATGAAGGGAAGAGTGATATATGAACATTTTTCAACACAATGCATTCATGTGGTTTTACATCTGTGCTGTTTTTTTGTTCAGAGTAAGATTTGGAATCTGGGTGAAGGTTTGTCTCAGCTGCCTACATTATTTAATTTCACCTAGTCTCTTTATTATATGATTTCTGAAAAAAATGACTAACTACATTATTAATGGTTATCTCATTAATGACTTTCTATTTATTAAAAATCTTGACCTTAGATTGCGACCAATATCAGAAAATTCCAGGTTTTCTGCACTGACTAAAGTGTTTGAAAGTAAATGAATTGATTACTCTACAATAGACCTCCCTCCATCATAGCTATTATCAAATATTTATATATGCAGTTTCTTAGCACTGTTTCCAAGTGAACCACTTCGCAAACACTGAGCATTTATGTTACACAGAAATATATATTTTTGGTCAACATTTTTATAAATAAATATATGTAAAGTTTGCTTATTTTTTGGTTTGCTTGAAGTTAAAAGGCTGTGACATGCTGAGATTCCCTTATGGAATAACGCTTTCTCTTGTGAGTGGAAATTACCTTAAATCTCTGAAAGAATTTTTTGTACTGATTTTCAATATGTTGGTATCTCCATCGATTTCCTATATAACCCAAGTTCCTTAAGATTTGTTGCATCACATCTTTATGTAGATTTTTCCAGGAAGGAGTCAGCAAAGGCCGCTCTTCCCTGAAAAATGTCACAATCACATCTTCCAAGGCCACTGAGTCCATTTCCTGACTTCTTGGGTGTGCCAGCACCCTTTCCGCAGATTTCCAGTACCTGCAGGTCACAAGGCTTACAGAGGTTGTGATGAAGCCACCTTGGGATTCCAGGAGCTGAGGAGAAAGAGCAATAGAGATGGGACCCTGATCTCATAGCACGGAAACAAAGGTCTCCCAAGATTGTGGAAAGCAGTTCCATTTTATTTCGCTGCACACCTGATTGGACCTACTAGAATAACTTTCTTTAACTTTTATTTTAGGTTTAGGGCTATGTGTGCAGGTTTATTATATAAGTAAAATTGTCATGGGGATTTGGTGTACAGATTATTTTATCACCCAGGTACTAAGCATAATATCCATTAGTTATTTTTCCTAATCCTGTCCCTCCTTTCATCCTCATCCCTCAAATAGATCCCAATGTCGGTTGTTCCTCTCTATGTGTTCATGTGTTTTCATCATTTAGCTCCCACTTATAAGTGAGAACATGTGATATTCAGTTTTCTATTCCTGCATTAGTTTGCTAAGGATAATAGCCTCCAGCTCCATCCGGGTTCTTGCAAAGGAAATTATCTTGTTCATTTTTACAGTTGCATAGTATACCATGGTGTATATGTATCACATTTTCTTTATCCAGCCTACCATGGATGAACATTTAGGTAGATTCCATGTCTTTGCTATTGTGAATAGTGCTGCAACACATACATTTGTCTTTATGGTAGAACAATTAATATTATTTTGGATATATACCGAAATTTTTAAGGTTTTTGCAGTTTCAAACACAAAGATATCAGAGCTTGTGACACATGTGAGGCAACCCTATGGGTCCCAGAGTTGTTCTTGAGAAGTGATTCTCAAGGTACAGTCCCCAAGCCAGGAACATCAGCATTATCTGGGAACTTGTTAGAAATGTAAATCCTTGAGCTTCATCCAGACCAACTGCACCTAGACCAACTGAATCATAAAATTCTTGTGGAGGGGTCCAGAAATGTGTGCTTAAATATGCTCTTCAGGTGATTCTGACGCATGGTCAAGTTTGAGAATCACTAGTCTAGGGAAAGCAGTACTTGACTCCCCATCGTAGTCCAACACACAGCAATAGGCAGGGCACATTCCTACTTCCATGGCTTCAACTGACACCTTTCTGTATCTTGCCAAGACCCTCTCCCAGGCTCTTGGTATCATCTAATATTCAAATTGTCTAAATTAGAACTTACAGAATTTTCTCCAATCCTGACTCTTTTCCTTTGAGCTGAATTTTGTCCTTTACACAGAATCCCTCAAACTCAAAATCCTGAGTCCTGTTTCCCTCTCTCTTTCAAAGAGTTGCCAAATCTTGTTGATTCTTTTGGACAGCATCTTTTGCATTTATCTTTTTCTGTTCATCTCCACTGTTTTCCCCTTTCCATTTCTTCCCCTTCCCAGCCTGGTCCTTCATGGCCCCATCTCAGCTGGACTGGCTCCTAGCTGATCTTTCTGCCTCCAGCTTCCCCTGGGAGTCAAAAATGGCCTCCAGAGCTTTGGTCACAGGAGCTCCCACTCTAAACATAGAATACCTTTTACCCTTCTTACCACGAAGTGTGGCAATGTTGTTCAGAATACAAAAGGATGCATTCTTGCAGGTAGGCTGCTTGAGTTCAACTGGTCTCACCTTGTATTAGTCCATTTTCACCTTGCTATAAAGAAATACCCAAGACAGTAATTTATTAAAAAAGAGGTTTAATTAGGCCAGGAGCCGGTGGCTCAAGCCTGAAATCCCAGCACTTTGGGAGGCTGAGGCGGGTGGATCACGAGGTCAAGAGATGGAGACCATCATGGTCAACATGGTGAAACCCCGTCTCTACTAAAAATACAAAAAATTAGCTGGGCATGGTGGTGCGTGCCTATAATCCCAGCTACTCAGGAGGCTGAGGCAGGAAAATTGCCTGAACCCAGGAGGTGGAGGTTGCGGTGAGCTGAGATCGTGCCATTGCACTCCAGCCTGGGTAACAAGAGCGAAACTCCGTCTCAAAAAAAAAAAAAAAAAAAAAAAAAAAAAGAGGTTTAATTGACTTATAGTTCCACATGGTTGGGGATGCCTCAGGAAACCTACAATTATGGTGGTAGGCAAAGGGGAAGCAAGGTACCTCTTACAAGGTGACAGAGAAGAAAGAAGGAGAAAACTGCCAAACACTTTTAAAACCATCAAATCTCATGAGAACTCCTTCACTATGATGAGGACAGCAGGGGGTAAACTGCCCCAAGATCCAATCACCTCCCACCAGGTCCTTCCCTTGACATGTGGGGATTATAATTCAGGATGATATTTGGGTGGGAACATAGAGCCAAATCATATAATTGCACCCCTGGTCCTTCCCAAATCTTGTGCTTTTCAGATTTCAAAACCAATCATGCCTTCCCAACAGTTCCCCAGTCTTAACTCATTATAGCATGAATTCAAAAGTAAAAGTTCAAAGTCTCATCTAAGGCAAGGCAGTTCCTCTCACCTCTGAGCCTGTAAAATCAAAAGCCAGTTAGTTACTTACAAGATACAACGGGAGTACAGGTATTTGGTAAATGTTCTCATTCCAAATGGGAGAAATTGGCCAAAACAAAGGGGCCACAGACCCCATGCAAGTCCAAAGTCCGGCTGGACAGTCATTAAACCTTAAAGCTCCAAAATCTCCTTTCACTCCATGTCTCACATCCAGGGAATGCTGATGTAAGGGGTGGGCCCCCAAGGCCTTGAGCAGCTCTGCCCCTGTGGCTCTGCAGAGTACCTCCCTCTTGGATGCTTTCACTGGCTGATATTGAGGGCCTGCAGCTTTTCGGGTGCACGATGCAAGCTGTCAGTGGACCTACATTTTTGGGATCTGGAGGACGATGGCCATCTTCTCACAGCTCCTCTAGGCAGTGCTTCAGTGGCGACTGTGTGTGGGAAACCCAACCCCACATTTCTTCCCATACTGCCCAGCAGAGATTCTCCATGAGGACGCCACCCCTGCAGCAGACTTCTGTCTGACATCCAGACATTTCCATACATCCTCTGAAATCTAGGCTGAGGTTCCCAGAGCTCAACTCTTATCTTCTGCATACCGGCAAGCACAACACATTGTGGAAGCTACCAAGGACTGTGGCTTGCCCCCTTTGAAGCCATGGCCAGAGCTGTGCTTCGGCCCTTTTAGCCGTGGCTGGAGCTGGAGCAGCTGTAACGCAGGGCACCAAGTCCCAGGGATGCACAGACCAGTGGGGCCCTGAGCCTGGCCCAAAAAACTGATTTTCCTTTCTAGGCCTCTTGGCCTGTGATGGGAGGGGCTGCAGTGAAGATCTCTGACATGCCCTGGAGACATTTTCCTCATTGTCTTGGTGATTAGCATTCAGCTCTTTCGGTACTTACTCAAATTTCTGCAGCTGGCTTGAATTCTTCTCCAAAAAATGGGTTTTTATTTTCTATCACATGGTCAGGCTGCAAAATTTCCAAAACTTTACTCTGATTCTCTTTTAAGCATAAGTTCCAATTTCAAACCGCCTTTTTTTGTAAATGTATATAACTGAACGCCTTCAGAATAAGCCAAGTCACCTCTTGAATGCTTTGCTGCTTAGAAATTTCTTCCACTAGATAACCTAAATCATCTCTCTCAAGTAAAAAGTTCCAGCGGGGTGCAGTGACTGAAGCCTGTAATCCCAGAACTTTGGGAGGCCGAGGCAGGTGGATCACGAGTTCAAGGGATCAAGACTATCCTGGCCAACATGGTGAAACCCCGTCTCTACTAAAAATACAAAAATTAGCCAGGGTGAGGCAAGCGCCTGTAGTCCCAGGTACTCAGGAGGGTGAGGCAGAAGAATTGCTTAAACCCAGGAGGTGGAGGTTGCAGTGAGTGGAGATTGTGCCACCGCACTCCAGCCTGGCGACAGAGCAAGACTCCATCTCAAAAAAAAAAAAAAAGTTTCACAGATCTCTAAGACGGGGCAAAAATGATGCCAGTCTTATTTCTAAAGCATAGCAAAAATGACTTTTTTACTCCGGTTCCCAATAAGTTTCTCATCTCCATCTGAGACCACATCAGTCTGGACTTCATTGTCCATATCATTATCAGCATTTTGGTTAAAACTATTCAACAGTCTCTAGGAAGTTCCAAACTTCCTCACATCTTCCTGTCTTGTTCTGAGCCCTCCAAACTGTTCCAACCTCTTCCTGTTGCTTCCATATTTTCAGGCTCTCTTTATTGCAGTACCCCACTATCCTGGTACCAATTCTCTGTATTCGTCCATTTTCACACTATTATAAAGAAATACCCGAGACTGGGTAATTTATAAACAAAAATGTGGGTTAATTGACTCACAGTTCCACGTGGCTGGAGAGGCTAGAGGAAATCTACAATCATTGTAGAAAGTGAAGGGAAAGCAAAGCACTTCTTACATTGTTGCAGAAAAGCGAGAGAGAGAAGTAGGGAACTGTCAAACACCTTTAAAGTCATCAGATCTCCTGAGGACTCCCTCACTATCATGAGAACTGCATGGAAGAAACTGCACTTATGATCCAATCAGCTCCCACCAGGTCCCTCCCTTGACACATGGGGATTACAGTTCAGGATGGGATATGGGTGAGGGTACAGAGCCAAACCGTATCACACCTCTTCCTAGCTGTGTGATCTTGGGCATGACCTCTGACATCTCTATGACTCTTACTTCTCATCTGAAAAATGGGGATCATGGTCACAGTTCCTACTTTATGGGATTGTGGTGAGAATTAAATGTATGTAAAGTACTTAGAATGATGCCTAGTTCAAGGTAAGTACTATATATGGGTTTGTTATTGTTATTAGTAGTAGTCTTAATACCTAATTTTGAAACCCAAATCAATTCCTATCTTTTCTTCAAAGCCTGCCTTGACATCCAGAAGAAATTTCTCTTTATTTTGTTTTTCCTGTAACATTTAATCTCAGTGATAGAGCCAGATGGAACATTAAGGCCCAGAGAGGGTTTAGGACTTATCCAAGGTCAACCTAAATCACTAATAGTTAAGATGAAGTCTCCCAGATTCCACAACATTCTCAGATGCTTCTGGATCCTTCATTTCAATTCCTTTTAATCTTATGTGTCCAGAAAAAATAAAAATAGCAGGGGCCCCAGAATAATCAGAAAACACATATGTTAAAATAGCCTTTAAGTTACCTTTAGTCTTCTTGGTCAGAAGAATGTAAGCACGGGGGGTTGTTGGTGTTGAGAAAAAGACCAAGTGTGAGGAATGTGAGCACTAAATGTGTAAGGGTGGAATCCAGCTCTGTTTACACTCGGGCTTGGGCATTCACATTATCTCCATTAAGAAATCCCAACTTTCACCAGGTAGATGGCAGGGAGATGGCCATTGCTCGTGGAGGCTGAGACCCTGTCATCAGTGTGGTAATACAGGGAAAAGGGGAAGAAGAATGGGTCGACTAAAGCAGGTGGCTATGTGTATTTAATTTAATGGATGTCAGTAAGATTTGAGAGCTCTGAGGCATTGGGCTAGGCACTGAAAGAGAAAGTCATAAAGATGACTAATAATTGGCTTGGCTCTATGACATGGCAGTCTTCTTCCAGCTTCCTTGACAGGCTGGAGAAGCCATTAAAATGCTAGCAGGGCTAGTTCTGACAAGCTTCTGCAGGACCTAAAAAGAGATTTAGAAGAATTGTGGCTTTCCAGACAGCAACCTTTCTGGCAAGCAGGACTCAGTCTGGACTGTTAGAGATCGGGGTACTCTGGGTTTAGTGTCCATAGGCTCAGCTGCCCAAGAAGGCAAGCTCCCCTCACAGAATGAAACACCTAAAGAAACTGAGGACAAGGTAGTAAAGTAGGTGTTATAGATTGAACGTTTGTCCCCCTAAACCTCATACTGAAATTTGATCCCAATTGCTGGAGATGGGGCCAAATGGAAGGTGTTTGAGCCATGGAAGGAGATAGTTCACTAATAGATTAATGCGCTCCCTTTGAAGAGTGGGTGGGGAAGGTGAGTAGATTATCACCTTATTAGTTCCTGGGAGAGCTGGTTGTTAAAAACAGTCTGGCACCCCCGCCCCTTTTCATGTGAACTCTGCGAGTGTCTTCTCCCCTTCACCATCTGCCATAATTGGAAGCAGCCTGTGGCCCTCATTAGATGCCCAATCATGAAGTCTTCCAGACATCAGAATCATTAGCTGAGTAAATATTTTTTCTTTGTAAATTACCCAGCTTCAGGTATTTCCTTATAGCAATACTAAATAGACTAAGACGTAAGGTTTACCAGGCACAAAAAAAGTCAAGGAGAGGATGAAATGGGATCACAGAACCTTAGAACTGAAAGGCTTTCTCCTTCTCCATTGCTCAGACAAGAAACAGTGGTCCCAAAAAAGGAAACAAGGGGCCCAAGGTCACACAGTAAGATGCAGATATCAGATTGAGGCCTGGGGATCTTAATTTCCAATCTAGTCACTGATTTTTTTATTTTTTTTATTTTTTGCTAATTTTCTGAGACATGTAACTGATATCAAGTTGCCTATTTAACTCTATTACGATCCTTAAAATAAGATGGAGATTTAATACATTTTTAAAAAAATCTGAGTAGAGCTTTTGTCTTTTAAAATAATGTGGCGAAATTTGATCCACAGTTTGAGGTTGAGAGAAACTCAATGTACAGAACACTCATGGTATTAATGTTGCTCCCCCAACCCATATTCTTTCTCTCTCCCAGAATGGCTATGACAATAAATAAAATAATATTAGTGAAAAATCCCATCCCCACAACACAAACACTTATCCTCTGATTTCCGTAAAATAAATAACAACTGTTTATTGAGTACGGTGTCTGTGACAGGGATTGCTCTGAATTCTTTACACTTACTCATTACAGCAATGTGTTCATTACAGTAATCCTTTAAGGCAGTTGCTGTTGTTATCATCCCAACACTAAGGCAGGTACTGTAATTATCACCTCAACTTTAGGGATGACAAAGTCAGTTATGTGACTTACCCAATGTCACATACCTAGTAAGTAACACAGCCAGGATTTGAACCTGCTAAGGCCAGGTGGGTTTGCACTTGTAAGCACCAGCCTGTAAGAGCAGCTGTTGCACAATTTTCCACAGTAGTATAGAATTCATGGAAAGAAGGTAGCCCAAAACAGATCAGAAGGCAGGTGAGTAATGGAGAGAAGGAAGGAGGCAACTAAGCTATAGTGTGCCTACTGTACACCAAGCACCAGGCTTTGAATTTTCTGAAGCTGGCCTTTAGCCTTGGGTCTGTCCTGGATGCAAAGCCAGCACTGAACTGAACTGCTCTGATCTGAAGCCAGTTTGGGCCCAGCCTGGCCACTGGAACAACAGTCATTCCAGATGACATTTATTGAGCACTTCCTGTATGACAGGTAAAAAGCTAATTACTTTCCATAGGTTAGTTCATGATGCCTTACAACAACCTTATGAGGAAGATATGATCATTAACATCAGTTTGCACAAGAGGAAAGCACTAGCCACGGGGCCTTCAGTGAGTCTTTTATTATGGGGAGAGGATTGTTTGGTAGCAAGTATCAGTGGAATTTCCCTGAGTGAAGGTCATACTGTCCATCAATTAAGGGTCTGGGGCTGAGAAGAAGGTAAAAATGGAGGATGCCCCTAACAGCTACTGTATATATATATTTTTTTGTCACTTTCCTCCGACATTAACAGTGAGCCATGTTGTCTCCCAGGAGCAGATCCTCTCTCTGTCCTTACAGAATTAGTGGAGTGTGTCCTTCTCTTGGGTCAGGCTGAACACCCCACTGCCTGAGCCTAATAGCAAGAGGTTGTGACATGCCTATCCCTGTAGTCCTACTAACCTATAGTCCCCTTCTCATTTCCCTGGGCACCCATAAGTGCTACAGGTTGTATTTCTTACCATCAGGAAAAGTAGACTTTGGATGAGCTGAAGATTTTCCACCAGGATGAATGGCAAGATAAAGGGAACAAAAGACAGAAAACAGTAACAGTATTTAGAATGTTATGTAGTGAAAGTCACTGTTAAACAAAAGAAGGAACAGTGAAAGGAAAGTCAAAAGCCTAAGGCTAAATTCCAATATTTGTTGGGAGATTATGTCCATAATAACTACCTGCCATTTCATGAGGGCTCATGGTGTGTCTGTCAGTGCAGTAGCAGCTTTTCCTAAATTATATCACTCAGTCCTCACAACTGCTTTACAAAGCAAGGATTGTTAATGTGACCCCCATTTTACAGAAAAGGAAACTGAAGCTCAAAAGAGGACACAACTTGTCTAGGGCCACATAGTTAAGAAATAGGCAGAACTGAGATTCAAACCTAAACAGTATGACTCCAGAATTTATTGTGCTAAACCACCCCAACTCCTCATTGCAGTTGTGGACTTCAACTTTCCTACTTGGAAAATGAAACAAAGCTCCAGCTCTGAAATTTTGTAACTTTATTTAAACCTTAGAAAGGGTGCCTGAGGGAACAGTCTTGAAAGCTGCAGATGATCTTCTGTTTTCTTGGGCATAGCTGAATGAGGAGCCAATGAAAGGCAGAGGCGAGAAGCCTGGCAGAATGCTGCCTCTTTGGGCCTTTTCCCACCTGAGGAGCTTGAGATTTGTTAAACACTAGCATATTTGTGTCCATGGTCCCTTTCTTATGTCTCCTCTTACCCCAACAGATCCACTCAGAAAGTAGGATGAGCAAAGCTACCTGGCAGGTTTGGCCCCAAGACAAAAGCCAACCCTGTCTAGCCAGGTAAGCCCCCCATCCTAGCTGAGTGCACAGGAGGACTTTGTCTCTTCCCTTCCCCTGAGTCACAATGGGAGGAGTAAGAAAGAGTTTTCTGAACCCCAATTTTCATAGCAAAGGCTTTGAAGAAGAAAACTGAGGTCAGATGCAGTTGTTTGGTTTCAATATTAAAGTTTCTAGCATTTTCTGAGCACATTATATTTTTTATGTGATTCTGTATACATTCTCTCTTTGCTTCCTCACAGTAAACCTAGAAGCTAAGAAGGGAGGGAGGGAAGAACGCATCACATTTATTTTATTGATAGATGAGGAAACTGATATCCAGAGAAAGAAAGAGCAATGCAAGCCCCGGAGAACAAGAAAGTCAGAATTTTGCCCTACCTGCTAGGTGGGCAGTAGGCAGGCACTTCTACAGTGCAGAGCTAGGGGATTCCATCCCAGGATCCAGGGAAGACATTCCCTGATTCCTGAGCAAGATGCTGGGAGGTTATAGAGCAACTTAATCTGTGTGGTGCCTGCTGTAGGTTCAGCTAGCCAGAGAGGAATCAACATGAGACCATCCACACTGTCTTCTGGCCAAGCTTAGAAAGGCTCAGAAAGGATTGATATGGCAGCATCAGGACCTGAAACTTCACCACCCAGCTGTTGAAACTTGGTTCAGATTTTACTTTCAGATAAAAAATTACAAATTCATCAAAATGGCATAGTGGAACTAGGGAACCAAGCTTTCAATAGAGAGTCGGGAGATACAGGGGACCCAGCAGCTCAGCTTCCTTTGTGATTTGCTTAAGTGCTGCCCCGGTTTGGAGCCTGAGTTCCATTTGTTACATGAGGAGGTTGGACTCCTTTGTTATTTAAATTTCCCTCTAGTACAGGTTTTTTGGTTTCTTTAAAAAATACTTTAAGTTCTGGGATACATGTGCAGAACATGCAAGTTTGTTACATACCATTGTGGTTTGCTGCACCCATCAACCCATCATCTACATTAGGTATTTCTCCTAAGGCTATCCCTCCCCTAGAACCCCTCAACCTGACAGGCCCAGTGTGTGATGTTCCTCTCCTTGTGTCCATGTGTTCTCATTGTTCAACACCACTTATGAGTGAGAACCTGTGGTGTTTGGTTTCTGTTTGTATGTTAGTTTGCTGAGAATGATGGTTTCCAGCTTCATCTGTGTCCCTGCAAAGGACATTAACTCATCCTTTTTCATAGCTGCATAGTATTCCATAGTGTATATGTGCCACATATTTTTATCCAGTCTATCACTGATGGGCATTTAGGTTGGTTCCAAGTCTTTGCTATTGTGAACAGTGCTGCAATAAACATACGTGTGCATGTGTCTATATATTAGAATCATTTATAATCCTTTGGGTATATACCCAGTAATAGGATTGCTGGGTCAAATGCTATTTCTGGTTCTAGATCCTTGAGGAATTGCCACACTGTCTTCCCCAATGGTTGAACTAATTTACATTCCCATCAACAGTGTAAAAGCATTCCTATTCCTCCACATCCTCTCCAGCATCTGTTGTTTCCTGACTTTTTAATGATCGCCATTCAAACTGGTGTGAGATGGTATCTCATAGTGATTTTGATTTGCATTTCTCTAATGACCAGTGATGATGAGCTTTTTTTCATGTTCGTTGGCCACATAAATGTCTTCTTTTGAGAAGCATCTGTTCATATCCTTCACTCACTTTTTGATGGGGTTGTTTGTTTTTTTCTTGTAAATTTGTTTAAGTTCCTTGTAGATTCTGGATATTAGCCCTTTGTCAGATGGATAGATTGCAAAAATTTTCTCCCATTCTGTTAGTACAGGGGAGAAAATTTTTTAGACTGAGGTCCTAATTTAAAATTCAGGAGTTAATTTGAATGGAGAAATCATTAGGTCTTTATTTTCACTAAGCTCTGACTGAAATTTGCCATTTCCATAAGTGATGAATGTTGGCACCAAACCACAGTAGTATTAGAAGTAGAAATATTTTTGTATCATATTACAGTTGTGGCAAAAATAGTAAAATATTGTTAAAGCTTATCACCAGTTTGTAATTATGTTACTTACTGGACTAACTAATGAGTCAATAATGATAGACATATATTACTATATTATAAATTTTAACTGCTTCATTAATAATTTAGATGCCATGAAGTTCACGTGTTTAAAGTATAGAATTCAAAGATTCTGTATAGTTACAGAGTTATGCAATCATCATCATAATCTGATTTAGAACATTTTCATCACTCTAGAAAGAAATCTTGAACACACTGTTGAAATAGTTCAGTCAAAGACCACCAGGGAATACACTTATATTTGGGTTTATTACTTATTGCAGGAAGAGAGAACACACACCATGGGGAATCAAGGGGTGTCTCAGTAAGAGGCATAAAGAAAAACTTACTATAGGATTTGGGCGTCCATTGGTGATTTGAAGGTGTATCTAAAGAAGTGGAGGTTTGCTCTAGACTGTATGTTGTCAAAATGGAGGATAATTTAATGATTGCACATCTTACTGTTATCTATAGGGAGGGAGACTAGAGCAAGGATAAAGGCGTAATTGGTAAAGAGGCAGCAATCATTTATTTTGGCTAAGGAGGGATGCTTGGTACAGATAGCATAGCAAGCTTATTTCTGTCTGTGCTTAGACAGAATTATGAAGTGACCTTGCCTTGTCTCATTATATCATGGTCTCTTAGTAATCTTGTCTGAAGTTGGTATTTAGTGAAATTATTGATACCATCTATTAAAATAACATTATTTAGCCATGAGTGCCAGGCCAGCCTTAAATGTTAGAGACTGTTTTTTTTTTTTTGTTTGTTTGTTTTTTTAATTCTCTCATTTGAATAAGGACAGATGAAGTTGGGCCACAGCACATCAATTCACCTAACCATTGCAAGATTTTAATTACAATCTATAGGGTGTCCATCCAATGTTGTTTGTAGTTGATCTGGGGTTGATCCTTTGTACTACTTCTGTTATAGATGAGATTTTGAAACACGTCACTTGACAATAACTGCTTAGTAGCATTTAAGACTCTGGACAGGATATATTGGCCAACTTTTACATAGGCAATTGTCAGAAATAAAATCATTATTAGTCTTTGCCATAAGTCCAAGCTGAGGCAATGGAAACATGTCCCATAATTCAGTGGGGTCTGTTTCAGAAAACCAGGTAGCTTTTTCTCTTGGCCTAGTCATTCATAGACTGTTTTCTTTTTCCTGTAGTATTTATACAGAAGCAAAAAAAAAAAAAAAAAAAAAAAAAAAAAGCTGTAGCACAATTCCCCTTGGCTGGCTAAGAGGAAACAAAGGACTATACAATTACCCGTTATAACTTTAGTTAATTAATTCAGACTAATTTGTTGGGCTTCTAAAACAGAAGTGCTTATCATTTAATGACTTGTGCAAAAGTTTTAAACCACCCTTTCTAGTTCTATTATTCCCTCTGTGAGAATTGCAGATCACAGAATATTCATGGAGAAGAAATTTATTATCCCTCCAGGAAGTCTTACTGAATAACCTGACCTTGTTTTATTTTGGGGACTTCAGGGTATTGCCTTTAAATAAATAAAATTTACTGAAGGGATAGTTTTAAATATCTGGAAATCTCTAACAATTGCTGCTAATACACAGGAAAAATTAATGAACACTAGAACTCATTTTTCCTATCTACCTTCAATGTATCCTTTAACCAACCTTCTCCCCATTCTCTCCTCCTCCCTAAGCTCCCCAG
The DNA here is from genome assembly GCF_048565385.1 of Saimiri boliviensis. NCBI lineage: Eukaryota > Metazoa > Chordata > Mammalia > Primates > Cebidae > Saimiri > Saimiri boliviensis. The sequence continues at coordinate 53,866,703 of NC_133470.1, forward strand.
CCTCCAATACTGGGTTTTTCTTTGTGGAAAGTTTCTTTATTACTTATTCAATCTTTTTACTTTTAATGGGTCTAAGTAGACCTTCTGTTTCTTCTTGAGTCAGTTACAGTAGTTTATAACTTTCTGGAAATTTCTATCCATTTAATTTAAATTATTTATTAACATAAATGTTCACAGGATTCCTTTCTATTTTTTATTTCTATATTGTTAATAGTAGTGATATTTCCTGATTTTAGTAATTTTAGTCTTCTTTCTTTTTTCTTTGTCAGTCTAGCTAAAAGTTTGTCAATTTTATCAAACTTTTATAAAAACCAACTTCTGGGTTTGTTGATTTTCTCTATTTTTTTTTTCTATTTTCTGTTTCATTTATTTTAGTGATAACTGTAAAAAGAACGCAAAAACTTAGAACCCCAATTCACTATGCCAAAAAAAAAAAAATTACCCTAAAAGCTGAGTCGTGCAAGAAATTGCCTTTCCTTTTGTTCCTAAGCAGATAGCCATGGAAAAACATTTAAATATCTTCACAGCTAGCTACTATATGTTCACCTTATCTTTATGTAAAGTGCAGATTTACTGAACATGAGAGGAATACATAACTGACTATTCCCCTACTTGCTCCTCTTCTCTTGCAACATGTGGATTCAATAATGTGATAATACCCTCTCTCTTTCCCTTCTAGTCTACTTTTCTCCTTTAAAAATTGAAGCCCCCCAAATCATCTTTGGATAAAGGCACAAACCTGTCTCCCAGGCATGTCCTTAACCTTGGCAAAATAAACTTCTAAATTGATTGAGGTCTGTCTCAGATACTTTTTGGTTTACATAATTTTCAGGTCATATTTGACAGAAACCAGTCTTCCAAATTAATCTGCCTTGGGGAAGTCTTGTGACTCAAGGGCAATATTCTCTCTCTGAGTAAATAATCTTAAGGTAAATTCCTCAAATTGTTGATGTATTGATCAATGTATTATCTACAGACACTAAATAGGATGCTGATTTATTTTAAGATTAGCCAAAGCATGAATTTCTACTGATTGCCTTGTACCTAGACATTTTTAGCCTCTATGATACAATCTGTAACTAATGATTATAGCTTCTGTATTGTCTCCTCCAATGAAAAGAGAACAATTTCAGTATGAAGAGTCCGTCTCCCTTCTTTTAACCTTTTCTATAAAATCCTTTCACCTAGTGACAGATTTCAGAACACCGCCAACTCTGTTGGTGTGTCTTGCAGATTTATTCTCACATTTGGCTTCCAGTAAACTTTTATCAAATTATTTCTGCCTCAATAGCCTTAACTTCAGTCAAATTAAATTATAATCTATTATTTTCTTATTTCTGCTTACTTTGAGTTTAATTTGGGTTAGGTAATTTAAGATCATTCTTCTTTTGTAATGTGGTAATTTATAGCTGTACATTTTCAAGAACTACTTTAGCTGCATTTCAAGTTTTGGTATATTGGTGCTTTTATTCATCTTAAACTGTTAATTTTTTGAGTAGTCTCTTTTTTGAACCATTAGTTATTTAGAAGTGTGTTTTATAAATTCCACGTATTTATGAACTCAAATTTTCTTCTGCTGTTGATTTTTAATTTCATTTCCTTGTGGTCAGAGAGTCTGATATTGTGAAATATATATTTGGTCTTTGTCCCTGTTCCCAGCATCAACTCCCTAAATCCTTGGAATCCTCAAAGTCATAAGTATCTTTTTGTATGCTAATGAGTTGACCACACCAGGCATGGTAATGCATGCCTGTAATTCCAGCACTTTGAGAGGCCAAGGTGGGTGGATCGCTTGAGCTCTGGAGTTTGAGACCAACCTGGGCAACATATTGAGACCTTATCTCAAAAAAAACAGAAGAAAAAAAAAATGAGTTGACTGATCGCTGTAGCCTCTACATAGCTTCAGAATGGATGCTGGTCGCCAGAAAGACCAAGGCAGAATTAGAGGGCTGGAACTTTCAGTCCCACCCCCTAACCTCCAAGGAGAAGAGAGGGCCAGAAGACGAAGTTGATCACCAATGGCCAATGATTTGATCAATCATGCCCACTTAATGAAGCATTCATAAAACCCCAAAAAGGACTGAATTTAAAGGGCTTCCCAATAGCTGAACACATGGAGAATTCTGGAAGGTGGTACACCAAGGGAGGATTTGGAAAATTTGCACACCTAATCCCGTACCTCCATCCTATGCATCACTTCACCTGTATCATTTGTAATATTCTTTAGAATAAACCAATAAGTGCAAATTAATGTTTACCTGAGTTTTGTGAGCCACTCTAGTAAATTAAGCAAACATGAGTAGGGAATCATGGGAACCTCAACTTATAACCCATCAGTCAGAAACACAGGTGAAACAACCTGGATGCTGCAATTGGTATTAGAAGTAGGGAGCAGTCTTGTGGGACTAAGCCCTCAACCTGTGGGATCTGATGCTATCTACAGGTAGATAGTGTTGGAATAGAACTGGGTTGGAGGATATCCAACTGGTGTCTGCTGCAGAATTGCTTGTCTGCTTGATGTGCACTTACATCTGCTGTCAGAAGCACCTTGAGAGAGTATAGCAGGAGAAACTGAGGGTTTTTTTTTTTTTTCTCTCAGAGAGCATGAAGTGGATGATTCCAATCCTCCTAAATCTACTGAGGCTGGTATTATGACCTAGCATGTGGTCCTGGAGGATGTTGCATGTACACTTGAAAAGAATGTGTATTCTGCTGTTGCTGGATAGAGTGTTATACAGATACTGTTTAGTTGATTTATAATGTTGGTCAGTTCCTTTATATCCTCGATATATTCTATTATTCTGCTATCTTTACTATTCTAAAATGATCAACTTTACGTATGCTAACAGTTTTTGTCTCAGTGTCTATTTTGTCTCATATTAACAAAGCCACTCATGTTCTTGGCCAGGTCCAGTAGCTCACGTCTATAATCTCAGCACTTTGAGAGGCTGAGGCGGGTGGATCACTTGAGGTCAGGAGTTTGAGACCAGCATGGCCAACATGGTGAAATCCTGACTTTACTTAAAAAAAAAAAAAATTAACTGGGCATTGTGGTGGGTACCTGTAATCCCAGCTACTCAGGAGGCTGAGATGAGAGAATCCCTTGAGCCCAGGAGGCAGAGGTTGCAGTGAGCCAAGATGACACCTGGACAACAGAATGTGAGACACGATCTCAAAAAAAAAAAAAAAAAAAAAAAAAGGAAAAAGAAAAGAAAAAGAAAAGCCACTCATGTTCTCACATGATTGCTATTTGTACAGTATATCTTTTTCTTCCCTTTTACATTCAACCCATTTGTATCTTTGAATTTAAATTGTGCTTCCTGTAGAGAGAATGAAGTCCGATTGTGTCTGATGATCACTGTCTTTTGATTGGATTATTTAATCCATTCACATATTATGTTACCATTGATATGACTGGACTTATGTCTGGCATTTTATTTTATTTTAAAACAGTTTTCTGTAGAGATGGGGTTTCACCATATTGTCCAGGCTGATCTCAAACTCCTGGCCCCAAGTGATCCTCCTGCCTTGGCCTCCCAAAATGCTGACATTACAGGTATGAGCAACCATGTCTGGCCTTTGTTTTCTATATGCTCCATGACTATATATTTTCTCTGTTCCTCCTTCACTATGTCTTTATATCACAAATGGATATTTTTAGTGTAAAATATTAATCCTTTAATTTTTTAACCATAATTTTAAAAATTATTTTATGAATGATTGCTCCAGGACTTACAACATAAATCATACTGAATCAGAATCTACTTTAGATTTATATAAAATTATTTCTAGTAAGGTATAGAAACTTTACTCCTGTGTAGCTCCCTTCCCCCTTTTTCATGTTATTACTATTACATGTATTATACCGTATATGTTTTAAACAATATGTTTTTATAATTTTCACTTCATATAATTTTATGTCTTTTTAAAGAAACAAAAAGAATAAAGAAGAGCACACATGCGTACAGTTTCTTTTTTTAATTAACCTTCTTATTTACCGTTTCTGGTTGTCTCTGTTTCTTTCTGTAGATTTTTGTCCTCTGCTCTATTTCCTTATTTCCATATATCTTAATTCCTACTCTCTCCCTTTATGTTGTTATTGTCAAATATGATGCATTTCTATATATTATAGACTCCAAAACAAATTATTATTATAGACTCCAAAATAATATTTTCAAGGTTTATCCATTATGTAGCTTGTATTGGGACTTTATTTATTTTTATGGTTGAATAAAATTTCATTGCATAGATATACCATATATTGTTTATCCATTTATCAGTTTATGGACATTGGGTTGTTTCTACCTTCTGGCTATTATTAACAATGATGCTATGAGTATTTGGGTACAAGCTTTCATGGGGACATATGTTTCCAATTATCCTGGGTGAATACATAGGATTGGAAATTCTGGGTCATACAGTAACACTACTAAATAGTATGTTTGGAACTATTTTAGGGACAGCAAAACTGTTGTTCACAGAAGCTACACTATTTTACATTCCCATCAGCTATATATGAGGGTTCTAATATGTCCACATCCCTACCAACATTTCTTATTTTCTATTTTTTCAAAAATTATAGCCATAATTGTGAGTATGAAATGATACTGCATTGAAGGCTAGATTTTCATTTTCCTAATGAATAAGTATGCTGAACATGTTTTATTATTGCTTATTGACCATTTGGATATCTTCTTTAGATAAATATCTATTCAAATCTTCTGCCCATTTAAAATATTGTATTATTTATCTTTTTATTGATGAGTTTTAAAGTTCTTCAGATACTCTGAATACTAGACTATAAATCAGACATGTGATTTTTAAATATTTTCTCCCATTTTTGTATTGTCTTTTTCTTTATAGTATTTTTAAATGCACATTTTAAATTTTGATGAAGTTCAGTTAATCTATTTTTTGTTTTGTTTTATTGCTTGCTCTTTTTGGTGTCCTATATAAAAAAAACATTGACCAATCTAAGTTCATAGAGATTTACTCCTATGTTTTCTTATAAGAATTTTACAGTTTTAGCTTTTACATTTATACCTCTGGATCTATTTTGGGTTAATTTTTGTGAGGTAAGGGTCCAAACTCATTTTTTTTGTATGTGGAAATCCAGTTGACATAGCACCATTTGTTGAAAAGATGATTTTCCCCCATTGAATTGTCTTGACACCCTTGTCAAAAATTAATCGATCCATAATGTAAGGCTTTATTTCTAGACTTTCTGTTTTATTCCATTTATCTATATTTATCTATCATCCATTTATCTTTATATCAGAGCTATAGATTCTTGGTTACTGTAGCTTTATAGTAATATCTAAAACTGCAAATACTACTTTTCCAAATTTGATTTTCTCTTTCAAGAACTTTTTGACTTTTGGATTGCTTGCATTTTTATACGAGTTTTAGAATCAATTTGTCAATTTCTGCAAAACAAAACAAAACAAACTAAAAAAGACCAAAAGAAAAAAAAACTTAACTGGGATTTTACTAGAGACCATATGAAATCTGTAATGTTATCTTAGCAATATTAAGTTTTCCAATTCACGATCAGGAGATTGCTTTCCCATTTTTTTTTTATGTCTTTAAATTCTATCAACTTTTTTTTAGTTTCAGGATACAAGTTTTGCACTTCTTTTGTTAAATTTATTCACAGGTATTTTATTTTTGATACTATTATACATGGAGTTTCAAAATTTTTATTTTCAAATTGTTCACTATTAGTACATAGAGTATGCAATTGATTTTTGTATATTGAGCTTGTAGCCTGCAACATTGCTGAGTTGATTTATTGGCTCTCAACTCTTTGGGTGAATTCCTAAGGATTTTCTATATATAAGACCGTGTCATCTGCTAATAAAAATACTTTTACTTCTTCCTTTCTAATATTGACTTTTTTTTTTTTTTTTTTTTGTCTAGTTGCTCTGTCTGGATTCTCAACTACAGTGCTGAATAGAAATGACACAAGTGGACATCCTTGCTTGTTACTGATTTTAGGAGGAAAGCTTTCTGTATTTCACCATTAAGAATTATGTTAGCTGTGGGTTTTTTGTAGAAGCCCTTACACAGGTTGAGAAAGTTCCTTTCTATTCCTAGTTTTTAAATGTTTTTATCATGAAATGATGTTGGATTTTGTCATATTTGTGTGTGTGTGTCTATTGAGATGATCATTGCAGTTTTAGTCTTTTATCATATGGTGTATTGCATTGATTTATTTTTCATATGTAAAACCAATCTCTCATTTCTGGAATAAATCTCACTTTGGTCATAGTGTATCATCTTTTGTAAGCTTCTGGGTTTTTGTCTGCTAGCATTTTTGTTCAGGATTTTCACATCTATATTCGCAAAGAACATTAGCCTGTAGTTTTATTTTCTTATGATGTCTTTGTCTTTGTTTACATTTGGTAACAGATTAATTTTGGCCCCACAGAATGAGTTCGAAAGTATTCTCTCCTCTTCCATTTCTTATTATTATTTTTTTTTTTTTGGAAGAGTTGTAAGAGATTGGTGTTAATTCTTTAAACCTTTAGTACAAGTCACTAATAAAGTTATCTCATCCTTGATTTTTCTTTGTGAGAAGATTTTAGAATACTATTCAATTTCTTTACTTGTGATAGATCTATTTACATTTTCACTTTTTGTTTCATTTTCTGTAGTTTGTGTCTTCATAGAAATTTCCGCTAGGTTATCTAAATTGTTGCATACAGAGGTTCATAGTACTAATTTATAATCCTTTTTATTTATTTAAAATCAGTAGTAATGTCCCCTCCTTTCTTTCTGATTTTAGTAATTTGAGTTTCTATCTTTTTTATTGGCCACTTAATGTACAGGGTTGCCAAATTTCTTGATCTTTTCAAAGAACAAACCTTTTTTTTTTTATTGATTTTTGTGATTATTTTTCTATTGCATGTATTTATATTTTATTCTTTGAGTGAACATACATGAAAATACCCCAATTTCTCACTTCTGGCTGACTCTGTGGCTCTGCACAAATTAAGGAAGACTTTTAAACTGCTTGCCTAAATGTTGAAGACTTGTTCCAACATATACACTGAGTTACTTGGCAAGAGCCGAGAAACTTACTGGTTCCAAGCATTTAAGAATATCTCTGTCCAGTTATTAGTCAACCACTCAGCTAAACAAACAGAAACTTCAGTGGCCACACGTGTCAAAGAATACAGACTTTATACAGTTAGTTGAAGAAAGACACTAATCAAGCAAATAGTAACAAGTGGCAACAAACACGCATCCTGCAAAATCTGATTTCCATAGTTGCTATATTGTAATACATAAAAGGTCATTTTTTAAGACATGCAAAGAAACAAGTATGACCTATATACAGTAGGGGAAGCATGCAATAGAAATTGGCCCTGAGGAAGGACGTAGGACTTACTAAATGAGCTATTTTGAATAAGTTCAAAGAACTAAAGAAAACATTTCTAAAGAATTTTTTCTAAAGAAAAGTGTTCAAATAATGTCTCACTAAATAGGAACAATCAATAAAGAGAATGAATGTATAATAAAGAATCAAATAAAAATGCTGGAATTTAAAAGTTAGATCACTGAAATTAAAAGTTAATTAGATGTGCTCAATGAAAGATTTGATGTGGCAGAAGAAAGAATCAGTAAGCTTGAAGATAGGTCATTTGTGATTTTCTAGTCTGAGGAACAGAAAGAAAAAAAGAATGAAGAAGAATAAACAGGCCTGTGGGACATAGGCATAACAAAGGTATAAACAATGGAAGTCCCAGAAGGCAAGGGAAGAAAGGGACAGAAAGAATATTTGAAGAAATAATAGCTGAAATCATCCCAATTTTGATGAACAATATTAATTTACACATTCAGGATGCTTGATAAACTATAAGTAGGATGAACTAAAAAAACTTCAAACCTAGACACATAATAATCAAACTGCCTAAACCAAAGACAAAGAAAGAATCTTGAAAACAACAAGAAAAAATGACTCAGAATATACAAGAAACCACAAGAAGATTAACTGCTACCTTCTCATCAGAAACAATGGAAGGAGATGCTGGGAAGATGGCCGCCTAAGAACAACTCAGGACTTCAGCTCCCAGTGAAAGTGCAGAGGGTGAGTGGACGCCGCATTTCCAGACGAATTTTTATTGCCACAGACCAGGAGATACCCAGGCAGAGGGGTCGCCAGTGCCGCAGTCCCGGCCGGTGCGGCTGTTTTGGCCCCCGCGGGGATGATTTGGCCCACGTGGCTGCTTTGATGACGCCCTGTTGTGGCGGTTCTCCATACAAAAGCCACTGGTCTGGGAGCCCTCTTAGCTGGCGATCAGAGCCCTGAGACAGCAGAGTTGCCCATTCATCTGAAATAGCGAGCCAGGCCAGGAGATTCCTAGGCAAAAAATCCACCAGGAGCCGGCTCTGCTGTTTGAGCCGACTCAGTGAGTCGCAGCACGGGAGATCCCGGCATCTTTTCAACAAGCAACTGGAACATGGGGTCCTTCAACTTAAAAGAAAAGACTCTGAGTCAGGAAGCCAGGTGATCAGGCTTGGTTGGTCCTACCCCTCCACCCCCAACAACAACGAAAACAAAAACAGTAATTGGAAACCCTCTGGGTTGAGCCCTTCAAACCAAGCACAGCTGAACCCGGGACGGTCTGGCTCCGTGGGGGAGGGGCTTCCGCCATTACTGAGACTCTCCACCACTCCGGAGGCAGGCTGCCGTCGCCGAGGCAACCCGCCATTGCCGAGGCAACCTGACACAACAGAGAGAGTCCGCCATAACAGAGGCAGGGCCACCATTGCGGAGACAGTTCTAACTACGCCCATATAAACAGGACTTCAGGGAAGAGCACAGGGCAGCTGGGCGGAGCCCACAGCAGCTCAGCAAAGCATCTGCGGGCAGGCAGTGGCTAGGCGTGCTGCTAGCTGAGCGGGTCAGACCTGAAAGAAAAATCAAAAAAGGCAGTAGTGCAACGGAAACTCATAAAGCTCCAACTCCCTGGGACAGAGCACCTGGGAACAAAAAGTGCTTTATGAGCTCAGCTGCAGCAGACGTAAATGTACCTGCCCAGCAGCTCTGAACGAACAACGGAGCTCACAACTCAGGACTTAAGCCCCAATAAAAGATAGACTATCTCCTCAAGTAGCTCCCTGACCCCCATAGATCCAAAGACTCACCTCATAAAGGAGAGAATGGACTGACAGTTGGCGAGCATCTTTCTGGGATAAAGACAGCAGAAGAGGAAACTGGTAGCAACCCTTACTGTTCTGCAGCTGCTGCAGGTGATCCCCAGGCAAGCAGGGCCCGGAGAGGACCTCAGCAGTCCTACAGCAGAGGGACCAGATTGTTAGAAGGAAAACTTAAAAAAAAAAGAAGAAGAAGAAGGAACTTCAGCATCCATGAACTAGTAGCTCACTCAGAGACCCAATCTGAAAGACAGTAACTACAAAGACAACAGGTGGATAACCCCACAAAAATGGGAAGAAACCGGCGCAAAAAGGATGAAAACTCCCAAAAGCAGAACACCTCTCCTCCTAAAAGGGATCACAACTCCTCACCAGCAAGGGAACCAGACCGGATGGAGAAGGAGGGTGATGAAGTGACAGAATCAGACTTCAGAAGGTGGGTAGTAAGAAACTACAGTGAGCTAAAAGAGCATGTTCTAACCCAATGCAAAGAAACTAGGAACCTTGAAAAAAGATTGGATGAAATGCTAACGAGAATGGACAGCATAGAGAGGAATATAAGTGAATTGATGGAGCTGAAAAACACAACACGAGAACTTCTTGAAGCATGCACAAGCTTCAACAGCCGAATTGACCAAGCAGAAGAAAGGATATCAGAGGTCGAAGAGCAACTCAATTAAATAAAAAGAGAAGGCAAGAACAGAGAAAAAAGCGCAAAAAGGAATGAACAAAATCTTCAAGAAATGTGGGACTATGTGAAAAGACCTAATCTACGTCTGATAGGTGTACCTGAATGTGATGAAGAGAATGAATCCAAGCTGGAAAATACTCTTCAGGATATTATCCAGGAAAACTTCCCCAACCTAGCAAGGCAGACCAATACTCAAATCCAGGAAATACAAAGAACACCACAAAGATATTCCTCAAGAAGAGCAACCCCAAGGCACATAATTGTCAGATTCACCAGGGTTGAAATGAAAGAGAAAATGCTAAGGGCAGCTAGAGAGAAAGGTCGGGTTACCCACAAAGGGAAGCCCATTAGACTCACAGCAGATCTCTCAGCAGAAACCCTACAGGCCAGAAGAGATTGGGGGCCAATATTCAACATACTTAAAGAAAAGAACTTTCAACCCAGAATTTCCTATCCAGCCAAACTAAGCTTCATAAGTGAAGGAAAAATAAACTCCTTTGTGAACAAGCAGGCACTCAAAGATTTCATCACCACCAAACCTGTTCTACAAGAACTCCTGAAAGAGGCTCTACACATATAAAAAAAACAACCAGTACCAGCCACTCCAAAAACACACCAAATGGTAAAAGAGCATCAACACAATCAAGAAGCTGCATCAACTAACCAACAAAACAGCCAGGTAGCATCAAAATGACAGTATCAAATTCACACATAACAATACTATCCCTAAATGTTAATGGACTAAATGCTCCAATCAAAAGACACAGACTGGCAAATTGAATAAAAAGCCAAGACCCATCAGTGTGCTGTATCCAGGAAACCCATCTTACATGCAAGGATACACAAAGGCTCAAAATAAAGGGATGGACGAAGATCTACCAAGCAAATGGAGAGCAGAAAAAAGCAGGAGTTGCAATTCTCATCTCTGGTAAAATAGACGTTAAAGCAGCAAAGATCAAAGGAGACAAAGAAGGACATTACATAATGGTAAAAGGATCACTGCAACAAGAAGAGCTAACAATCCTTAATATGTGTGCACCCAATATAGGAGCACCCAGATACATAAGGCAAGTTCTTAATGACTTATAAAGAGACTTGGACTCCTAACACCCCATTGTCAATATTAGACATATCAACTAGACAGAAAATCAACAAGGATATCCAGGACCTGAACTCCGACCTGGAACAAGCAGACCTAATGGACATTTACAGAACTCTCCACCCCAAATCCACAGAATATACATTCTTCTCAGCACCACATCACACCTACTCTAAAATTGACCACAAAATTGGCAATAAATCACTCCTTAGCAAATGCAAAAGAATGGAAATCATAACAAACAGTCTCTCAGACCACAGTGCAATCGAGTTAGAACTCAGAATGCAGAAACTAACTCAGAACCGCACGGCTTCATGGAAACTGAACAACTTGCTCTTGAATGTTGACTGAATAAACAATGAAATGAAGGCAGAAATAAAGAGGTTCTTAGAAACCAATGAGAACGAAGACACAACATACCAGAATCTCTGGGACACATTTAAAGCAGTCTTTAGAGGAAAATATATAGCAATGAGTGCCCACATGAGAAGAAAGGAGAGATCTAAAATTGACACCCTATCATCAAAATTGAAAGAGCTAGAGGAGCAAGATCAAAAAAACTCAAAACCTAGCAGAAGACAGGAAATAACTAAGATCAGAGCAGAACTGAAGGAAATAGAGACACAAAAAAATCTTCAAAAAATGAATAAATCCAGGAGCTGGTTTTTCGAAAAGATCAACAAGATAGACAGACCGCTAGCCAGATTAATAAAAAAGGAAAGAGAGAATAACCAAATTGATGCAATAAATAACGATAAAGGGGATATCACCACAGATTCCACAGAAATCCAAACCATCATCAGAGATTATTACAAACAACTCTATGCACATAAACTAGTAAACCTGGAAGAAATGGATAAATTCCTGGACACCTGCATCCTCCCAAGCCTAAACCTGGAAGAAGCCGAAACCCTGAATAGACCAATAACAAGGTCTGAAGTCGAGGCAGCAATAAAGAGCCTGCCACCCAAAAAAAGCCCAAGTCCAGATCGGTTCACAGCCGAATTCTACCAGACGTACAAAGAGGAGCTGATACCATTTCTTTTGAAACTATTCCAGAGAATCCAAAAAGAGGGAATCCTTCCCAAATCATTTTATGAGACAAACATCATCAGGATACCAAAACCTGGCAGAGACTCAACAAGAAAAGAAAATTTCAGGCCAATATCCATGATGAACATAGATGCAAAAATCTTCAATGAAATACTGGCAAACCGATTGCAACAGCATATCAAAAAGCTCATCCACCATGATCAAGTAGGATTCATCCCGGGGATGCAAGGCTGGTTCAACATACGCAAGTCCATAAACGTAATTCACCACATAAACAGAACCAAAGACAAAAACCACATGATTATCTCAATTGATTCAGAAAAGGCCTTTGACAAAATTCAACAACCCTTTATGCTAAAAACCCTCAATAAACTAGGTATTGACGGAACGTATCTCAAAACAATAAAAGCTATTTACGACAAACCAACAGCCAATATCATACTGAATGGGCAAAAACTGGAAGCATTCCCTTTGAAATCTGGCACTAGACAAGGATGCCCTCTCTCACCACTCCTATTCAATATAGTACTGGAAGTTCTAGCCAGAGCAATCAGGCAAGAAAAAGAAATAAAGGGTATCCAAATTGGAAAGGAGGAAATCAAATTGTCTCTATTTGCAGATGACATGATTGTATATCTGGAAGACCCCATCATCTCAGCCCAAAATCTCCTGAAACTGATAAACAACTTCAGCAAAGTCTCAGGATACAAAATCAACGTGCAAAAATCACAAGCATTCCTATACACCAGTAATAGACTTCAAGAGAGCCAAATCAATAACGAACTGCCATTCACAATTGCTACAAAGGGAATAAAGTACCTAGGAATACAACTAACAAGGAACGTAAAGGACCTCTTCAAGGAGAACTACAAGCCATTGCTCAACGAAATAAGAGAGGATACAAACAGATGGAGAAACGTTCCATGTTCATGGTTAGGAAGAATCAACATCGTGAAAATGGCCATACTGCCCAAAGTAATTTACAGATTCAATGCTATTCCCATCAAGCTACCAAAGACCTTCTTCACGGAACTGGAAAAAAACACATTAAACTTCATATGGAACCAAAAGAGAGCCCTCATAGCAAAGTCAATTCTAAGAAAAAAGAACAAAGCAGGAGGCATCACACTACCGGACTTCAAACTATACTACAAGGCTACAGTAATCAAAACAGCATGGTACTGGTACCAAAACAGAGATATAGACCAATGGAACAGAACAGAAGCCTCAGAGGAAATACAACATACTCACAACCATCTGATCTTCGACAAACCTGACAAAAACAAGCAATGGGGAAAGGATTCCCTGTTTAATAAATGGTGTTGGGAAAACTGGCTAGCCATGTGCAGAAAGCAGAAACTGGACCCCTTCCTGACACCTTACACCAAAATTAACTCCAGATGGATTAAAGACTTAAACATCAGACCTAACCCCATAAAAATCCTAGAAGAAAATCTAGGCAAAACCATTCAGGACATAGGCGTAGGCAAGGACTTCATGACCAAAACGTCAAAAGCAATGGCAACAAAAGCCAAAATAGACAAATGGGACCTAATCAAACTCCACAGATTCTGCATGGCAAAAGAAACAGTCAGTAGAGTGAATTGGCAACCAACAGAATGGGAAAAAATTTTTGCCATCTACCCATCTGACAAGGGGCTGATATCCAGAATTCACAAAGAACTAAAACAGATCTACAAGAAAAAAAACAAGCCAATTCAAAAAGGGGCGAAGGATATGAACAGATACTTTACAAAAGAAGACATACAGGAGGCCAATAAACATATGAAAAAATGCTCATTATCACTGGTCATTAGAGAAATGCAAATCAAAACCACATTGAGATACCATCTCACACCAGTTAGAATGGCGATCATTAAAAAAATCTGGAAACAACAGATGCTGGAGAGGATGTGTAGAAATAGAAACACTTTTACACTGTTGGTGGGAATGTAAATTAATTCAACCATTGTGTGAGACAGTGTGGCGATTCCTCAATGACCTAAAAATAGAAATCCCATTTGACCCAGCAATCCCATTACTGGATATATATCCAAAGGATTATAAATCATTCTACTATAAGGACACGTGCACACGAATGTTCATTGCAGCACTGTTTACAATAGCAAAGACCTGGAACCAGCCCAAATGCCCAACAATGATAGACTGGATAGGGAAAATGTGGTACATATACACCATGGAATATTACGCAGCCATCAAAAACGATGAGTTCACGTCCTTTATAGGGACATGGATGAACCTGGAAACCATCATTCTCAGCAAACTGACGCAAGAGCAGAAAATCAATCACCGCATATTCTCACTCATAGGCGGGTATTGAACAATGAGAACACATGGACACAGGGAGGGGAGCACTACACACTGGGGTCCCTTGTGGGGAAATGGGGGAGGGATGGGGGTGTGGGGAGGTGGGAAGAGATAGCATGGGGAGAAATGACAGATACAGGTGAGGAGACGGAAGGCAGCAAACCACACTGCCATGTGTGTACTTATGCAACAATCTTGCATGTTCTTCACATGTACCCCAAAACCTAAAATGCAATAAAAAATAAAATAAGAAAAATAGAAAAAATAAACGATGGAAGGAGTGGGATGGCTGAGTCTAAGTACAGAAAGGAACAAAAATATCCCTGCTGATCGAGAATCATATATATAATAAAGCTGTCCTTCAAAGTTGAAGGAAAGATTCCTAGATAAACAAAAACAGAGAGAATTCATTGCTAGAAGACATGTTTTACAGGAAATACTAATTAATGGAAGTTCTTCAGAGTGAAAAAAGTGACACCAGACAGTAATTTGAATACACCTGGGAAAAAACAAGCAGCTCCAGTAAATGTAATTATATAGGCAATGATATTAGACAATATAATTACGTATTTGTTTATTAACCAACTTAAAAACTAATTAATTTCATAGGATAACATTGGTAATGTCTTTTCAGAGTAAGGACCTCCGAAAATTTCCCCACCAATTAAAGCAATATAAAACCTGGTAAAAATTGTCAGAATCAACTTTTCCAGAACACTGGAAGTTAGCCAAAGGCTTAGCAAAAGCCGGGTAGTGTTTACTCAAGAAATATGACTGAATCTTGGTAAGAACAATGAGATTTTAACTTGCCCTAGTCCCATCCCCCACTATCCAGTTAAGCAGTAACTTTGAAAAATAATAGCCCACTTTCTTCAGCATCTTGTCAGCCCTTGGAGGAAGCAGAATAGAGCTGCAGCTCTTTCAAAACCTTATTCCCAGAGAATTGTCATTATCCAACCTGTCTGGTGGTTTCCTTGGAGGAACACCCGTATAAGCCTGACTTGGAGTTTTCCCAGTGATAAAGGCCCTCTATATATTTGTTGAAAATAATTACAGGCAGGTGTTTTAAATTTGCAGCTGCATAAGACAATTGATAAGATTTGGGGAAAACAGTAGACTAACCAAAATATTAACAGGAAAAGCTGAAGAAGAAGATGTACATACAAACTTTGAAAAGGCTCAACATATTCATAGGAATCTGGAAGACCATACAGGTGCCTAAGAATGTGTGTAAACTCAGAAAGGCTTGAGAAGGCTCTAAGCTGTCACTTATGGCTGACCTTGAAGCTGTGCACAATAAGAAGAGAAAGCTAAGGTAAACATGTAAACTACCTGGCTGAGTATAGATTTGTAAACTTCCTGGATAAATACCTCAACAAAGCACCCCTCATCAAAGACTGGGAGATGTATTGGTTCCACACATTTAATGAAATAACTATGTAATTGTTAGCTGACCACTACACTAATTAAGCAGAGACTTTAGTGGTCACACACAAAGCATACAGACTTAACAGAATTTGCTCATAAAATTTTACAAAAGAAACAAAAACAGCAATTACAAAAAGAATCAACAACAGCAAACCCTGGGAAGCAGGGAAAATCTGGTGTCCAGAGTTCCCATATTATATCATTTAAAATACAGTGTTTAAATTTTTTTAAATTATGAGATGAGTAAAAGAACAGGAAATTATGGTCCACACACATGATAAAAGGCAAACAATTAGAAACTGTCCCAGTAAAAACTCAGACATGGAACTTACTAGACATTACGTTAAATCAATTATTTTAAAGATGTTCAAAAAAATTATTTAGTTCTTTACAGTTTCCTTTAAACCATATCTAAAGAATAAAAAGAAAGTATGAAACTGATTTCTCACCAAATATTAATAAAGGGATAGAAAGTATTAAAAGGAACCAATAGATATTCTAAAGTTTAATAAGTAAATATAAAATATAATATAAATTTTACTACTATGTGACTTATAATGCAACTACATAAAGCGACAATTATAAATCTATGTTAGTGGGTACACAATGTAGAAAGATGAAACTTGTGACAATAACAGTATAAAGAAGGGGAGACAGAGTGAGATAAAAGCAGTATTTTTGTATATTATTGAAATAAATTTGGTATCAATCCAAATTAAATTGTTGTATATTAAGATGTTATTTATAATCCTCAGGGAAACCACTAAAAAATAAAACCAAAAAACGTGGTAAAAGAAACAATAAGAGAATGAAAATGGTACACAAGAAAATACCTATTTAACTCAAAGGAATGCAGTAATAGAGGAACAAGAAGACCTAGGAAACATGAAAACAAATAGTAAACTGGCAGGCAGAAATCCTACCTTATCCATAATTACGTTAAATGCAAATAAACATAAATTGTCCATTTAAAAGGAAGATACTGAGAGATTTGATAAAAATAACATGATACGCATACTTTCTACAAGAGATATGATTTAGAATTGAATTAAAGAAATAAATGGGCTGAAAGTAAATAGTTGCAAAAATGTGTATCATGCAAATAATAACCAAAAGAAAAATAGACTCCCTCAGTCTACAGATTGATGTAATACCTATCAATCCCAACTGATTTATTATTTTATTTTATTTTATTTATTTATTTTTTTGAGACAGAATCTCATTCTGTCACCTAGGTTGGAGGGCAGTGGGACAATCTCTGCTCACTGTGACCTCTCCCGCCCAGGTTCTGGTGATTCTCCTGCCTCAGCTTCTGAAGTAGCTGGGATTACAGGTGCCTGCCACCATGCCCCGCTATTTTTTATTATTTTTAATAGAGACAGGGTTTTGCCACTTTGGCCAGGCTGGTCTCAAATTCCTGACCCCAGGTGATCTGCCCGCCTCGGTCTCCCAAAATACTGGGATTACAGGTGTGAGGCACTGCACCCAGCCCAACTGGTTTCTTCACAGAAGGCATTAATGTTTGATTTTTCTGGCTCTTGTTATAATGAGTGATTTTTAAATTGTATCCTAGATATTTTGTATATTATGTTAGGGGGTTCTGCTTCTATATAAATTTTTTATTCTAGCTGGGAGTCACCCTGTTTATGTTAGGAGGCAAGTCCTGGTCTACTTTTGTGGGCTGTGGTTCCAATGAAAATTTAAATTTCCTTATGATCTTCATGCTGCTATTTTAGTCTGCTTAATTTATCTGGCGCTTCTGGGGCCCCAAATTGCTTCTGCTGATGCTGCCTGAGTGGTGGGAGGAGTTTCCCCTAGGCCAAGCCACCTGGTGAATCTAGGTTAGGGCAAAAGAGTCATTGTCTTACAGGGAGAATGAGCACTTCCCAGGCAGGGATGCTTATTTTGGTGGGACACCCCTGCTGATGCCACCTAGTCACCTTGTGTGTCTCAATGGGAAAGGGGAGACTCAGGCCTTTCAGGGAAAGGAAATGATTCCTTTAGCTATTTATTGTCAGTGGGGCTCCCAATCAACCTCCTTTAACTACGCTGCCAGGATCACCTGATGTTGGGACACCTGTTCTATCTTGTGAAATGTTGAGCCTTCCTGGGTTGCCTTCTGTTGCTAGGTTGACAATCAGGAAATGCCAGGTTGGGGTTGCCTACTTCTCTTGGATGCAGGATCCATGATGCCCTGTGGTTGTGCTATTCCTTCAATCCTGTGGTCCCTTCCCAGCTTGCTTTCTTCTTACAATTTTTTCAAGTTTTGGTGTGTCTTGCGCTATTTCCAGAGTTTATTGTTGTGCTTTGAGAGGAAGAATGGGGAGAAATTAGCTGACACTATTTTCTAGACCAGAAGTTCCTGTAAAGCAGTTCAAAAAATCACTATTAATTGTCACAAACAATGAGTAACATGTGATTTCTATCAAGGAACTATGGTCTAGTGGAAAAGATGAGACAAGAATATAAACAATTATAAAAACTGCATTTACCAATGGCTACTAATACCATTAACTAAAATTTTTTAATTCTTCTGGCCTCGTGAAATAGAAAAGACGTTTAACATATTTCAGTTTATAGTTAATAAATGTTCAGTTTCAAACATTTATTAACTTGTGCAACCTCTGAGGGAGTACTTATATGTTGCTTATTTTAAGGATAACCAAGAAAACTTAAGCAACTTGCTCAGTGTCACGTAGCTAATAGGTAGCAAAGCAGTCTAGCTGAAACACTACTACTCTTACGACTATGCTAAGTCAGGTGCCAACAGAAAGAGGCAAACAAATGACTGCAGTGTTTAGAAGAGCAAATGAGCCCATCATGATATGGAATTCAGGAGAAAGTGGCCTTTAGGAGGCATCATGACAGATAAACAGGATTTCAATGGGTGACAGTGATGAAAGTCTAGATGGGGGGGAGGGGCATGTATAAAGGCCCTGTGGTGGTAACTATGGGGGGCTACCAAGGAAACAGCTGAAGTATCTACTATATCAAGAGGTGGGAGTTGGGGGCTGCAAAGGAGGTTGGAGCCATAAGAGATAAGGCTTTTAATGTCAGGCTAAAGAAGTCATTCTTAATTTCACAGGCAATAGTGACCTCACAAAAGGCATGACCGGAACAGTTGGATGATACGTAAAGAACATTCTGGTGGCAGTAGTTGAAAAGGATGGAGCCCAGCTGAGGCTAGGAATAAAGGCCTGACCTAGGAATATGGCAGCTCAGATGAAGAAGAGGGGACAGATTCAAAAGATATTTAAGAGGTAGAATCAACAGAATTCTGGTACTGATCAGAAATGGAGACTGAGTGAGAGAAAGGAGTCAGTGATCACTCTCAGTTTAGGAGCCTGGATGGCTATGGATGGCTACTAATACCATTAACTAAAATGTTGAATTCTTCTGGCTTCATGAAATGGAAAAGGCAGTGCAGATCCTCTGTATAGCAGTTATTTTGAGACATAAAGCCTATTATTCTGTTGACAGGCAGACTTCTTTTCTCAAGGCAAAATTCCTTTCACCTTTCCTCATGGATTCTATTTCCAACTGCTATATTCATTTTCCTTTCCTTTATTCTGGACATATGCTAATCTCTGACTCTCAGAATACAAGACACAGGCAGAGTGGTAAGGGTGTGGTGCAGGGAGGGAGGCAGAGAAAAAAAAAATGTGTGTGTGTTGCAACTATGAGTCTAAGACACAAGAGTACCTGTTGGATTCTAACCTTTAACTTAGAGGAGACAGAGACAAAAGATCTGTGTTTATCCCACTCCGTCAGTGCTGCGGTTCCCACATCAGAGCCTTGTCCATTTTGATAAAGAATCAGAAGACAAAAGAGTGATAATGAAGCCTTCAGTGTTAAGACAAGGAACCAGGAGTCCCAGAGCCTAACTCCAGCTCAGCTTTAGATCATTGGGGGGATCTTGGGAAATTCTCTTCTATTCCAGGTACTCCTTCTGCTATAAATATTCAATTAGCTTGAACCATATGCAATTGCCAATACTAGGCTAGTTTTGGCTGACACAAATAACAATGTCTCGTGGTTCAACTTAATAGTTTTATCTATTGTAGTCATGTGCCTGCTTATTTTACCAGCATATATGCATGTGCATTCACACACACACGTGCAAGCACATGTGCACACACAGACACACACACACAAACACACACACACACACACACCAGTGCTAGATTGGCAACTCCCTTGTGGCTGAGACAGGTCTGGATCTCTGGGGAAAAATAGATAAATAAAAGCTCTGATTTATAGTGTCTTCTGGTTTCCATTGTGGAAGTTACTCCCACCATATCCAATTTCAATCTACCAATGTGATGTCACTGGATGTAGAGTTAAGAAGAGATGTGCACAATTGGCTCTTGAGACCTGTTACCAGCTGGACCTGGCACATCACTGCTTGTCTCCATATCTACAGCACCTAGCTCAGGATCTCACACTTAGCATAAGGGCAAGTAAAATTTATTACTTTGGAGATGCAGCCTCTACCCTGAGAATCCAAGCTGCACAGATAATGCCAGTAATAATGACAACCACTTTGTCTTTTCCTTTACAGTTTTCAAAATACTCTTTATAACCATTACACAGGAGGGGGACAGGACAGAGATCCATATTCTTACCTAATGGCTGAGGAAACTGAGCCCTAGAGAAGTGAGGGAAGTGCCCAAGGTCACACAGATAAGCAGGCCAGAATCAGAAAGGCAAGTCTTTGATCTAACTCCCAGGAAAATAAGTGAACACTCCTACTGCCACTGGACTGTACTCATTGGAGCTCAGCTCTATCTCAGGCTTTGGTGAACATACTTTTTGACTGATGAGCCTGAACTTGGGATGCTGCAAACAGCTTTCACCAGCTGCCCACAATTACTGTGAATAGTGGCTGCCACGAATAAAGCCAGCCAAGGAGGAAGCTACATGAGACCATCTGTACCCTGCATGGTCCTCTGGCTAAGCCAAGAACATAGTCAGCCTTGGTCCTGAGAATGAGAGTGAAAAAGAAAGAGGAATATCAAAAGATTGAAATTGAGGAGTTGGGAGCAGCAAGACAGTGAATTCCTCTAAGTATGCTAATTTTTCATAATCCTAAAAAAACACACACAGGGACAAGTCAAAAATAAAACTCTAAACTCACTGTGTCCAGTGACTAGCCTGTCACAGTGTTGGTCTCACTGCTGGCAAGTTTAAAGGTTTTTAAAAAATATTTTCTATTATTAAAAAAATTGTGGGTACATAGCAGATATATATATTTATGGGGTACTTAATATGTTTTGATACAGGCATGAAATGTGAAATAAGCACATCATGGCAAATAGGGCATCCATCTCCTCAGGGCCCAAGCTTTGTGAGAGAGATGAGCTCATAGAGAGCAGAGGACAACCAGTGCTGGAGTATTTGCATAATATTGTTACCTTACATTTCTATATCCTTTTGCAATTTTCAAAAAGTAATTTAATATCCCATGTCTACAGCATTGTTCAATGGGGGAAATTAGAATAGCCTCCACTCAATCACAGGACTGATACATTACTGGTCTTGTTTAGCAGCTGAGAAAACAGGCTCAGGGTTGAGGACAGACCTATCCAGGTTCTCAAAGACGTGCCTGTTACTCTGGCTGCTCCCAACACAGGCCTGTCCCAAGCAATTATTTCAACTTCCAAGTGAACAGGGTTACTTCATAGACTGGTCTACCACTAAGTCCAGAAGGCCTACCACTAAGTTCCCAAAGGTGGAACCAGAGATACCCTACAAATACTTGACTTTATGTCTGGACTGCCCTGAAAGTAGTGCTCAAAGAACCCTGAGGAAAGCATTTTAGTGGGTCCCCTGTTTGTAACCTGTATGCAGATATGGCTCACTCACTCACTCACACAAAATGCTGTTGGAGACTCGTAAAAGCCCAGCCTTGGCATCAAGCACCAGCTGCTGTCATCTCCTTCCTGCTCACCTGTTTGGTCCCACTGTTATGCACTTGTGTCCCCGCTTGGCATTGGGCTTCTCACGCCCATTTTAGGTTCCTTACTTGCATGACGATTTAAATTCTGATTAAGCAGCTCACACCTTAGCCTGCTTTTTCAGGTACAATGTGATGCAGATCTCTGGGCTTTTAATTGCTGCATCTCCAAATAAACACTTGCCATTGACTCTGTTTGAAGTCTCCATTTCAACCTTCCCTCAGAGCAGGAGCATTAAACTTTGAGTTTGAATGCTGATAGCCCTGGCTCTTCTGAAACCCCAAGTCTAGCCACCAATAGACATTCACAGTACTCAATGGGAGGAGCACACGACGTCCACACTCTCACTTCTCCAGCTGCTGAGGCCTACACAAAGCTGATCAGGTAGACCAAATTCTCTCCCACTACAGGGTCCTATCAAAGATCCAAAATGAGGCTGCCTATGTGCCAAGGATAGGAGCCACAATGATAGTCAAGAGTGATCACCGTATGAGAAGGGCCTGCGTGGGACAGGCAGTAGCAATACACATTATTGCCATCCTTGACAAGCTGCAAATTATTTCTTCTCTTTCATAGATTAAGATGCTGATGCTTAAAGGTCTCAGTTATCAAGGTCATACAGCTGGTAAGTCATGGAGTCGGGAATAAGACTTTTGGAGTCAAACAGACCCAAGTCTTATTCCTGACTCCATGACCTACCAGCTGTATGAGTTTGACTCCAAAAGTCATAATATCACTTATACTCTTACAGGTATCCAGGAATCATGACAAAGAGCTTCAGTAAATTTGCCCAAAGTGTTCACTTAGTGTACTAAAGTGAATAGAGCTACAGAACTACCTGCTCTATGATAGTGGCTTTTTAAACCTTATTCATTCTTCCTCAAAGAATGTCAGCATTAGGCCAGGCACAGGGGTTCATGCCTGTAATCCCAGTATTTTGGAAGGCTGAGGTAGGCAGAGAGCTTGAGTCCAATAGTTGGAGCCTAGCCTGGGCAACATGGTGAAAGCTCAACTCTACAAAAACTACAAAAAAAAAAAAAAAAAAAAAAAAAAAATTGCCTGGCATAGTGACCTGTGCCTGTACTCCTAGCTAATTGAGAGGCTGAGGTGGGAGGATTGCTTGAATCTGGAAGGAGGAGGTTGGAATAAGCCAAGATTGGGCCACTACATTCCAGCCTGGGTGACAGAGTGAGACCCTGTCTCAAAAAAAAAAAAAAAAAAAAAAAAAAAAATTCAGTGTTAAAAGTATGTTAAAGAACATCAAGGAAAGTAATGGCCCCATACCTCTTTGCCTGGGTTAGGAAGTCCCTAAGATATCATATTCTATTCTGGGACCCATTCATGAAGGGGGCACCAACACACTGGGGTATATCTAAGAGGGAGCAAGAAGGCTGAGGAGGGGGCTAAGACCCTCGTAAGGCACAAAAGGAAGGGCTGGAAGGAGCTTACTTGTTATGGTCTGAATGTTTGTGTAATCCCCAAATTCATATGTTGAAACCTGATCCTCAATGTGATAGTATTAGTAGGTGGGGTCTTTAGGAGGTGATAGGTCATGAGGGCTCCATCCTTATGAATGGGATTAATGGCCTTATGGTAGAAGGGGCAAACGGACCCAAGGAAGCTGTCTACTCCTTCTACCATGTTAGGACAAAGCAAGAAGGCACCGGCTGGGCATTGTGGCTCACACTTGTAATCGTAGCACATTTGGAGGCTGAGGTGGGTGGATCACCTGAAGTCAGGAGTTCGAGATCAGCCTGGCCAACATGGTGAAACCCCGTCTCTACTAAAAATACAAAAGTGAGCTGGGTGTAGTGGTGCACACCTGTAATCCCAGCTACTTGGGAAGCTGAGGCAGGAGAATTGCTTGAACCCAGGAGGCGGAGGTTGCAGAGAGCTGAGATCGTGCCACTATACTCCAGCCTGGGTGACAGTGTGAGACTTCATCTCAAAAAAAAAAAAAAAAAGCAAGAAGGCACCATCTATGAGGAAGCGGACCCTCACTAGACACTGAATCTGCTGGCACTTTAATCTTATGCTACATAGCCTCCAGAACTGTGAGATATACATTTTGGTTGTTTATATGCTACTGAGTATGATATCACAGGCCAAATGGACTAGGACTGAGACAGAGCTGAAGCTAGTTAGGCCTGAAAAAGACACTTCTGCAGGTGACTTGAGTCAGCTCACGTCACTGCTCCCATCGCAGGAGTCTTTACAATGTCTTTACAATAGTATACAAGGCCCCATTTCATTTCCCTAGCCCCAACATTACCTCTATGATATTACCTGCTAGCATTGCTTCCCTCATTCACTCTACTTCAGCCGTACTGGGCTTATGTTTGTTACTGCAATACATTATCTTCTCTCACCTCAGAGCTTTAGCTCTTCTCTCAAATGTCACCTGCTCAGTGAGTCTTCTCTGACCATTCTATTTTAAATTGCAACCCCCGTCTCTCCTCCCCTACTGAATTTTTCTCCATTGGACCTATCATCATTTGACACACTATTTTGTTTATTTTATTTTCTGCCTCTCCACTCACAGAAAAAAAGTAAGTTCTGTGAAGGTAAGGGTTTTATCTCTCCTCTTCACTGACTCGTGCTTGGCATGTAGAACAGTGTCTGACACAAAACAGGCACACAAAAATATTTATTGATCCAAAGAATACCACCTCTAGCTTCAGATCTAGAAGGGCTATGATGGGGGAGATAGCAGACAAGATCTGTGTGGCACCTAAGAACTAAGCTAGGCCAATCCCAGCTCAATATAAGAAGGGACATCTCAGGTATTAAAATTTCTCCAGGAGTCTATGCCAGTGGAAGTGAGTAGGCAGAGGACACATAGTGTAAGTGGAACATCAAGCATAAAAAGGGGCAGGATGAGAAAAGAACTGTAGCTCGAAATTCTATGTTCTCCAACCCCTTCATTTATAGTGAGGAAACTGAGACTCCGAGAAACCACCCAAGTTCCCAAGAGTTATAGGAAGAGCAGTGGCTAAAATCTTGGGGTCTTGAGTTCTAGGATAGTGAGATCACTTTTTTCCCCCAATGAGAAAGTCTTCCGTGGCAGAGTAATTTCTGGAAATATTTATGTTTGTGTGTGTTGTCTCTCTATGTCCCCATTCCCCATTTTTCTGCTCAATAGAGGTAACCAGGCCCTTGACAGACCTCTTACAAGAAGAATTTTGCAGTGTAGAAAGAAGGAGCAGACTGAAGCCACTGAATCTATCATTCTTTTGTAAAACCCTCCCAAACCACAGTGAACCCATAATGTCCTACAGGCAAAGGAAAGAGGGAAGAGGCTTCTGAGATCCCAGAGAGAGAGAAAAGAAGATTCCTGCCACTCCTAGCCACAGCTGGGAAGGGAGGGGTCCTGAGTCTGGGACTGTAGGAACCCTTAGCAGTGCCTCAATAAGAGGATGGACATGGCCCTGAAGTGCTCAGAGGGAGGCAGAACCTAAAATCTCAGGGCTCTTAGCTTTCCTTCCCCTACTATTGGTGTAAAAAAAATGAGGGTGTCAGTGACAACTGGAATAGATTGAAGATTACTTGCCCTTGACCTGATTTTTGAGCACGACAAATAGTCCCTGGATTCCAGTGCTACCCTTAAGGGAGTGGGGACTCCCAGTCATGAATGACATGGAATTTCCCACTTCCCTGTTTGGATGGGGTGTCTGGGGTTAGAATTCAGTTACTTCAAGGAAAACAAACAATGACTATTTTTTGCCCTCACATGTCTGAGTTTGAGGACGGAGATGGATGCCCATTCCATTTTCAGCCTCTTAAAGGATATAACATTACTTAACAGCATCCACTTTCTGCTGGTGATGGGTGCAACACAGGGGCCCGTAGAAAGCTGCATGAAGTGCCCCATGGGCTGGAAGGAGCAGAGAAAATGTGCTCAGGCATCCAGAGGGAGCAAGTGGGAAAGTAAGAGAGAAACTGAGGGAACAAAGAAGAAAAGCATTCAAGAGTCCATCAGACGGCAATTATTTTCCCAATGAAAGAGACTATTTCCCACTGTGGCTATTAAGCTATTTACAATTAAGTAGCTCCTCATGAGGCAGCGCTGCAATTGATGATAAAGGTCTGAGTGGCGAAAGCTGAGTGGCAGGAGGCCCTGTCTGTCTCCAGGCATCTAAGTGCTCATGTCTATTGACTCACTCTGCTATTCATCATCTTTCCCAGGCCACTTATTAGCAGATTTAACCGGGAAGAGTGTTGAGCTCACCTGGAAAGAAACAATTCTCAGAGATCCAAGGCTGGGGGTTGGGAGGGGGATGGGAGTCCCACCGGTGGACTCCACCAGGGCCTCAGACACCCAAGCCCCCTGCTAACTGGGGGAGGGGGCCGTGGAGCTAGGAGGCTAGGGTGGGCCCAGTGGGATAGGGAGGCAGCCAGATGTCCCTTTCAGCTTTAGGATGCTCTGAGCTGAGGTCAGCTGCTGGGGCCGTTGCTGTGAGTTGCCCCTAATGTTCAGCTGACGAGCAGCTTCACTATAAGTGCAATGGGAAAAGCACAAGATATGGAGTCCAGTGAGCTAGTTGGGTGAATTTTGGAAAGGGTCTTAACCTCGCTGAGTCTCAGTTTTCTCATCTGAAAATAGAGATAACAACAAATGTCAACTCCATAGGGTTAAGTGGAGGATTACACAAGATAATGTAGTTAGTGTTTAGTGCCTGGCACATATCAATGATATTATTCATTCTGTGTTTGGAGAATTATTAGCAGCAATCTTTCTCTTCTACCACCTCTTCTACCCTAGCCTGCCCTACCCTCGTTTCCACACTGACTAGCAGTCAGTATTCTATACAACCACGAGCAAGTCACTCTGCTTCTCCATGACTCTATTTATTTATCTATAAAGTGGGGATGAAATCACCTGCTCTTTTCATCTACTTTTTAGGGCCATTTAGAAGATAACAAAGATAGAAAGAGTTTGCAAACTAGAAAATGTTACCCTCAGGTCATTTGCTCTTACCGGTTAGTTTTGGCTCCCAGAAGCCAGGCAGCTCGGCTAAAGCCTAGGAATTATTACGCAAAAGAAGAGCAATGGTCAGTAGGGCCCAGAGCCCAGTCAACCTCCTTGGGAGTGGGGCAGTGGGGAACTAGGAGCTTGCTCACAGCAGTTTCCAAAAGGCTTACAAAAAGCTCCCTTATCTGTTGGATTTACGTCTGCTTTAAACATTAACTGAGAACAAGGGCATATGACTTGCTAGGCACCAACCCTCAAGCAGACCATAGAATAGTGCTGGAGCTGACCTAAGTGAGTTTCTTGATGATCAAAGGAAGGTCTTAAGAAATTCCCTCCATGAACACTCCCCCACCCGCCCCCACAAGCACTGCAAAGCGCTCCCCAGGGGACCACAGCAAAGGCAGCCATCTGCCCTGGCAGAACAGGAAGAGCTCTTGTCCAGCAGGTTCAATGCACCAGCATCATGTGGATAACACAAAATATGCTCCCTCCCAGGCCACCTGAGTCAGAATCAGGGTGGAAAATCCTGGACTTAGGTAGTTGAAAAGATCCTGAATCATTGGAGATAGCCCAATCTTCTGACTTGCTTATGGGAACTAGTCAAGTAAAATCCAGCCCAAGATTTGCCAAAGATGAGATTTGCCCAAGGCCCAGTTGATTAACTGGGGGCAAAAATTAGGGCAGAAACCCAGAGCTCTCAGACTCCAGGACCCTTATGAATTTCTAATAGATATAATGAGATTTGATGGACTTTTCAAGAGGGTCTTGCTCCAAAAGATCCTTTAGCAACCATACATGCTCCTTCCCTCCTTGGATAGTCCAGGACAGTTAATCCAATTTCTATGAAATATCACCTCCCCCCAATAAGTTTCTCTCTTTTTTGCATTGCTCATTTGCTGTGAATTGGCTTTGCTTTATTCATGAAATACTGAGGGCCACCAAGCTTCTTTGCTGGTCTGGGGAGGGGCCCCAGGGTCCCTTCAATTATATTCCTGGCAGCACTGCCCATGCACTTTCAAGCAACTGCTATTTCAGGCCTTTTGGCTTGCTTAGAGATTGCAGTTGAGGGAACTCAGGGATGCCAGATGCCCTTGCTTGACAGGGACCAAGGATACGATTCTGGATTAGAGAAACCAAAGCAATGAGCACAATCACATTCTCCTGGTTGGTGGCACAGGTAAGCATTTGTATGATAACAGAAAGTGGCAAGTGATTCCTTCCTAGGCTAGGACAGGCCTGGAAATCAGCACACGGCCTCAAGGTGACTGGGTTGTTGCTGTGGTATACCACTGCTGCTCGCTGGGTAAGATGCCCTGCAATAAGGGGCAGAAGCCACATCCCCCACCCAGCCAAACAGCTGAATAGGTGAGGCAGGCAGCTACCTGGCCAGCATCTCTCCCCATAGGCCTGGATAAAGGATGTCATTCCTGCAGCTTGGCTTGCGAGTCCCACCATTAGACGTAAACTTTCGATTGAGCAATCAGCAGGAAGTACACACCTTTGTCTCCTGGCTGGGAGGTAGACCACATACTTGCAGAAACTGAGGCTAATTTTAGAAGTGCTAGCCAACCCCTGGCAGTGTGTGGGGACTTAAGGGGCAGGTCTTAGGGCATAGAAGGTGTGATGGAAACTTTACCAATACGGCATCTGACTGCGATGTAGGGCATGGCTTGGATGCAAAACTGCAATTTCCTCTGCTTTCAATTTCGGCTCTGGCTTCTGTTTCCCCTGCTAGGTTCTCCCCACTCCACCTCCATCCACCACCTCTTGGGTTTCTCAATTTCTCTCCAAGGGCAAACCCAACAACCATAGGTTACAGGCACACTACTGTGGAACAAACCACAAGAATGCACATTAGTGACTGAGGGGTTCACTCTTGAACCCAGAAGTTTATTAGCATTCAGCAAAGAAGTATATGTTGTTACAAACAGGCAGTGCATCAAGATATCCAGATGTCAGTGAGAGCTAGAAGTGGGGAGGTCAGAACCCAGGTGATTCTGGGATGTCTCAGGGATGGAGAAGGGGACGCTTAGGTACAGCCAGGGGCCACACTCCCCTTTCTGCACTGGGAGAGAAATAACTCTTACACCTGGGGTAATGATGTACTGCAGTTCCTAGTTTCTTCCCTGCTTCCTCCAGCCATTTTATTTAACATGACCTAAATATACATTCCTGTTTTATTTCCCCCACCCCCATGTACAGCAGGAAAAATAAGCACCAATAATAATAACAATAATAATTAAAGTCCTGCCTCTCAATAGATCCAACCCTCACACATATACATACCATGTGGATTTTCTTCTTTGGAGTGACTATAGGATTGGAAAGTGGGGGAATAGGCCAGCAAGCCATTACCCTGAAAGTCACTGTTCCCCAAAGTACCATCCATGTGTGAGCTGGAGCAGGGCAGGGGAAGGGGAATGGTGGTGGTGGGAGGGGAGAGATTCCCCCAAAGCAGCAAGAGGGGTGAAGGAGTTCCCCAAAGCCTCTTCTGGGCAAATGTCACAATCAACTGAGCTCCTGGGAAGTCCCACACAAGGGTTTCCTCAACGAGATGGTAAATTCCTGATAGTGCAAGCATCATTGCCATCTGTCTCCCACAACTTCTTGAGGAAAGGGGACATGGTTGAAACCCCCTGCCTTCCCCATTGGGTGGAGAATGTCCCCAAAATGCTCCTTTGGAGAAACTCAACAAGACAAATAGCACAATATGGGCACTCTGGTTTCAAAACGAAAGCACAAAACATAAAAAGAAAAAAAAAATAAGATACATGAGTACCCTCAGAAGATCTAGACATAGGGAAAGAGGGTTCAGAAGAAAGAAAAACATAAAATAAAGCCAGAAAATGACAAGCTGTCTACCAGGTTCCACACGCCTGAGTCAATTGGCGTTTGTCTTCAGTACCTGGGCATCTTCTGCTGTCCCTATCATGTGGGGAGGGAACGGACAGTGTGATACAGCTAAAGTAGGGAGAGGGGAAGAGGGAGGGCCCTAGGCAGTTGAGATGCCAGCCCTCTGCACAAGCAGCAGCAATTTTTGTGTCATTAATGTTTTGTTTAAAACTGTAAACAGCACCGCTTAAAAATAAATCAGAAAAGAACAATTGATAAACATTGTTTTCCATGAATATAAAATGCAAACAATACAAAAATAGATAATTGACTTTTGATATATATATATTAAAAACAACTTGAATGCAACATACACATGGGTAAACTTGAAGTCTCCCTGCTAAACCCCATGCCTCCCTCTAGCAACTGGGCCTGGGGTCTGAGGGCAGGTAGGGTGGTGGCACTGGCACAGGTAAGAAAGCTGCTGGCAGCAGGATGAAGGGTACGCACCCAGCCTCCTGAGTGTGTGAAGCTACTTCCCTTCTTGGCATAGGACTAAGGAGAGAGAGAGACCGGTGTTTATTGAAGCCGTTATCCTGGCAGTCCTGTGGCCTGGTACCCAAGCTGAAGCCAGATAGGTAGGGCTGGCTCTAACTGGGCCCCAAAGCAGGGCTTCCTTGGGACTCGGAAGCACCAGGAAGCTGGCATCCTGTCCCTGGGAGAGGCCCACTGGGTGGCCTTCTCTTTCCACATTCACTGGTCCTCCAAGGACTAGTATCATCTGGGAATTCTCAGGACCACAGCTGTCTGGCACTAGGCCTATTGGGTAACAAGACGAAGGCAGCTGCTTCTACTAAGTCCAATTTTCCCTTAAAGTCGCATCCAAAAGCATTATTCCAGGACCTTGCAATGGAGACGTGGTGTTCATCTAGTCATAGTCTTGGAGGTCTGGACATGATATCAACAGTTTTATTGGTCTGGGGCATATTTGCTGCCGCCCAAGACAGCGCTGGTCTGTGTTTGGAAAGAGGTCTGAAGCTTGGCTGGCTCTCCCAATATCACCCTGTGTTGCCATCACCATGTGTCCCCAGACAGGTCTTCCTTCCTCCTCTAGGCTGCAGCTGAGCTTCAGCCATAAACTGCTCAGCTCTAGAGATTCAAAGGAACCTGCCTCTGCAGTCACATATCCTGATTGCCCCACTTCAGGTGGTAAGGATCCTGTCCCTGGGCTGGCTGGGACAGTGAAGGGACTTGCAGGCAGCAATGCTGTCCAAACCATGAACTCTCACTCAGCCCCAGGCCCTACTCTGTGGTGTGTGACCTTCCAAAGCCCATCAAAGTATGTCAGGGCTATGCCAGTGCCCCTCAGAGGCAATGCCTCATGCTGCCATCCTGACCCTGAGGGCAGCTCTCAGCCCTTAGCCAAAGGTTGACCACCTCCTTTTTATCTTCCCAGATAGGCTGGTGGCCCTTCTCCAGCAGGATCTGGAGGCTGGTGATGGCTCTACTGCCTGCTGTGGCTGGCACAGTCCACATGCAAACAGGAGCTCAAGCTGCCCTGAAAGAAGAGGCAAGAGGTGGGTTTTTTCCCTGTTGTAAAGGCATTTGGTGAGTGTTTGCTTCCTGCCAAACAGCTAGGCCAATTCCAGCCCCACCTTCCCAGAGCAGCTTTGGTAAGAGGCCAGAAAGTTGGAATTTGGGCACTTCTCTCTCGGAATGCTGTGCTTGGGGTAAAGAGGGCCTTCCTCACCCTCTTTCATTCTCCAGCTCCACAACCAATAACATTTCTTCACAATGTATTTGTAGCCAAAGTCAGCCTGAAGAGCTGGTCTGGGTCTCTTGAGGAGTGATGTTAGTGCCATGCAAATTCATGTGGTGTTTCCACTGGTGCAGCTTCTACCAGCCAGGTCGACTATTTGTGGGTAAGGGCACCAAGCCGACCTCAATCTGAGAAATGGTGACAAAGACCAGCATGGACACATCCCCTGGCCAAGAAACAGTTTGCCCACAAAGTCACCTTGACTTAGGGGGCAAACAGCATCTGTTCCCAAGCTAAATTGCCGTATCTCAGGAATGGCAAGAACCCTGTTGACTTCTTCTCTCAACAGGCCTGGAGATGGATGGGTTGTGGGGCAGGGGCAGGGGATGCAATAATCATAATTTGAGCAAACAAAGCCAAGCAAAAAAATGTTCCAGATGCCATTTCCAATAAAGACATGTAAAAGGAGCCCTCTCCTATGGGTGATTAATGAGAGGCTGAGCTTGCCAAGATTCGCCTGTTCCAATGTCTTCCTGACAGCGAGCTCTTCCCCATCAGTATTTCCAACCTAGTTTAACATGAAAACTGTGTGGATGCAGGAGAAGGGAGGGCGCCATTCATTCCATAAAGAGCTGCAACTGCCATGCAAATCAAAAGTCTTGAAGCTTGGCAGAGTGAGGGTAGATCACAGTCTTTCTTTCCTCCCAAGAAGCCCTGTCTTTTGATGATGCTAAGGACTTGGCTAATTAGATGAAAGCTCTTTAAAGGGCCCAGAACAGCAGCTGAGATGCCTTTGGTATCCTGTCTTGGAAGTACAAGCCTGGGGCCCTTATTTCAGAGTCCAAATGATGGGGTGGGCAAGGCTAAAGGAACTTTTTGTGTTGGGAGGCTTGAGAAGGGAGTAGTTTTCCCTTTTAAGAAACTGAGATACCTCAAGCTCTGCAAAGTCTAAAATCCCCTCTATTGCTGGCTGTGAAAAAGGGACCCTCATTTTCTATCTTTCCCCTAAACCCCACAAAAACCCAAGCCCCTATATTCAAGCCTAATTTAGGTTGCTTCTCTTCCCTTATATTAATTAAAAGACCATGTTCCTTGTGATGAGATTATGAAAACTACCTTTAGAGGAAAAAAGAACAAAAATTCAAAAGCATCTGCAACTCAAGGAGTCACAGGCTTAAGAGAAGAAGGAAAAAAAAATCCTATCATTCCAGAGTTCAAGACTCTATGGCAGTGTCCACAATAGAACCTTGTTTTATCTTCTGTTTGCAGATGGATAAATTTTATCACTCCATCAAGAGGATTAGTGTTTTTGCCTTTAACCTGAGCTATGGCAGTACAGGCTAAAAGGCCCCCATCTGGTCATGATGCCAAAGTCCACAGCAATAGGCAGTGAGACACATGCTACTTGATCCTCTCTAAGGACAGCTAGCTGGGATGAATAGCTTATAGTCATCTGATGTAATGATGGCAGCTATGCCAAGGCCAAAAGTAATAGGGGTGGGGAGGATCTGTATCATAATTTCACATTGCTAATAGCAAATAAGACCCCCATTCCCAAGCAGGAGGCAGTGCAGACTTGGCTGCTAATCAGTGGTTCATCATTTATTGCGGGGAAGGGGTAGGGGGCACTAAAGGTTTAGCCTGTGTAAAGGATGCATGCTATATATGTGTATGAGTGTGTGTGATTGTGTGTGTGTGTATCTATATACACTATACACACACACACACACACACACACACACCGTGTGTGTGTATAGTGTATATAGATACTATATATATATATATTTATGTGTGTGTGTCTATATATATATATATATATATATATATATATATATGAAATCACTAACTTGGCAACTGGAATAGGCACAAAATTACAGCATCCCAAACCCGGCGTGGGTCACAAGAAGAAACCCCAAAAGCAAAAACTGGAGTGCAGTAGCAGCAGCAGCCTCCCTGGGCAGATGTACTTGAGTTGGATGTGGCCATAGATGGCAGAAGAGGGAAGTGAGAAAACTAAGGTGAAAACTCCTAAGAGTTTTCCTTGGCCCAAAGGATTTTCAAGTTAAACAGCAACCCCCACCCTCCCACCCCTCTGCCCAACCCCTGATCCCCATTCACATGCTCAGGCCCTGTGCCCCCACTCCAGAATTGATAACTACTTGGCTAGTTTTCCATTCATGGCAGTGGAGGAGTAGCTGGTGGCAAGAGAGGCACCTTGCTCGGGACTCTCCTTTGATAGGTCAAGGCTGGAAGGCCCATAGTGAGTGGGCTGAGGCTGGGGGTGCTCAGGCCGGACCCTGGGCAGCTGAGGAATGCCATGGGTGATGCCCACAGGCTTGGCCTGGGGCAGAGGGCTGGGGCTGAAGCCTCCAGAACTTGAAGAGCAACTGGGCTCATCAACAGGCAGCAGCACATCTCGAGGCCTGGCCCTCATACTCTGGGAGGCCTGTGGCTGGAGGTTATAACAAAGGCCCATGGGCAGGTGTAGGTGTGAGGGACGAGCTAGCTGAGGCCCGGATTCCTCAGGTGCTCTCGACTCTGGCACTGATAGCGACATTGACGTGGTCATAGGAGGTATGCAACAGGTTGCCTGCCCATATGGAGACTGGCTGGAAGGCCTGTCCAACTGGTTGGGGTTTACCCAGGCAGGGCCTGGTCCCACTGGAAGAGGACAAGGAGCCCAAGAAGGCCAATCATAGGCCCCTGGGGGTTCAGTATAGAGGGAAAGGGGACTGTCTCGGCCCCATTCTCCTTCTTCCTCCTCTTCATCTTCTTCATCTGAATCTTCCTGCTGGGCCTGAAGTTCATCAGACTCCAAGTAGCCCTGGGCCAAGTGGGAATTGGAGAGCTCCATCTCCAGGGTCTCTGCAGTGTCGAGGGAGCGGCTTCTCCTGTTGAGGGCCATAGCAGCAGGTGGAGGTCGAGGGTGCATGCCAGGAAGTCCTAGGTATCGAGGGAGGCTGCTCACACCCCAGGGCAGGCCTTGATAGAATCGACTGTGGTAGTTGTTGAAGGCATGCTTGTGATAGTAGCCCAGCTCAAAGGCTTCCAAGGAGGCTGCAAGATCTTCTTCATTGTGGAACTCAGGATTCTCTTCACACTTGCCTTCCCCATCCCGTTCCACATCAGCAATGTCAAAGGTCACCATGGGAGGCAGCTCAGGGAGGTTTTGAGTGAAAGATGAGTCAGAGTCAGAGCTGCAGGACATGCTGGAAAAGAGGTTCCCATTGCTGGTGAACTCTACCAGCGCCTGTGAGAAACTCACAGTGGCATTCCCTTCCTTCTCAACCTCTTCTTCCTCTGGATCTTCAGGGGGTGAATAGGTAGGGTAGGCCCTCCTGGGAGATCCTCCAAAATTTGCTTCTTGCACATCTGGCTCAAACATGGCATCACTCTGGAAGAGCTGCATCAGGCAGGTACTTTGATCTTTCTTGGAGCAGGTTCCTTCAAAACGCTTCTCCAGAGGACGGAAGTCCCTCCAGTCTGGCTCACTGCTCGCAGTGGTGGGGAAAGCTGAGGTAATTCCCCGGTGGGAAATCTGCGAGGCCCCTGATACCCCTGCCACCAGGCCCATCACTGATGGGCCTAACGGCCTCATCTGATACTCTAAGATGGGCTTCTCTTGTCGGATCTGGGCCTCTCGGACTTGAGCCTCTCTAGAACGAGCCTCTCGGACCTGGGCTTCTCGGGTTCTGGCCTCCCTGGCATGACCTTCCCAAGTGTGGGCCTCCCTGGCATAGGCTTCCTTGCCATGAGCTTCTCGAGTATAGACCTCCCTGGTGTGGGCCTCCCTAGCCTGAGCTTCTCGGGCACGTGCTTCCCGGGCCTCAAGCTGCTCCCGACGAAGCTCCCAATACAACAACTGTTTCTGGATGGTCACTAGCCGTTCCTCCTCTGTCTCCATTGCCCCAGGTGGCCGGGAGGAAGAAAAGGGCTCAAAGTTCAAGAAGGGGTCAAACATCTCAGAGCTTCGACCATGGAGGTCATAAAGGCAGTCATCCCCAGGTGGAGAGTTCTCAAGACTGTCATCTGGCTCATAAAACTCATATAGGGCATCTCCACTGTAGCTGTCTCGGGGCAAACAATCCCTGCGGACAAGCCCCAGGGTCTCACCTGAATCATCCTCAAATCCAGGTGTAGTGGAGTCATAATAACCTTCATCACTATTGGGGGCAGACTCTTGCTGGTCACTCTGAGGAGTCAGAAGTTCCCCAGGAGATAGGCCAGGATAAGGCCTAACTGGGTCAAGGAGCATGCAACCGTGGTGGCCTGGGGATGTGGTGGGATGGTAACCCAGGTTCATATTGGGCCTTGGATACATCTGGGCAGTTGCCCACAGGTATTCTAAGTCATCGTCTTCTTCCTCCTCCTTAACCTCCTCTTCTTCCTCCTCTAATTCCACCTCTTCTTCCTCTTCTTCCTCCTCATCATCATCATCTGGCAAGGCCATCTCCTCTCCACCTCCTTGGTAGGTCACCAGGCAGGAACTTCGCTTGGTCCCATCTCGGTTTGCTCTCTGGCCCCCAGAGGCCATGCTGTCTGTCATACTGTCCATGTCCTGTTCTGCTATAATGTCACCACAACCTGTCAATGAGTCAAAGCTTTTCAGGGATGTCACATCCCCAAACAAGAGGCTCAGCTGGTCACCCACAGGGCCATTGGGTGGGTTTACCTCTCCTGCTACCACCTTCTCCCCTGTTTCTGGGCTATGGGGCTCCTCTATGCTACTGGCTTCAGGCGCAGGCATGGGTTGCACATGTGCTGAGGCACAGGCCTCCATGGGTTTTTCTGGATCTTTACAGGCCACTGTCTCAGTAGCTGGTGGAGAAGGCTCTGGTGTTGGAGAAATTTTTGGCCCAGGGACATCTTGAGGGGTAGCATTTTCCTTTCTAGGGACTTGGAAGGTCTCCTCAGAGCAGGACACCCAAGGGACTGAGCTCACGTGCTCATGAGGCCTGGCTCTGGCCTTCTTAGGCCCCTTAGCCCCTGGCTCACTTTGCTCAGCCCCAGTGACCTTGCTCTTCCGATGACGGCGAATACTGCTAAAAAAGC
Organism: Saimiri boliviensis; assembly: GCF_048565385.1. Taxonomy (NCBI): domain Eukaryota; kingdom Metazoa; phylum Chordata; class Mammalia; order Primates; family Cebidae; genus Saimiri; species Saimiri boliviensis. Next base: position 53,903,036 of record NC_133470.1, read on the forward strand.
CTTTTAGACCTTTCTTTGGCTTGGACATAGAGGGAACCTTCTCAGCCCCAGCTTTCTCTGTGGTTCCAGCCACAGACGTCTTACATCTGGAGCCTGTCTCCAAAGCCCCATGGGCACTCTGAGAGCTGGGAAATTGGCAGGGTAACTCAGGCAAAGGCAGGGAGAAGCCAGTTCCTTCACTAACAACATCTTCAGAGCCATGGGTTGCTTCACTCAGGCCATCGTGGGTCTTGCTCTTGCTGAGACCTTTCTTGGAGCTGCCTTTCCCAGAACCTTTGCTCCGTCCCCCTCCAAAGAAACTAGGCAGAGTACAGATACCCTTCTTGCCACCAAAGAGTTTCATGGCAGTTTTCTTCAGCCTACCTGGGCCGGATGAAGATGGCTCTGAAGTTGGTCCTTCTGTCGCTTCGGCTGCCTTGTTCTTGGCTCCTTTTTCTGCCATTTGTTCATGAGTACTCCCAGAGGCTGCAGCTCCCTTGGCCTGAGCAGCTTCATCCTTTCGGGTCTCCATGATGATGTGGACGACTGAGGTATGCCCAGCTGGAAATGCAGCCTCAGGCTTCCAGGCACTGTTACAACATGATCACTCAGGAAGCATCACAGTGGGGTCTGGAGGAGATGGGAGAGACAAAGACAGAGAGACTAGTGAGCAAGCATCCAGGCTGGGTTTCCTCTCATGGGACATCAGGCTTGAGTGGAATGAAAAATCAGGGCAAATCTTAATCTATTCCATATGCTTGGCTTGCTGGGCCAGCTCCCTCTGGGCCCCAAGGCAGCAAAACTCTACACTGAGCAAGAAGCCTGCACTCCCTGCCGTCTTGCTGGGTCCACTCCCTTCAGACAATCCTAGCTCAGGGGAACACTGGGTAAAGGGATATGCAGATGTGTGAAAAGCCTAATGGTGCTATTGACTATAAGAGGTATTATCAACTATCAAAGGGGATGAGGATAGGGAGAGGCAAGAAAGGCAAAAGGGATGTTGGCTCTAACATCACAGAATTTTTAGAAAGTATCTGGCAAAACAGTCCATTGAATCCTCACAGGGTTCTGCTAGATTCAGGCCTCAGTTTCACATTAGTCTGGGCTCTCACTGACATTTTGTCTGAGACTGAAAAGTGGACCTGAAGTTTCACTTCTTGTCCACAGATTCCTAAATTGCCTGCAGAACCATGCTCAGGCCTTCAGAACCTCAGAATAGGAGCCTCACAGATCCACAAACTAGGTCTGCAATCTAGGACCTGCTAAGACAATGAAATGGGGGTCTCAAGAAAGGTACTTTCTGGGCTTCAATATTCGCCATCCAAGAGGCCTACCAACATCTTTCCCTCAGAAAGGTGTTATGAGGGTGGATCTAAGCCAGACCCCCTGTTGCCTGTCCTACTGGGAAGACATTTTAATGTGGTCATCAGTGGAACCCTCAATTCCACTTGAAGACCATGAGGTGGACTGTTCTCCTGTACTCTCCTCCTCTGAACATTTTTGTTCTCAAAATGTCAGCTCCCTATCTAGGAAGGAAACTCTAAAGGCACTACATGATTCATATTCCTGGCATGTGAGATAGGTTCCCAATGGCTTTTTAAATAAATATACCTGATGTAAGCCACACCTTCTGGTCAAGGCTCTCAATTCTCCAAATGCCCAAATACCAACAGAGATGGAATAAAAACAAGACATAGCCACTACCCACCACAACATACCTCTGCAACTCTGGTCATCGGCTAGCTCAGGGATCAGCCTGCTAAAACCTGATGACCCCTCCCTGGGAAGTCCCTCACCAATGTGTCCCCTCTCTGTAGAGTAACCACCAGCAGATGGGAGATCCGGGAGGAGAGGGGAGAGGGGAAGGGGAAGGGGATTGGGAGGGAAGAAAGAGGAATAAAGAGAGAGATAGGCAAGCACCCTTGGTCCAGGAATAGCTGACTGGGACACCAGGCCTGTGATTGGTTGCCACAGTAATAAGACTCACACATTCACTTGAAATGGAAGACTGTGGACCAGCACTGAGGGTAGAAAGAGGCTGGCAGCTATACTCTAGCCTTAGAGGCCCTGGTTGTGTCTTGCAAACATTAATTTGTGCCTGCTGCCTTGCTTGTCATGACGCTTGAATCACTTGGATCATGTGATCATCCAAGCTTCCATCAAGAACACTCTGCATAACTGAATATTAAGACTGGAGCAAGATAACAGCTGGTTATCTAGAAAAGAAAAGAGCAGGTGAAAAGAGGAGTTCATTTGAACCTCTCTGTGGAGAGATTTGCATTGCCATTTGCTCAGGTTAGAAATTTTTCTGTGACATATTTTGACATCACACTGGTCCAACTCAGCCCTGCAACTGATAGCCCTACAATAGACAGCGCCCCCTCCCACCTCCAAATACACACACAATCATACCTAAACACACAATTACCCAGTTTTCTGCCCCTGAGTCTGGTGAGAATAGGGGCCTTATCATGTCTGAGTGCCTCATTTTCCACAGCACATTTTTACCTCAGCCTTAAAATTACTGCTAAGGTTATCATCACAGTATTGGTATTGGGGATAGGGGAGTTAGGGTGGCAGTACTGGAATTGTTTGTGAAATTCTATTCCTCTCTGGAATTCAGTGCTGCAGGGCAGGCAAAGAAGGGAGAACTCCCAGCCTTTGCTTCTAGAAAGCTCTTAGGCTAACAGGAGAGTCCTATACATAACAGTCTGTTAGGAACTGAACCATACAACAGGAAGTGACTGGAAGACAGGAGAGCGAGGTGAGCATTACCTGAGCTCCACCTTCTGTCAGATCAGCAGAGGCAGTAGATTCTCAGAAAGAGTGTGAACCCTATTGCAAACTGTGCATGCGAGGATTCTAGGTTACACTCTCCTTATGAGAATCTAACAAATGCCCGATCATTTGAGATGGAGCAGTTTTAACCCAAGACCATTCCCCTCTCTGTCCGTGGAAAAACTGTCTTCCACAAAATAGGTCCCTGGTTTCAAAAAGGTCGGGGACCACTGCCTTCAAGAATAGCCCCTGTTATTTCTCAAGCTGGTTGGTGGAGTATCATTCTTTACACCCTGTAAACATATTCCGAGATAAATGTGAAAGGCAGAAAGACACTCCTTAAGCTGTGAAAAGCTGCCTTGAGGTGGCATTCAATCTGGGTCTTGTCAGGGAAGAGGGAGTGGCAATGGCAGTGATTTAGGGGAAGGGGTGCTTGTGACTAGTAAGTATGTCTGGGCCTCAAAGAAACTCTAAGAGCCAAGTGAAAAAGTTTATGGGCCTAGACATCCTTGTGAATCAAAGGCTGACTTGTCCTGCTGGGTTTGGGGCTGGAGTTCCTGGGAACAGAGGGATTAGGCAAATTGAATCACAAAGAAGGCTGCTTTCCTGGAGGCAAGCCCACTTCAGGTCCACCTGCCCTTCTGTATGCTGGGGAGGGTTGGTTATGGAAAAAATGGTGAGGATGGCTCTCTAAAGAGTTGGCCAGTTCTGCGCTGGAATCAACTCTGTCCAGCTATGGGAAATCCAGCAAGTTTTTTCACATGTTTATGCCTCAGTTTCCTTAACTGTTAAATGAGGCTATTGAGAGTGCCTACCTCTTAAGGCTATTATTGTAAGAAGTAAAACCAATGCACATAATGTACCAAATCAAGTGCATTACATTGCAGAAGTGCAAAACATTATAGTAACTAACTTTTATTCATATTTTCTTCAAACTATGGTAGGACAATTCCTAGAAGTAAAATCATCTCAGTCAGGGTTGAGCAGGGTGCTCCCTAGGGCTCTGTGGGTAAGTCACCAAACCTTCTTGGTGCTCAGTTTCCCCAAATGGCAAATGGTAAATGAAGATAACTGTGTGGTGATGTCTTAGGAGGCTTTACTTGCTCATTCAGCCAACTTTTGATATTCAGGGACCTAAAAGAGTCAGCAACTGGCTAGCAGCCAAAGATTACCTGGGATTTTCAACTAGCCAGGTTCTGTAGCCCAGGTCAAACTCAGCTAAAAGTACCAACATCAAAAGAAATGCAAATCGACAATACCCTCAGGGTATTTACAGCTTTACCCTCAGGGTATTTACCCCACTCCCACACCCCCCATTTGCCTCCTCAGCTACCCACTAATCAGGCCTGGTTGGGGATGGCAACTCCTTGTCACAGAGAAGGAAATTGTGCCTAGACTTGGGAGAAGACTTGTCCAAGGTCACATAGTGTAATGGTGACAAAACCACACTAGCTCCCAGGACTGTTGAATCTCCGTTTCATGCTACTCTGCTGTATTGTGCAGGCCACCAATCAAAGGAGGAAGACTGAGCGACAGAACTGCAAAGGTTCCCCTCATATCAGTAGGAACTGTAATCTCCCACTCCCATCCCACCTCTGTTCCAGTCCAGCTAAGCCTTCTTTGCCGCATTTCCAGTCCTCACTGGTTGCCACCATTCGGGCCCTACGAAGCACATTCCAGAAAGCCTGCTGACATCAGAATGTAGGGGCCAACAACCCAGCCTGTGGTTGCTCTCCTCACCAGCAACCCCACCACCACTCTTCTCAAACTACAGGACATGTCACTCTACTCCCTTTTTCCTTAAGCAATAGGTTTGAGTGGCCCCAAAACCAGAAACCTACCAACATGGACAAAGATGCAGAATTTGAGCTATTTAAAGAGAATGATTTCTCAGATTACCTGGAACTTCAATGATCTATTTCTAAAACCCATAGCCAAGTACTATTTGCTCAGGGCCTGAAGGAAGGCTTGCTTGTCTTGGTATCCTCTGATGGAGCTGCAGAGGCAGCTGGCAGAGCCCCCCTCAGCTACACCTGCAACCACTCCTCCTCTAATTTCCAGCCTTCCTGCTGAGGGGCACCTCCTGCCCGGGGGCATCTCACCAACTCCAGATGCAGCAAGACCCCAAACTGGGACTTCTCTCCTCTGCCCCTATTCCCCCACCAGCCCCCTCAACTGACTTGTTCACATACTGAGCTTCATGTAATTCATTCATCTCTCTCAAATGGACCCTCCTTCATCTTACAGTCACTACATCTAGCACATAGCAGGAGCTCAAACAACGCTGATTCAACTGAATTCTAACTCAGCTGAAGTTTCTTGGCCCAGAACTGGACTGTCAGCCTCACCTTCTATTGGCTGTGTGGTTTGAGAAAGTGGCCTAACCTCTCTGAAACTCAAATGCCTTATCTGTAAAATGAAGAAAATGCTATTTATCATGCAAGATTGTGGTAAGAATTAGAGATGATCAATGTAAAAGCAAACTGATAACTAGATACTAAGTGGATATTCAATAAAGGGCCCTCATAATGAGGCCACTTGCAGGCACCTTTTCCTCTCCATCACCTCAACTGCCACCCCACATTCTCCAAAGGTGACATGGCACAAGCCTCTTAGCTGAGCTCCCTCTAGTCCCTCCCTGCTGCAAACCCCTTGGCTCCCCGCTCTGATTTTATCCATCCTGTACACTGTTGCCAGATTCATTTTCTTACAACCCCTATTTCAGCACATCACTCCTCCATTTACCAAATTATTCTGCATTGCCTATAGGATAAGAGCCAAACCTCTATGTCTGATGTCGATGGCTTGCTCTTCCTGAGTGCCCCTTGCAAGTTTCTCAGCTTTGTTTCTCTGCCTCTTGGCCCCAGCCCCAAATACACAGGTGCTTGCCCAGTCTGGGAGATGTGGTAATCCACATACCACCTCTCCCTAGAAATGGGCTTTCCTGGCGAGTCTTCTTAGTGCCCCAGGTTTCTCCTCAAGCTCTTGAGGTCCCCTCCCTGCCCAGCTTCCCTTGAATGACAGGGCTCTTACTTACCATTCCCATCCCAGGCTCCCAAGCTTTCTTAGAGAGAGGTGTATCTGAGGTGGGTACCATGCCTGCCTGCATAGGCTTCCACTAAGTCGGTACTAGACCAGCTAGAGAGTGAGATCAGACATGCACCAACTCTTCCCCACCCCCTGTTCAAATGAAGAACAGGAGAGGAGCTAACTCCAGGGAAACAGATGTGACAGAACTGCTGAGGAAACCCTACAGAGGAGCAGCTGGGCCAAATGAACAATGGAGGCCTCTGACTTTCCCATGTGTCCACTCCTCTCTACTAACCATGCCCTGTGGGAAAGGCCAAGTGAGGAAACTGAGGCTTGGGAGGGGACTAGGAGGATGTGATTTGAGGAAGAACTCGATTTGAATTGGGGACCAGGAGCTTTGGACTTCTCTGTAAACTTGAGCAAATCCTTTCCCTGTTTTGGACCTCAGTTTCTTCATCTAGAAATGAATGAGAGATTGGATCAGGGACTCTGCTTGCTCCAGGTTGCCCTGAAAGGTGGAGGAGTGATCCTGTGCCCAGTTTTCTACTGGCTGCTGAGTCAGGAGGCATAGCAAGGAACACCGGATCGGCTGTGGGGGTCCTAGGTCTTATTGGCGGACCTGTTATCTAGCTGGTTGGACCTAGTTCACCACTTCAGGACAGAGGTGCACTGTAGCCCAGCCTCACTCCTTGCACCACCTCTCAACATTTTGCTCTTTCAAAATGCACTGGGGCTGGCCTGTGAATATTTCCAATATATCCAGAAAGGAAGGGGCCCAGAACTGGTCATGCCATTCCTCACTCCCCTGAAAAGAGCCACAGCCCCCGGCAAGAAGGCCAAGCAGATGGAGAGGAAGGGTTAAGGCATGCTGACTGGAGATGGAAGTTTAGTATCCATATCTGCTTGGAAGCCCAGCAGGGGGAAAAAACCATAGGAGATGAAAGCAATGAAAGCTCTATGATTTAAAAAAAAAATGCAGATCAAAGGGTCACAAAGGGCCCTGCAACAGCCGTGTGCCTGCCTATGACCACACCATGCCCTTCAGGCCATTTTCTCCATTGTTCATATTTTCCCCTAATTCCAAAAGGGTGGAGGGAGCAAAGTACTCTTAATAGGCTGGCACCTGTACCTCTGTAGTGGTTCTGGCTTCCCTGCCTGCCTTTGCTAGAAATACACATGCACAGGTTTGAAAAATAAGACAAAGCAGTGGAGATGGAAGACTCTGAGATTATTTAATTCAGAGAACAGAAGCTGGGGGTGGAGAGAGAGTTTAATGTCTATGAAATTTCTATCGGATTATTAAGCAGAAGAGCAATGGTGGCCAGCTGCTCTCAGCTCCTTCCCCCACACACACACATACACACAAACACACGTGCAAGGTTTAACTACAGCATGAAAGGCTCAGAATAGCCCTGAGAATGAACTGGACAATGAGGCAGGTGACCCAGGAATGAGTGACACAGAAAGGCTATGAAATATTGCCATGGGGGTTAACCCTTTATCACCCACTGCATCTGCCCAGACAGGATTGAGGCAGGGAAACTGAAATAACATTGCACATTATCTCTTCTAGCCTCAGATAGCTTATCTGTTAAGCAAGTGGGGCTGGAAACCCCTTCTCCCTCTTGATTCTACCTGCCAGGCTTGCTGCTTTTTCCTAGTGGAGCAGGGTTGTTTACCCCATACACACTATCCAAGAGTGGAGATGTAACAGTTCTTGAGAAATTTTGTTTTTTGAGACAGGGTCTTGCTCTGCTGCCTAGGCTAGAGTGCAGTGGCATGAACAAGGCTCACTGCAGCCTTGATGTCACAGGCCCAAGAAATCCTTCTGCCTCAGCCTTCCGAGTAGCTGGGACTACAGATGCACACCACCACCACTCCAGGCTAATTTTTTTGTATTTTTCATAGAGATGAGGCTTCACCATGTTGCCCAGGCTGGTCTCGAACTCCTGGGGTCAAGTGATCCACCTGACTAGGCCTCCCAAAGTGCTGAAATGGCAGGTGTGAGCCACCATGCTTGAGGAATTTTTTTTATTTTTTTTATTTATTTTGTTTTATTGCATTTTAGGTTTTGGGGTACATGTGAAGAACATGCAAGATTATTGCATAGGTACACACATGACAGTGTGATTTGCTACCTTCCTCCCCTTCACCTGTACCTGGCATTTCTCCCCATGCTATCTCTCCCCAACACCTCCACTATACTAGGAGGGGATCATTAGACTGACAAATTCTTCTAACTACTTCCTCTCCTTCTGAAATGTTTAGTCCCAGTAAAGCTGCAGACTAAGACCAAGAGGCAAAAGAGACATGAAACGACAGAGAGGTTCTCCTTATGAAGCTCCCAAGTTAACTCAGTCCCCTTTTCCTCTTAGGGAATGAGGGAGGTTAAGATGAGGGTGATGGTTAATGAGATCTGCATTGATTCCTGTCAATGCAGAATAGACTTAGGGAAGCAGCAGTCTATCCCTAAATAGCTGTGTGACCTTAAGCAAGCCCCTGTTGCTTTCCAAGGCTCAGGATTCCCATCTGTAAGCACAGGGGTTCAATCTGGTGCTAACCCAAGGACCAACAAAAGCCCATCAGCAGAGGCCTGGGGAACACTTCTCAGCTCCAACCATGTTGGTATTTATGCTCAGCTTCCTGCTTCTTCCTGCCTTTTTTCCCTGCAATTCCAAAAGGAGGCTGACATACTAAAACTTTCCTTTGGAGGTAACCTGCCCACAGCTCTATTTCCAGATTCAAAGGTGGCCTCTTACCTGCCTGACTTTGCAGCACGCTTCTGATCCCTTTCTAAGATCCCATTCTAAATCTCATTCAAAAAGTTCGTGTTTATTACAACATATTTATATAAAAAAACACCAACTCCCTGCCAAGTCCTTACTCTTTGATGCCCCCTTCCCCTAAAAGGATCAGATTCCCTTTCCACAGCCTGGCTTCTGGGAAACCCCACCTCAATCTCTTCTCTACCTCTGAGCCACACCATCTAAACCAGAATAGACTCAGTCACCCCCCTCACTCTGCCTGTCAACCACTCCCTCCCCTCCCATTCCTAGGTCTGCTTACCCTTTGCCTACCAAACACCTCTAATTTCTGGCAGCTTTCCAGGATGATCCCCCTGCTTATACAGATCTTTGATCTCTCTCCCTGTAGTTTGCCTCTAGGCTCATGAATCAGCAACCAAAGATATGCATAGTCTGAGGTCTGAGCATTCCAAATCCTGAGCCTGTTGTTGAGGGAGGATATATCCTAACTTCTTTTTCTTGTAATTGCAATCATCCCCCTTCTAATCCGTCCTCATTAGGCACAGTCAATACATATCTCAACTTTGAGTACCATTTCTCTAGTCACTTTCATATGAATCAGGATAAGCACAAGTTGGAAAGGCAAAGGTCTTCTCGAAAACTCTACAAAGAAAGCAAGTCCTTCTGGAACAATCATTACACTTGGCTTTGAGAGGCTTGTGGCTGAGGTCCAGGTTTTATTTACTCATCCAAATGGTTCTGAGAGAACCCAGACATCCATGATATCAGAGAGACAAAACAGAGGCAGGCCAACTTAATTATAGTCTGCCTCCTATTATGATTTAAGCCTGAATATGCCCAGGAGAAGTAGGCAGCCCTGGAGGAGTTCCGAGAAGAAAGAAGTCAACATGGGTGGGCAAGACCCAGGCAAAAAAGGCACCAAGGAAAAGGTAGGCCCAGAACCGGGGTCTGAGAAGGAAGATTTGGACAGGTGTAGGCTGAGTGGGTTTGAGTGTGGGCAAGGGAGTTACACAGAGCACATACATTAGGTGCCTGTTGGCCTGAGACAAGGCAGAGGGCAGGTCCAGCCCTGGGATGGAGATGCCTAGCTGCAAGTAGAGGTTTGTGTTGGGGCCTAATCAAGGTGGGAGGGGGTGACTGTAGTGTAATATCTGTGGTCCTGGCTCCTGTCATAAAAGTCCATATCTAGCCTTCCCCCAACTGAGGGATTTACTGGGTCTCATTGCCCCTCCTCAAAAATGCCAAAGCTTTGCCTGGGCCCTGCAGCCCACAGGGCTCTCCAAACCAGAGGTTAATCAAAGGTCCAAGAAGAGCCTACCAAGCTCCTCAGTTGCTTCCTCTGTCCTGTTCCTCAGAAAGGCCTAAGAGCTCATTGCCAGATGTGCACCGTGGTGCAGTAACTGTACAGTGGGTGGAGATGAATGAGGGGAGTCGCACTGGGGGAAGGGGCTCTGCTTCAATCCCAGTGGGGCAGGCAGCCCAACAGTGCAGTGCCCTGCCCTCCACCTTGCCCATGCCGCTGCAGCAGGCAGGCAGAGCCGCAGAGGGAGGTGTTTCTGTGCGAAACAAGGCTCGCCTTGACCCCAAGGCCCATGCCAAGGGGAGCGTGGCCAAACACAGACCAGCTCTGCGGGGCCAGTCCAGCTGCCGCCTAGGTGCTTGGGCTGTGACGCATGTGGCCGGCGCAGCCCCTCACCACTGGGGGAGCCCAAGCAAAGTCCAGCGTTCGGGCGGTCACCAGTGTCAGAAGTGTCTCCAGCAGACAATGACAGCGGCCTGGCGGGCTGGGTATGTTAAGTAACTGCGAAGTTGGAGGGTTTGGCCACCCCGCTAGCTCTCTTGTACACACAGAGATGGTATGACGCGTTTTGTACTACAATGACGGCCCCTTCGGCCTCTGGCAAGGCAATGCACCCCAAACACCGTGTCCATCGCTAATTTTAAACGGGAGGCTGCAGAGAAAAATGCGGCCAGTATCCTCCAAGGGAAAAGGAGGTGAGGCGAGGGGGGAGACAAAGCGGCCTTGCAGCTCTAACTCAAGGACTAGCTTGCGCCGCTGCTCTAACCCAAGGACCAGCGAGAGCCCGGCTGCCAGCCAGCCTGCCCGACCGCGGGGGCGGGCGCCAGATGCGCCTGGAGGCCCAGGAGGAGGGGCGCGGCTACTTGGGGCCGCAAGGCCAAGGTTCTGAAGGGAAGTGTGCAACTGAGCTCAGCCCACAGGCCCAACTTAACTCCTCAGGGGAGGGGGCAGTCTGTGGATGTCTTAATCTACTCCAAAGCCGTTCTCTGTCGGGCCCAAGCCAGCACGCCAGCTTGAGTCCGCAGAAAGGACGGACAGGCTGGAGATGCACAGGGAAGGGGAGGGGCAGCAGCCAGGCAGCCGGGGTGAGCAGTACCCATGTAAGACAGCTGTTCCAGCAAATGTGCTACAACAAAGCTGCGGAGTTCCCGGCCTACAAATGCATGGCTTGGGGTGCTGGCTGGAGGCGCCCTTCCCGGGACCGTGCGGCAGCACGTGCGGGCCCATCTCCGCCTTCCCCGAGAACCGGGAGGGATGGCCCAGGCTAGCCTGCCTGCCTATCCGCCCTCCCCAACCCCCTCCCCCCAGCTGTGGTCACTTGTGCCCAGGGGACTCACGGCCGCTCGGCCTCTCACCCGACAGTCCGCAAAGCGGGTTCCAAAGGAGAGGAGCGAGAGACCGGGACTCCGACCCGCCCAGTCCTCAGTGCACTCCTCCAGTCCATAGGAAAGAGCACGCGGGAATGCACCCGACCGCGGGCAGGCGGAGGCTCCTGGCTGTGCGCAACGCTTACCCGGCCCGGTTAGGTTCCCAGCCCGGTTATTGTCCGCTGCGCCGCCCTGGGCCGGGCTGCAGCCTCGGCTGCCGCGGCTGAGAGCGCCGCCACCGCAGCTGCTGCCGCTGCCGCCGCGGCTCCAGTCACCTCCTGCACTGACTCCCCTTCCCCAGGCTTTGGGTAGCTCCCCCATACCCCCTCCCCCCCGTACTCCATCGCCACTGGGTGGGGCATCTGCGTCCTGATTGGCAGGGGCATAACCCAATCACTATGGTGAGAAGGCGTGCCCGTCCCGCCCACTGTTTTCCTTGGTGCGTTTCTCTTTAAATGCAAATAAGTGCGGGCGTGGTGTTGGCAGGGGGCGGAGAGGGTGCGGAACCCCTGGCTGGGGCTCCCCTCTCCTGCCCCCACGCCGGGCGGGTAGTGGCATGGCTGCACCGTGGCCTCAAGGAGCCGATCCTGCCCGGATGGGGTTCACCGGATCCCTGGAGCTCGGTTTCGGTTTTCACGGACTCCCATTTCCGTGGCCGCTGTGCATTCGCTCTCCTGTGCCCTGGCCGCCACTAGGCAGTTTATTCCTCAGCTAGAGGCCGGCGGGGAGTAACGAGGCAGAGAGGCTGAGGAACTTGGGGAGACTGCAGAACCTCCTAGCACCTCGGCCTGCCCATCCTTAGTCGTGGAGACAAGGCCCTGCGGATCCTGCCCCAGACCACCAGGAGGAGGGACTCACCTGCCAGGAAAGTCAGCTGCAGCGCCTGCGCCCCAACTTCGTCCTCCTCTCTGGCACACCAGGGCCCTTAGATACCATAAAGCCCAACTTCCACCCTTTACCGACGTGTTGCCCCGACTCTGCTGCATAGAGTAGGGAAAGCCCCTCCCCACAGTTACCCAGCCTGCCGGCGACACGGGCCAATTTGGAATCCAGAGCCCCGGGCTCCCCTTCCAGGATTGCTTTCACTTTTCTTCTCTGAGATGATACCTGTTTCCATACTTTAACCCTCACCCAAATTTTCTTCCTTCTGTGGAATGTGGAGGGATTCTCCAAGGTCTCCAGAGTCCCCTTTCCCTCAATCCTTTGTGAGCCTGGCTTTGTGCAGGCCTTTTTCCCTGAAAAGTCTAAATACTAAGAGGAAAATCTTGCCTGGGTCCAAACCGGAGGTCAGCCTGAGGACAAAGTGAGGAGGCCTGTACCAGCCTTGTCTGCTACTGTGTGGGGGATGTGGCAGGGAGCCAGCCGAACTTGGGTCTCTAGCCTAAGGACGTTAAGTGGCATTAGTGGCTGCCAGGGCCAGGTGAGCTGAGGCAACAAAGAATCTAGTTCTACCACTAGTTCAAGAATATCCAGAAGGCCCAGCCCTAAAACTTTGTGTGTGTCTAAACAGGGAGGTGGGGGGATTAAAGTTAAGGATAGGGAGAAGGATTAGAGAACAATGTGTGCTATTTTTGAATTGCAGGAGTGTTCTCTGCTGCTTCTGAGTCCTGACAGTCTTGAAAAGATCCAGCTGCTGAACTGGTAAGAGGTGGACTGCTGCCTCTGCATGAGTGGAGCACAGGAACTGACATAGCTGCTAGGGATCTGACTCCACCTCTACCTCAGACTTGCTAGACACTTTGGCCAATTCATTTTCCTCTCTGGGCCAGTCCATCACCCCATCACCACAAGGAGAGGGTAAGCATCATCAGGCCCCCTTGATATCTTTGCGATCTGACAGTTCAACTCATTTTCTTTCTATAATATTCCATGACTTTCCATGGAATATTATGGAAAATATATATGTTCCATCACCTTTCATGACATTCTATACATTGCCAGCAAAACTCAATACTGAACATTAGATTCCCATCCTAGTACCCAGTCTAAATAAATGGTGAGGAGTAGGGAGCTGCTGCTGGCTCATTATGCAACTTTTCCCCATCTGGATGGCTGGACTATAAAGAGTTCCCTGGGGCTATGCTTTCCTGCTTCACAAAGTCCTGATTCTCATTTGTGGGCCTGATTTTGAAGTGTCTTTTCTTTTCCAGAACCTTCATTATATTTCCTTCCTACCTCATGCCTCTGGTCACTGCAACTTGCTCACATTTTACTCAGAACTTTGATTCACTGAATCAGACAAGATTATGATTCGGAGAAGCAGTTTACAAACCTGGGGTTCAGGGAAACAAAAGGCCAGAGCAGTCTCAGTCGTGGAAGAAGAGCGAGTGGAGGTGTGCAAAGTAGTTAGGTGGCAGGCTTGAAATAGTTCCAGGCACTATTGTGCTGCTCCTGTCACAGGGGCTAGTCTTCTATACCTTCTGCTCAGCCATCAAACATTCTGTCACACCAGTCCATTTTTGGAGTGACTAGTGTGGGAGAAACAACTCATGAGAAATTGAGTTAAGTCCTAAAGAAATGGGGCTTCAGGAAAGCAAAAATAGTCTGTGATGCTAGAGATCTCCCAGCTGAGCACCCTTCTTTGTGGTCCTGATATTACTGAATCTTGGGAGGATATTGTGTGTGTGTTAAGGGGAAAAGGATGTGGGAGGGGACAACACAGCTTCTTGTTTGTATGGCCCATTTCTCTCCGGGGACGATGTACAGAAAAACCAAGTGTGTGCATAAACTTGCACCTCAAAATACCTCCCTGCATAGAGAGTACTCTAAGGCCCCATTGCACATGCTGACTGACACGTGATCAACTTGTTTGGTCAAGACAGGCACTGGTGGTGGGTAGCAGGAATTCTTTCTTAAGTTTGTTTACCTGCAAAATGGAGATAATCCTCGTGCTGCCTAGTGTCTTGTAGCTGTGGTGAAAAGCCCGTAAGAACAGATATCTGGGCTTTGTGGAGGCAACTCCATAAACTCAAGTAGACAGACTAGGCCACATCATTACAATGCCCGTTTCTTTCTTCACCAAGTTTTCCATAGTCATTTCCTCTATGCCTGGCCTGTTGATAGGTACTGGGGGAAGTAGTACACTGGTAACCATTTTGAGGCACCTGGGGATGGGGTTCTGAGAGGAACTGAAACCTAGACTAGAGGTCTGGCAAAGGTGTTCTGGAGACCCCAGGGTGGCAAGGGGAATCAGAGAAAAGTTCTATGGAGGATAGCTTTGATGGATCAAATCAGAAAAGTAGGGGAAAGGTTCCTGCCCTAGCCAAAGCCCATCAGTGAGAGGGTATGGTGGGTTGGGCAAGAGCTATGATTCTGGATAGCTGTGGCTAAGTATTTGTGTAGTGGTGAGAGGAAGAGCTGGAGATTATACCAGAAAGAAAGGCCTGGGGCCAAAGTGTAAAAGACTATGACCGCCTGGATAAATTGAGGCTCAACTAGCTAAGTTCATCATTCCCAGGGATGTGGTACGTTGTAGTGGCTCTGCCACCAGACTTCCTGGGCTGGGATGCCAGGCTCACCACTTAGAAGCAGTATGATCTGGCCGGGCTAATTCACCTCTCTGAGTCTCAACATTTATTTTTTCTGTAAAATGAGAATAATAGCACCCACATCACAGAATTGTGTAAGAATTGAGTAGTCTGTGTAAAGTGGCACAGAGATTGGTACATATCATGATCTCAATAAATGTTAGCTACTGATACTGTTATTATTATTGGTCTCCTTCTGATCCAATGTACAGATCTTCAAAGTTATGGAAATGCTAATATGACTTTGAAAGCAGTTTTTAATATAAACACACATGAGCCTGTGATTTCTTATGCACGGATTCATTTTGATCATGCATACCCAGACTGAGTTTCCCAGGGCAGAATCTTTTGTTCAACTTTATATCCTCGGCACCCAACAGAGTTTGGCACAAACTTGTTGATGAGCATGCATTTACTGAACATAGTCAAATGAGGCATTTTCAGTCCTAATATCAAGCTTAAGTGTCAGCATTCACCAGTGAAGTGTGATGTTACCACTCATTGAGCACCTCCTTTATGCCATGCCCTGTGTTAAGTGACACACTCATTACCCAGAAGGATGGACTACACACAGCTTCTGGCCTCAAGGGCAGTCAGTCTAGTGGAGGAGGAAGAAAACTCATGAGTTTCTTACTTGGGCGAGGGACTGCTGGATGGTGGTGTCGTCCACTGAACTGACAAATATAGGAACAGAATCCGGAAAATGTAATGATTCTGGTTAGGACATACTGAATTTGACTTGTCAGAAATCCCACTTAGGGTCTTTGTGCAGGCTGTTCCCTCTGCCTACAATGTTTGTACTATGAACATTGGCATAGTTTGTACCTCATTTCCTTCAGGTGGCTGCTCAAATGTCATTAATAGTGATACATTTACTGGACAGTTGATTTATAAAATAGCAATCCCCATTTCCACCTCCTTTACTCTCCAATTCTTTAATTGCACCTTTTTTTTTTCTTATCCGTAGCATTTATCACCTCTTGGTATATGTCTTATTGTTATTTATTTATTTTCATGTCATTTTAAAATTTTCTGTTTCTCATTATGAAAATGGAAACTCTGTGAGGGATAGACAATGAACAAATACATATATAAAATATACAATACGTCAGATGGCAATAAATGTGATGGCGATCCTAGTGCAGTGGCCCGTGCCTGTAGTCCCAGCTACTCAGGATGCTGAAGCAGGAGGATAGATTGAGTTCTCGGCTGTAGTGCACTATGCTGATAGGGTGTCTGCATTAAGTTCTGCATTAGTATGGTTACCTCCCAGGAGAGGAGGACCATTAGACTGCCTAAGGAGATATGAATTGACTAAGATCAGAAATGGAGCACGTAAAAACCTCCATGTTGATCAGTAGTGGGATTGTGCCTGTGAATAGCCACTGCACTGCAGTCCAGGGAACATAGTGAGACCTTGTCTCTTAAAAAAATAATATGATGGATAAAAATAAACCAGGGAATGGGTACAGGGAGTACTGAGGGGTGCTCTTTTAAACAAGGAAGTTGGAGAAGGTGATATTTTAGCAAAGACCTAGAGGAACTGAGAGAGCAAACCATGAGGATGTCTGGAGAAAGAGCGTTCCAGGTAGAGGGACCAGTAAATACAAAGTCTCTGAGGTGGTGACATGCTGAAATGTTAGAGGAGCATCTAGACAAGCCAGTGTACCTGGAACACAGTGAGTGAGGAGGAAAGTTGTAGACGAGGAGGTCAGAGAGGACGCAGGGAAACAGGCAATGTATAGTTTTGTGAATCATTTTAAAGACTTTAGACTTTACAGGATTTTGAGCTGAGGAGTCACATGACTTTAGTAAAATGTCTAGGGAGCTATAGCAGCAAAGAAAGAAGCAGAGATGCCAGGAAGGAGGCTCTGATCATGATCCATATCAGGATAGAGGCAGTGGAGGTGGTGGAAACCGATTAGACGCTGGATGTATTTGGAAGACAGAACTAGCTGGACTTAGATCAGGTGTCCCCAAACTACGACCAGCGGGCCGCATGCAGCCCCCTAAGGCCATTTATCCGGCCCCCCACCACACTTCAGGAAGGGGCACCTCTTTCATTGGTGGTCAGTGAGAGGAGCATAGTATGTGGCGGCCCTCCAACGGTCTGAGGGACAGTGAACTGGCCCCCTGTGTAAAAAGTTTGGGGACACCTGCCTTAGATGAATGGTGTGAGAGAAAGAGAAGAGTGAGGAATAGAAGCCCACAAAGCCCTGAGGACGGATTGGCAATGTGAAACCAGAGCAAAGAGAACTGGCTCTCCTGGAAGCTAAGTAAGGTACTGGGATTTTCTAAAAGACAGAGTTACCAAGAGCATATGTGTCAGATGCTGCCCAGAAATCCAGCAAGATACAGGCAGAAAAGATGCCATTGGATATGAATCTGGCAAGTCGCTGGTGATATGGGTAAGGCCAGTTCAGGACAGAGCTGTAGATATACACCAGACTGTGCTGGGGTATCAGGAGGATGGTCGGTGACAAAAGGGAGAATGTATTCAGCTTCCTTGTTCTAGAAATTTGACTGCAAAGATGTGATAGCTAGAGGGGGCTCTGGAGTTCGGGTTTGTTTTTACAAGATGGAAGGAGGTGAGTTTATGTGCTGAGGGGAAAAGAAATCAATCAAGTAGAAGATATAGGAAACAAGATAATTGATGGGTGGGGACTACGGGTGAGAGTGGAGGACAGAATCCAGAGCCCTTACAGATGAGTTAGCTTTTGCTGGCAGTAGGGATCAACACAAGAGGGGAAAATTAGGTGGATTCAGTGGAGTTTGTTGTTATGGAAGATTGAAGATGCCACTCCTTATGACCCTTACCTGTTCTGGGAAGGAGGCAAAATTCCTACTTGGCAGTGAGAGGAAAAGCAATACTGGAGGGAGATTCAAGGAAGCCTGTTAATATTGGACAAGATTTGGAATAGCCACTGTGGACAATGGGCTAGTTGGTAAAGGCCCAACTAGGCTGTCACCCAATAATGTATAGCCACCTCATTCTGCAGTTTTGTGACATTCTGCTTCTTAGCTGTGTGGCCTAGAGCAACTTAACTTCACTGTACCTCAATTTTCTCATCTATAAAATGGGCATGAGTAAAAGAAAGCATTGAATTAAATGAGTTAATCCATGTGAAGTGATTACTGAGGACACTGCCTGACACATGTAAGTACTTGACGGAAATAAATCTTGAGAGTTATTTTTATTTTTGATTGACAAATCATAATTGTATACACTTATGGGATATATGATGTTTTTATATATGTATACAATGTGGTATGATTAAATCAAGCAAATTAACATATCCATCACCTTGTTTACCTGTCATTTTTTTTATGATGAGACATTTGAAATTAACTGTCTTAGTTACTTTGAAATACATAATGCATTCTTACTGCCTTCAGTCACCGTCCTGTGCAATTGATCTCAAAACCTATTTCTCCTGTGTATTAGCCAGTGTTCTTTAGAGGAACAGAACTAATAGAATAGATGTATATACGAAAGGGAGTTTATTAAGGAGAATTGACTCACATGATCACAAGGTGAAGTCCCAGAATAGGCTGTGTGCAAGCTGAGGAGCAAGGAAGCCAGTCCAAATTGCAACACCGTAATGGTGGGGAGGCTGACATTGCAGCCTTCAGTCAGTGGTGAAGGCCTGAGAGCACCTAACAAACCACTGGTGTAAATCCAAGAGTCCCAAAGCTGAATAACTTGGAACGTGATGTTCTAGGGCAGAAAGCATCCAGCACAGGAGAATGATGAAGGCTGGAAGACTCAGCCAGTCTGTACCTTCCATGTTCTTCTGCCTGCCTTATTCCAGCTGAGCTGGCAGCTGGTTAGACTGTGCTCACCCAGATTGAGGGTGGGTCTGCCTCTCCCAGTCCACTGACGGAAATGTTAATCTCCTTTGGTAACACCCTCACAGACACACCCAGGAAAAATACTTGGCATCCTTCAATCCAATCAAGTGGACACTCACTATTAACCATGACGAGTCCACCCCTTGTCATCTTGAACCCATACACATATCCTTAAATCATATGTAATCTTTAAATAAAGACAATAGTAAGGTCAAAATTATGCCTAACGTAATATAGCTATCCTTCGTACAATCAGAAGGTGACTAATCCTCAGCCTAAATGCTATTGCATAAAGATAACAACACTTAAATGCTGACAGGAAGTCAATGAATCTTGTGTCACATGATGAAGGAAAAAAGAAGGAAATAAAATGAAGATATTTTCTCAGTGTAAGTGTATACATGCACAAACATGTTCTTAACAAAATAAGGAGGAAATACTCATGACAATTATAGTCCTCATTTCTGCAACTGGTCTGCAGCTGTTATTGATGACTATAATCTTCTAATACCCATTTTTCATTCCTTCCCTTGAGCGAGCACCTCAGCAGGTCATGGTTTTTTACTTGGTGGAGTAACCCAAACCTTCATTCCTGAAGGATCTGGGCTATCTGTAGTCCTGCCTGGATTGGGTTGTTGTAGTTTCTCATTGACTTTAACCACAGGGTACGGTAATACTAAGAGTCGCTGTAAGGGACCTCCTTGCTTACCTCCATTGTGGAGTAGTAGACTGATTTCATCTTGATAGTGTGGGTCAGTCACCTCCGCCAACATTGGAACTTCTTTCTTAGCCTGTTGACTTAGAGGTAGGAGGAGCCCAAAGTCTCTGGGTGGCAATCTTAACTTCCAGTGTAATGGAATCATTACTGTGTCTCCTTGTGGCAGTATTCCTCCCTCTGGAACTAAGACCTCTAGGCCAGCAGAAAGTAATGAACAGGAAGCAAAACTTTTGCTAGTGGGTCACTAGGGGTGATGGTGAGTGGTGCTACTTCCACCCATTGATTACTGAACCCGTGAATCCTGACTATGGGAGGAACAGTACCATACATTGGACACTGATTCAGAGCATACAAATCCTTCTGGAGAATTTTGCCCCAGCCCTGCAAAGAATTGTCACCTAGTTGGTGTTGTACTTATGACTTCAAAAGGCCATTCCACCGTTCTATTAATCCAGCTGCTTCAGGATGATGCGAAACATGGTAATACCAGTGAATTACAGGAGCATGAGCCCACCACCACACTTTTTTAGCTATAAAGTGAGTGCCTTGGTCAGAGGCAATGCTGTGTGGAATACCGTGACTGTGGATAAGGCATTCTGCGAGTCCACAGATGGTAGTCTTTGCAGAATCATTGCACATAGGATACTCAAACCCACATAGAGAATAAGTATCTGTTCTGGGGAGGACAAACCGCTGCCCTCTCCATGATGGAACAGTTGCAATATAATCAACCTGCCACAAAGTAGCTGGCTGATCACTGAGAGGAATGGTATCATAAGGAGGGCTCAGGGTTGGTCTCTGCTGCTGGCAAATTTGGTACTCAGCAGTGGCTGTAGTTAGGTCAGCCTTGGTGAGTGGAAGTCTATGTTGCAGAGCCCATGCATAACCTCCATCCTTGGCACCATGGCCACTTTGCTCATAAGCTCATTGGGTGATGACAGTGGTGGCTGGGGAAAGAAGCTGAGTGGTGTCCACACAATGAGTCATCTCCTCCACTTGATTATTAAAATCCTCCTCTGCTGAGGTCACCATTTGGTGAGCACTCACATGAGTTACAAATATCTTCTTAGTTTTTGACAACTCAGAGAGGTCCATCCACATACCTCTTCCTCAAATTTCTTTGTCACCAATTTTAAAAGTATGCTTCTTTCAAGTCCTTGACCTTTTAACCAAATCATTGGCTATAGCCCATCAAACAGTATTAAATCACACATCTGACCAGTCCTCCTTCCAATCAAAGTGCACAACCAGGGGCACTGCTTAAACTTTGCCCACTGGGAAAATTTTTCTTCACTGCTGTCCTTCAGAGAAGTCCCAGAATGGGACTGTAGTGCTGCAGATGTTCATTCAGGTGGTGCCTGCATAGCATGCAGAACCATATGTGAACCAAGCCCTAGTCTTCTCTTCCTCTGTTAACTGATCATAGGGAACTCCCCATGAGGCCACTAGTGCAGGCTAGAGGAGAGAAGGCAGGGTGGCAGGAATGGGGACCCTGGGCATTTGAGCCACTTCTTCATGTAACTTACTTGTCACCTCAGGACCTGCTCAAGCCCAATCACGTATATACTACCACTTTTATTTGATAATGGAATGCTACTATGCGTGTCCCAGTTTATGGCTAGATGGGTCAGAAAGCACCCAGTTCATGACAGGCAGTTCAGGTCACATGGAGACTTGATGACTCATTGTCAAATGTTCAGTTTCTACCAAAGTCCAGTAACAGGCCAGGAGCTGTCTTTCAAAAGGAGAGTTGTTATCTGCAGAAGATGGCAGGGCCTTGCTCCAAAATCCTAGAAGCCTCCACTATCATTCACCTATGGGGGCTGGCGAAAGGCTCCAAACAACATCCCCATTTGCCTCTGACATCTTAAGCATCATTGGATCTGCTGGGTCATATGGCCCAAGTGGCAAAGCAGCTTGCACAGCAGCCTCGACCTCTTTCAGAGCCTTCTCCTGTTCTAGACCCATGCAAAACTGGCAGCCTTTTAGGGCACTTGATAAATGGGCCATAGTTACACACCCAGATGAGGAATGTGTTGCCTCCAAAATCCAAATAGGTCCACTAGGCATTGTGTGTCTTTCTTGGTTGTAGGAGAGGCCAAATGCAGCAACTTGTCCTTCACCTTAGAAGAAATATGTCAACAGAAATTTTACTGAGAAATTTTTACTAGAAATTTTACTGAGTTAGAAGGTCCCTGAGTTTTAGTTGGATTTATTTCCCATCCTCTGGCATGCAAATGTCTCACCAATAAGTCCAGTGTGTTTGCTCACTCACTGGATCCAATCAACATAATGTCATTAATGTAATGGACCAGTGTGATAACTTGTGGAAGGGAAACGTGGTTAAGATCTCTGTAAACAAGATTACGGCACAAAGCTTGAGAATTGGCATACTCCTGAGGTAAGACAGTGAAGGTGTATTCCTGGCCTTCCCAGCTGAAGGCAAATTGCTTTAGATGGGCCTTATGGACAGGAATGAAGAAAAAGGCATTTGCCAAATCAATGGCTGCATACCAGGTACCAAGGGATGTGTTAATTTGCTCAAGCAGTGAAACCACATCTGGCATAGCAGCTGCAATTGGAGTCACCATTTGGCTAAGCTTATGATAATTCACTGTCAGTCTCCAAGATTCATCTGCCTTCTGCACAGGTCAAATAGAGTTTAACGGGGTTGTGGTGGGAATCATCACCCCTGCATCTTTCAAGTCCTTGATGGTAGCACTAATCTCTACAATCTCTCCAGGGATGTGATGTTGTTTTGGATTTACGGCTCTCACCCTACCAGTCAAGGAGCCAATGTAGGGATTCTGCCAGCTGCTAAGTATGTCTATTCCAGTTATGCATTCTGGCACTGGGGAGATGACCATAGGATGAGTCTGGGGACCCATTGGATCCACTGTAAATCAGACCTGAGCTAACACTCCATTAATTATCTAATCTCCATAAGCCCCTGCTTTAACTGGAGATCCACAGTGACATTTTGGGCCCCCTGAAATCAATGTCAGCTCAGAGCCAATGTCCAGTAGTTCCCCCCAAATCTGATCATTTCCCTTTCCCCAATGCACATCACTCTGATAAAAGGCTGGAAGTCTCCCTGGGGAAAGATAGGAGAAAGATTAATAACATAAATTGTTGGTATTGTAGTGGAGTCTTTCCTTAAGGGCATTCTGCTTTCCCTTCATTCAAGGGGTTCTGGGTCTGTAAACTGGTTCAAGTCTGGAAATTGATTGAGGGGCTGTGATTCTGTATTTTTACAATTCAAATTAGTCTTTTGTCTACTTGACCTCAAAGTTTTCTGCTCGTACAAATTAAGAAAAAATGCAGTAGGCTTTCTATCTATTTCATTTCCAGGAACACCTTGTTTAATTGGCCAAAGCCAGTGCTCTGCATAAGTCAGACTATTCTGATTGCTGCTTTGCCTCTGCTGTTCGTTAGAGTAACTCCACCCATTTTGCCTTTGATGGTTGAGTGCTGCCACTTGGCCCCTGCCACCTTAGGATCCAGTTATTCTCACTGAATTTAAATTTTCTGAATTAGTTAATGTGGTTCCCACTGTAAGATCTGGCTTACAGAAAAGAGCAATCACAGAGCTCTTCTAGGATGCAGGTGCTCCCCTCACAAATCTGTTTCACAAACTACTGTTGAAGGGTATGTCTTCTGGATCCTCCCAGCTGGGATGAGTAGGTCTGAAGTAACTAATTTACTCTAGCATTCCAATCCCTCTAAGCCTTTGAATCCCATCCTTGCGGGCCACATGCGGCTCTCTGAGGCCATTTATCTGGCCCCCCGCCGCACTTCAGGAAGGGGCACCTCTTTCATTGGTGGTCAGTGAGAGGAGCACAGTATTTGGCGGTCCTCCAACGGTCTGAGGGACAGTGAACTGGCCCCCTGTGTAAAAAGTTTGGGGACGCCTGCTCTATAGTAAACCAAGGGAGATCAGGCATTTCCAGCTTGCTCATAGTAGGCCATCTGTTGATCCATATTTCAGTTAACCAAGCAAATAAACTGTTAGAACATTTTTTAACTCCCCAAGCTACAACGTTAAACTCAGGATCCCTGTTTAGTGCGGCCATATCAAGAAAGTCAGCCTGACCCAACTTTATGTTTCTTCCACCATTATTCCATATTCTTCATATCCATTCCCATGTCTGTTCTCCAAATTTCTTCTTATACAAATTAGAAAACTCAAGCAGTTCTTTTAGAATGTGTAGTGCACCTCCTTGTGGGTCACAGTTTGAATCTCATCTCTAGGTTCCTGCTGGTATCTGATTCTAGTTATAGGTCTAGAAGCAAACAAGGGTGTTGTGGGTGGGTCCTGAGGAGAATCAGTGTTGTCTTGCCTGGCAACTGCCTCAGGGGAGGACATCACTGTTGCCTCAATCAGTTCATGATTAATCTCCTCAGACAAAGGTGGAAAGGCTGATGGCAGCATGGGTGAGGAGGGGATGTTGCCACCACTGGGGGTAGGGAGGCTGTTTTCTCTGGCAAAAAAGGCTCATCACAATTTAGGGACTCAGTGCCCCAGACTCATCAGGGTCCTCCCACACGTCCTCATCCCAAGTTGCAGGGTCCCACTCTTTTCCAATCCATGTCGTCACTTTAACGATAGACACCTGGTGAGGCTGTGCATGCACCTTTCATTGCAGGTGAGTCACTCACATAAGATCATTTTGTCCAGTTAACTTAGGAGCAACCAACCAGCATTATTATATTCCTTGGTTCCCCACATATAGTCAAAGGTATTATATATAGTCACTAAACTCCTTGCCTCTCACAAGCAGTGAATCAGGAGTATCAAATGTGTTTATTTTGCATAGCTCTCTAAACAGTTCACACCAAGGACTATCAGTGTTCTCCATACTGTTAGAAGTAGAGTTCTTAGCATTTGGGGGTCTAATCATAGTAAGCAGCCAACTCCAGAAAACCCAAAACCAACTAAAGAACTCCATCATCAACATTCTGTTCCTCTAGAACCACCCCACGTTTGGTACCAAAATCTGTAATAGGGTTCTCTAGAGGGACAGAAGTAATAGGATATACGTATACCTAAAAGGGAGTTTGTTAAGAAGTATTGACTGACACAATCACAAGGTGAAGTCTCACAATAGGCCGTGTGCAAACTGAGGAGCAAGAAAACCAGTCTGAGTCCCAAAACCTCAAAAGTAGGAAAGCTGACATTGCAGCCTCAGTCAGTGTCTAAAGACCTGAGAGCCCCTGGCAAACTGCTGGTGTAAGTCCAAGAGTCCAAAAGCTGGAGAACTTGGAGTTTAATGTTTGAGGGCAGGAAGCACCCAGCACAGCAGAAGGATGAAGGCTGGAAGATTCAGCCATTCTATTTCTTCCATGTTCTTGTTCCTGCTTTATTCTGGTCAAGCTGGCAGCTGATTAGATTGTGCCCACCCAGACTGAGGGTGGGTCTGCCTCTCCCAGTTCACTGACTCAGATATTAATAATTTCCTTTGGCAACAACATCACAGACACACCCAAGAACAATACTTTGCATCCCTCAATCCCATCAAGTATTAACACTCAGTATTAACCATCACATTCTGTTTATCTGAAACTTTGTACCCTTTGACAAATAATCCCCCATTTCTTTCCCCACAAAGTCCCCCAGCCTCTAGTAACCATCACTCTGTTCTCAATTCTTTAGATTTCTATGATGATTAGTCATTTCAAGTTCTTCTATGGTGTTCATTAGACCAAGCTTAGGAGAGGACAATGGCTTGATCCAAAGTTAGTGTGGAGACTGAAGTGATTGAAGACAGAGTCAAAGATGGACAGTGAGGGAAGGGAAGACAGGGGAGAGGGCAAATGGAGATAAATTTGAGTTGTGTGGTGCCTGAAACACAGTGTCTGGCACACAATAGGTACTCAATATAATATTTGTTGAGTAGATTCTATGGAATCAAACTGTAGCATTCCAGGAATGTATCTTCTGGGAAAGCAAGCAACTCTGACTAGAAAGGGGAACACACATTTCCAGTAAGGCCAAGGATACTAAAATGGAGAGCGAGGGTTGGCACGAAAGTCAAGGAGGTGAACAAAATGCAAGCTAGAGCATTGGAGGTATCACTGGACCAGACCCTGCCACCAGCCTAGCCTCTGCTTTACTCCTGGAAGGAAGCAGCTTACTTGGAGACTGGCAAAGTAGGAGCTAGCAAGTAGGCTAGTAGCTGGAAGCTAATGTCTTCTGTGCCTGTAAGTGGATAGAGCTCAGAAGATACCAGGATGAAGCAGATGATCATTGACTTGAGCATTTAGGAACAGGGTTTCCTCAGGGCTGAGGGAACAATGAAGCCCCTTTAGAGTTTGGAAATAACCAGCAAAGTAGAATTGGGGCCCCTCTGAGCCCTAGGCAGGGAGAGGGAGGCCTCTGATCCTCCCATATGCCCAGCCCCTCACTGTGGCTTACCTTAGTGCCTTTAGCCCCAGTTACTGGGGCTCCCATCTTTTCCTACTTTGCTATATCACTCCTTAGCGTCAAGCTCTGTCCTGGGGGTTGGGGATCCCAGGCCTGGAAAATGAAGTCAGAGCTTACAACCTCCATGCACCATCCCGCCTCAGTGCTAACATTCACACATGAGGCAAAGCAGCATCTTGGGAAAGGACACTGGCTTAGGCATCAGGAGTCCTGTGGGTCCAGTCCTGGCTCTGCCACTGCCTCACTGTGTCAAGTCCACTCTTTGGGCTTTGTTTGCCACATCTGTACAAAAACTGTTCTGCTTACCTCACAGAATTGTTCTAAGAAGTAAATGAAATTATAGGTGTGCAAATAACTTGTAAGTAGTAAATTGATATGCGCACACAAGACAGTAGTTCAGTTAATGCTGGCAGATATGTCCTGGAAAATCAGGGATCATGTTCTCTACATGCTCAGCAAGTCATTTTTTTTACTGTAAGTGTCCCATTTTAAGAACTGAAACCTTCAAGTCTAAAGAACCAGGGTATTCATGGCTCTCTTCAGTCTAGTCCCCAACCTAGCTCCTGTTCAAATTCACTGAACTCAAACCAAACTGCCCTGCGTTGTCCCACCTCTATGCTTTTGCTCATAGAGTTCCCTCTGCTAATACCTTTTGCTTCCTCTCTGCTGATTAAAATTCTTCCCACCATTCAAAGCAAAGATCAAATATCACCTTCTCTATGAGGTTTTCTGTCAAGTTAGCAGCTGAATGGGGATCTCTCTGGTTTCTGGAGTCCCGTGGGCCATTTTACACTTTGGATCTAGTTCTTAGGGACCATCTTTTTGAATAAGGCAAAAGAATTTTTCCATTGCAAGAGAGAGTGCAGACTGATAGCGGCATGTGCAAAGCCGAACCAAGATCCAGGCTAGTGGCAATGTCAGGAAGGAAGAAAGGGAGATGTCTTAGTTTGCTTGCACTGTTGTAACAAAATACCTTAGACCAGGCAATTTATAAACAACAGAAATTTATTTTTCTCAATTTTGGGGGCTGGAAAATCCAAGATCAAGGTGACAGCAGATTTGGTGTCTGGTGACTTACTAGTTTATTAGCAGTTCTTCTGGCTGTGTCCTCACATGGTGAAAGGGGTGAGGTGTGTCTTTGGGGCCTCTTTTATAGGTCACTAATCCCACTCATGAAACTGGAGCCCTCATGATTTAATCACTTCCCAAAGGCCTCAACACCTGATACTGTAACACTGGGGATTAGGTTTCAACATATGAATTTGGGAAGTACAACAACATTAAGAATTTGAGAAGATTCATTCCAACCTCTGGCCCATTTTCTAGATGGGAATGATGAGGCCTGGGGAGGGGAAAAAAATTAAGGCACCGGGCCTTGAAGTTGCCTCTTCTCACTAACAGTGCAGGCAACTGGAGAAAGAACAGCTAGGAGTACTCTGAAGAGCTGAACCACAAATAACATGGGCACTTACTTTAGTTGAGTCCTCAATTCCCTAATCTGGGAAATTGGGGCTAAGAGTTTTGGTCCTTCCTCTTTACCTAGAATTTTATATATTCTGGTAACTTCCTCCAACACAAGTACTTTGAAATGCCCAGAGTGTCCATGTGCCTTCATGGGGCAACCAGAGAGTCTGTGTCCCAGATGCCATGAAAGAGGACACTTTGGTCAGGCCCCATTGAAGGGTGTACTTTCTTGGGGGATTACAGCAGACAGGGCTGCTGCAGTTGACTCAATCCCCAAGGTCTTTACTAAGGGAATGGCAGGCAGGGCTAGGGGTGGGGTTTTGCAGAAACCACTACTCAGGAGCCCAGAATGAAAGAAAGGTAGAAGAGAGCTGAGGAGGATGCCAACCCTGAAGCCCTCAGTTCTTTAGTTCTCATGCTCTTTGCAGAACAACAGTTGCACTGTTTTCCAAAGTGCCTAACAATGAAAATCTGATAGCTGGATGGGGCAGAAGCACGGAGATAGATGTCCACTTTTCTCACCTTCCTTCCTAAAGTCTCTCAGGCAGGAGTACCTATGGAAAATGGGGAGGTGAGAGGTGAGGGGCAAATTAGGTTAAGGCTCCATGCTCTGCCTTCTTTTCCCAGTGATAGGGGAGCATGATGTAGGAGACCATCAAAGCTACTCCCAGGAAGAGCTCTAAATATCTAAAGTGCTTCCTGGGCACAGATTATCTGGGCTCTCCTCGTCTTCTCCTTAATCTTGTGTCCCTTTCACTGCTCATCCATGTCCCCACACACAGTTGTACAGGAAAAACACAAGAAGGTCCTGTAGAAGGATTAAAATTTAGTAAAATGAATTTCCCTGGATTTAAGTGGATATCTGTGCTGGTCCAGGGTCTGTTTAACTCCTTCCCCTGTTCTCCACATGGGGGTTCTGAACCCTATGGACTGCGTTTCCCAGGCTCCCAAGTCAACTACTTCTGGTTGGGTTTAACCAATAGAAAGCACTGGTGGGAAGGCAGGGAAAATGGAGAAGCTAGGGTACTCAGCCTCTGCCTTCTCTGCCTTGAGTGGTGCCTCTGCTGTGTCTCCTCTGTGGTTCCTGCTATTAACATACTTCCAGTTTTGCTGTGTGATTCCAGCCCTGGTTTATGTCATACTACCTTCTCCCATTGTCCCTCCATTCTTCACCACCTCACCCTCACTCTGATTGCAAGGGGGTTGACCCCTGTAAGCTGTGTTTCCTAGGTTCCAATATTAATTGGCTTCTGGTTTCCTTAATGAGAGAGACCTCAGAGGCAGATTGAAGGGCAGGAATGAGGGAAAGAAGAGGCTACTTTTTCCTTTCCTCTAGCTCAGGCACCTTTCTCATCTGTGGCTCTAGCCCCTGTGGGCAGGCCTGTGATTTTACTTTCATCAGATGACCCCTGTCCCTCCTCCCTCACCACTCAAGCCTAGAAGTCATGCTGGCTTCCTGCAGTCTCTAGGTTATCTGCTTGTCTCACTTGGATTCTCAGCCTATCACCTACATAACCAATTTCTTTTCCACATTAGACATTCTGTTATAAATACTTGATAGTTAGTTTACTCAGGTAGATCTTGACTATAAATTGAAACAGTGGAAATGCTGCCTATGATTCAATGTGAGTGAATGGGAGTTTCCTCAGTCACTTGACTCAAAGTAATATGGGTTTGGGGGAACAGTTACTGAAAAGGTGTCTTGCAGCAGCCAGAGAATTGAAGGGAGGCAAAGAGTGGGCAAGCTGATGCTACCCCTCCACCCACTTCTTGTATTATTCAGAACCTTGCTTACAGGACAACACAGCTCCCAAAACTCTCTAAGGGATCTCATTGGGGAGGTATAGGCCATTGGGTTAGTTTTCCTTTTTTCTCTTACAGACTCCTGTGCCTGTCAGATACCAAACCATTTGCCATTTTTCCCCCATGGCCAATCATACCCCTTCCCTCAGTAACGCCCACCTCCCCATCCATGTCCACACACACCAGACACAGCAGACATTGGGACTTATTTTCTGGAGAATTTTATTGTGGAGCTCTAATGCCCTCCAGCTACCTGAGTCTCCAGGTGGTTTCTGAAGGCATCATAAGTTCCTGGGCAGACTGCAAGATTACAGTTGGTGTTTGAGATAGCTAATCAGCACAGGAGGAATATCCAGCTGGTTGATGGCTTGTAACTGGCCGGCCTGGCACAGGCCTCTGCGGATGACTAAACGGGCCTGTGATAGGAGCGACTGTGGAGTGGCTACAGTAAGAAGAAACACATCATGAGGAGCAATTATCAGCATAATTCTCCCACCCAAGCCTAAATCCACCCTCCCCTGACTACTACAGTCTTAATGTTCTATCCTTTCCAAGAAATAAAACAGTCATTGGCAGAGCCAGAACCAGAAATTGGGCTAGTGCTTCCCACCCCCACCCAACCTCATCTTAGTGACCTTTCTCGAACATGGAATACATAGCCTTTTCTCTACTGGGGCCCCAGGAGAGGGAGGAAGATAGAGTTTTCTCTAATGCATCTCAGAGGATTGATTTAGACAGCAATTTGTGGCCCTGGGACCCCAAGCCAGGTGGACTATGAGGCTGGCCTGTTTACCACTCACCTCGGGCCTGTAGCAGCAATGCAATGCCTTTATCATCTTGTGATGTCAGGTCAAAGGAGAGAGATGGAAGGTAGATATTAGCACCAAAATCGATTAACAGCTGGATGTACTCTGGCTCACAATTATGGTGGAGGCAGATTTCAAGGAGGGTGCGGGGTCGTGGGACACGAGCCAATAGGCCCTGGTCAGTGCAGTTGTAGTCAGGGTCTGCCCCGTGGAGCAAAAGCAGGCGGAAGCAGTCCAGGTGCCCATAGACTGCAGCCAAATAGAGGGGGCCAGAACATGAAGCTATGTTTGATGCCCAGACCGGTAATTTAGCTTTGACGTTGGCCTCTGCACCATGGCCTAGGAGCTCCTGCAGGATAGCAACAGCACCATCACGGGCAGCTGTGAGCACGGGAGAACAGTTGTTGTAGATGCTACCACCAGGGCAGGCACCAGCTTCCAAAAGCACACGTACACAGTCCAGATGTCCATGACTGACAGCAGTGAAAAGTGGCGTCTGTGCCTTGACATCCAAACTATCAACGTCAGCACCATGTGCCAAAAGGACTCGCAAACAGCTCAAGTGGCCATAAGAAGCAGCCAAGCGCAAGGGTGTCCCAGGAACGCCCCAGCCACTCCTGCTGTTGATGAAACGTTTGTAACGCTCCTGGTGCAAAAGCTGGTCCAAGGTATAGGAGTCGTTGTCATACACTGCTTGACTGAGAGCCTGCTTTTCCTCCTTGTCGGTGTCTTCCTCCTCCTTGTCGGGCTGCAGGAGGGAGAAAATCTTGGTGATGTCCATGAGGTTCATCTTGGCTAATTGGAGAACTATTCTCATTATGAGCACAAGAAAATGCCAGATCTGTGGGTGACAAACAAGTGGGAGAGAATGAGGGTACCCATCAAAAGCCTGAATGCCAGCCTCCATTTCAACCCCTTGGCCCCTGTCCTTTACCATCAGTCTATTCATTCATGGGTCTTCTACTTCTTACTCCCAATCCCACTGTCTTATTTCAGGCCCCAAAGACACTGCCAAAACAGGTCAGGCCATTTTATAGTTTGATGCCTTTGTATACACTCTTCTGTCTGCCCCTCAAACTCCTACTTCTAGGAAGCCTTCCTTAACATGCTCCTCTTCTTGCTCAGGGATTCCAAAGGATCACAACTAAACTTTAGCTATACGTTCACACCACATTTCAGCTTATCTACACTCCATTAGTGTATAAACTCCAGGGTGACAACCCTGTATTCATTTTGCATTCCTCTGCCCCTAGTAGGGCTATATCATAGCTGGAAATTTGGTAGATGCATTTTCCTCAGTTCAGAATGTGTGGATTAGTAAGGTGGCTCTGGCCTGGCACTGGCTAGGCTAATAGAACCATACTTTGTGATGTCAAGCTGTCATCAATCTTTCAGGGCAAGCCCTTAACTCCATTTTCACATAGTTGAACTCTTCATAACCCTTCATATATGACTAAAGCTCTCTCACCCAAGCCTTACATAACCTTCCCTCAGATGAAGGCCCTACATCTCGGAACAGAAGTATTCAGGAAATCGGTATTGAATGACATTTACTGATTAAATGAAGAGGTGGCATTACAAAGAACATATTTCAAATAAAATGAAAACAGATTGCAGGAAACAGTCTAGGTTTCCAGGGCAAGTTTTCCTCTCTGATGACAACTAGATTCTCCCCAGGACCAATTTAATCCAGGAGTTCCTTTGATTGCCAACACTGCCTCCTCATTCTTCTGGCTTAAGTCTTTTTTCATCCTCTCTGTCTGGCCCAGCCTAGAGCCTTTGTCTCAAAGTTCAACTCTTCTCTTCCTACAGTCCTCAGGCCCTACAAAACCACTCCTGGCTCAATGACTAACCCTGACCTTACCAATCCTGTTCCTAAGTGCTTCAGTGTCAAGGTTACCCACCTCAGTTTGAAATGTCATCAGGGTGAGCGGGCAGGTTTCTCAGAGCTTGAGTTTCCATACTTTCACATACCCTGCAGCCGAGGGCTCAGGGCCTCATCCCTCCTTTTATTCACTGATTACCCCCACCCCTCTTTGTTAGTCTACCTCATAGAAAGAAAATTATGAGGTAGGTGGGTGGGGTCACCTGAAACTTTAGGTCCCTCCCCACCCACCAGCATCAGTTCCATATCTGGTATTTTTATTCATTCTTGGAGTGCAATGGAAAGGACAGGATTTTAAAAATCCAGCAGACCCAGGTTTCCAGCTCAGCACTCCAAGATTCTAGCTGAATAACCTTGGGTAAGTCTCCTTCTTTCTTTGGAATTCAGTTTCCTCATCTATAAGACAGAAATGATAGTCCCTTTCTCATGAATGATTGTTAGGAGTAAGAGAGCTACTAGATAGTAAATCTTCAAAGGTGAGCTTCTTTTCTCTGCACCTTCAGCCTCCTCACACTGGCTCTTCCCCCTCAACTATCTTGGGAGACAAAACAATAAACTTGTATGATTCTTTGTCTCACTCTAGCTATCAGTCTCTTCATCTCTCCCTTCTTTACCAAACAGATCCAAAGAGTTGGCTACTATGTACTTCACCACCTTCCATTCACTTATCCATTATCTACAGTCTGGCTTCACCCATCCTCAATCACACACCAAAAAAGCTTTTCCAAAGGTCATCTTTGTGGCTAAATCCAGTGGATGTCTTGAAAATCTTTTCTTCCATGACTTTTTTGGAATATCTATCCCTACAGATGACTCCTCCCTACAAACTCCTCTATCAGCTTCCTTGCTAGCACACTCTCCTGATTTTTCTCCCCTCCCATTCTCCCCTGAAATATTTATGGTCTCTTCTCCATCCTCTTCTCTCCAGTCCTAGCCCTTTAGCTCTCACTTTTATTCTTATTATTTCAAGCCTCTCTGTCCAAGCCCCCAGCTCTCTCTTTAGCT
Source organism: Saimiri boliviensis (assembly GCF_048565385.1). NCBI lineage: Eukaryota > Metazoa > Chordata > Mammalia > Primates > Cebidae > Saimiri > Saimiri boliviensis. Next base: position 53,935,739 of record NC_133470.1, read on the forward strand.
CCAGGCATGTATCCACTGAGTTTCGTTAAGCACTTCAAAGATAGCAGTATCACATCAGCACCACTACCACTATGAGTAAACTTGATCCATATATCATTTCCTCACCATCTATCTGGTCAATGAAACAAAAAACCAAGACTCATCTCAATCTTCTTGCATCTTTACCCCACTCTCATCAAATCCCATCAAGTCCTGTGGATTTTACCTACTAGAGACCTCTTCAGACCATCTGTGCTCTTCAGGGACCATTCCTATTGCCAGTGCTTTATCTAGGCCCCCATTGCCTTTTGCCTCAGTAGTTATAGTGGTCTTATAAGTAGTTTCCATTTTCAATATTTTCTCTACATTTTTGCCAAAGTGATAATTTAAAAATACAAATCTGATCTCTACCAATCCTCTGTTTTAAATACCTTAATGGCTTCCCTTTCTTTCCAACTACAGACCAAATACCTTAGCCCCTCTCAAAAGGCCTTCATAAACAAATATTTGCCAATTTCTCCAGCCTCACTTCCTATTACTCCTTGACTTATATCCTGAGTTCCAGCGACAAGAGACAAGAAACAATGGCTCTCCATATACACAATGTTTCTTTCTGCCACAGGGAACTCCTTCTGCCAAGTTAATTCCTCCAGAGTCTATGCTATAGCACTATAGCAGTTATCACGCTGTATTGTAACTCCTATATGGGTCTTTGTTTGCCTCCAATGCAGATAAAGAGATCATATATAGTAGTGGTAAATGTGGGAGTTCTGCTTCTACCCCAGCTCTAGCATTTAGTAGCTGTGTGACCTAGGGCAGGTCATTTAATCTTTCTGTGCCCATTTCTTCATCTGTAAAGACAAAATAATAATAGTACCTGCCTTGGAGAGCTGTTAGGATTAAATGAGTTAGTACATAGTAAGTGCTTAGAATAGTTCCTGAATGTAGTTATCAGTAACTATTTTTACTATGATGATGATTATTACTTAGGTCTCCATTTTCTATAGCTATTGTTCCCTACTTAATGTCCTAGAACGTCAGAGCTGGAATGGACCTTGTAGATCCTTTAATTTAATTTTTTCAATTTAGAGATGAGGAACCAATGTTCAGAGTGGAGCACGGACTTTAGTATGGTTACATGATTGTTATTGTTAGTTGTCTCATTAACAAGAAATCAGAATACACTTATAATCTTGTGCTTTTCAAAGCAATTTCATGCAGCAAAATAGGTAATATTACCCCCAATTTGTGGATGGAGGAAACTGAGTCCAGAGAGGGTAAGGGGTTTTCCAGATGCCTTACATCAATGCAATATCAGAGTCAGAAATAGAATACAGATTTCTCTACCCCTCCTCCTCTTCTTTCCATTACAACATAAAACACAAATGCAATCCCCCCCTCCTTGACTCCAGCAGAGTCACATTGCAGCTCCCAGGATCTTCAGCTTTTGAATGTCTTGCTGAATTCCAGAGACTTCAGTAATGGAAGGTTCCTTTACAAATAATTTATTCTGATAACCTGTAGGGATTGGCTCCTTAATATTTTGGAGAGGGGACTGGGGTCTGGGGAGATAAAGTGGCAGGGAGTGGTAGAAGGAAATGCCAAAGCTCTCGGTGAGGTCATACCAAGAGCCCGCAGCAGAGCTCATACAATGAGCCTCCAGAGGGAGACCAAGCCATGCTCTCCAGCTGGCTTTGGCAGTGGAGTGAATTGCGCCTCCATTAGATAAGGACAAAATCCAGCTAGCCTATTGACTAACCTCACATTGCTGTAGTTTATTAATCAAAGAGTTATTATGGGCCTGCTATGTTCACAGAGCTTCTTCCTGACCCTAAAGATGTAGGAGTTATAAACCTTTTTTTTTTTTTTTGTGATATTGGTTCCTGTGACAAACTAGTGAAGTCTGTAAACCCCCTTCAGAATGGTTTTTTACTTAAAGGAAATCAATTATATTAAAATGCTCCTTTAAAATGCATGATATAGTAAGAGCAAGGTCTAGTAATAATTTCTAAGTGGTAATAAATGACATTTCAAGATCTCTGCCACAACTGTAATATGATATGAAATATCTGTGATTTCTTCTGGTAACCAAGTTACAGGAACCTGTAAGGCTACTGTCATTTGCTGCCTGCATTCATCCTTGAAGGAAATAGTAAATTTTAATTTGAGGTTAGGGGAAAAAAAGGTAATTGTCTACTCATTTAAGTTTCTGGACTCCTTGAACTCTATCCAAGGCCCTCTTAGTGTCTGTGAATCCAGGTTAAGTACTCCTACAGGAAAGTGGTTGGTTTCTGTGCACCCTAGAGCATTCCTTCAGGCATCGGTAGGACGTTTTTAAGTCTCATCTTCCTTCTCCCACCCTTAGGAGTTCTGCCCTTACTTAAACCAACTCCAAGGCATCCATACACACAGACTAGCCAATATCACACAGGGACACAAAGACTAATCTCTACACTCCCTGTAGTGTATAATCGCAATTTCTCTCAAGTAGCAGTCTGTTTAGACCCTGAGATCCTAGGCAGACATATCCTCTTGAGACACACAAATCATGAAACTGACATTATATCCCTCCTCCCTCCTCCCTCCTCCCGGTGGGTTATTCTAATGACCTTCCAAGCGCCTCTCTCAACTCCCACCATGTCCCAGACCCGGCGGAAACAGCCTACAACGGGTGGGTGGGTGATCGCTGGTCTGCAAGCCCGCAGGGGTCACTCCTCTCAAACCGGTCCTAGGCTCCAGGTACTCACCGGGCTTCAGCCTGAGGCCGTGTTGCCCGGGGTCGCTGCCACCGCAACTCTGTAAAACACTGGGGCCCTGGTGGCTCCTCCTTAGGAAGCCCCCATGGCCCCAGCCTGAAGCAGCTGGGGCGCTCGGTTCCCACTGTTAACAATGCGGCTGAAAGACTAGGAGTCAGCCCCCAGTCTTGGTCCAAGGGGCTAATTTTAGGCTACCCTCCACCCCCTCTTCCCAGGCTGTGTTATCTTACCAGTGCCATTCTGGGAGCGATTTCAGCAAGAGGAGGGGCCCGCCCGCGGGGAAGTCCTGGTAGGACTGACTGACAGATAGACAGGTGCCTGGCGAGGCTAGTGTTCCTGCTCCCAGCCTGTCTTCCTATATCCCTCCCTGCCACTCAAATGGGAGCCAGGATGAGGCCCCTGAGCTGTGGGTGTTCCCACGCCTCCACCAGGGGGCACTGAGAAGGCCCAGTGTCAGCCTAGCACACTTTTTTTTTTCTCTTCTGAAGTGAGCCTCTCTGCAGATCCTCGACTCTTTGCCCCTTCCCTTCCCCTACTTCTCAGAGTGAGGAGGAAGGTGGGAAGGAAAAGCCTCCATAACAGAATGTGTTCTCACTCAGCTTTTCTAAAGCTTAAGAAGGACTTGGTCATTTATAAAGACCTTCCCAGCCCACTAACCCACCAAGCTCAGCCTGAAGAAAATACTACAGCCTCCCACTCTCACCCCAAATCATCACCATCATCAGTTTAATGTGTCCAGCACTGGGAACTTTGTCAAAAACTCAGCTCTCACTTTTTCTGCCCCAAAACAGCCCTCTAGGGATCTGAACCCAGATATTATATCCTCCATGTCACCTTGTTTCAGGGAAAAGAGCCCCAGATCCTTCATCTATTTTTTTCAATCTGGTATGTATTTAGCTCACTTCCCAGTCTTCTCTACCTCATTCATGAAGTGCCAAAATATGCTTGCACATTGATAGTGCCAGGGAGCTCACAGAAGACCAGATAACTCCTCTGGAAAACGTCAGAATGTCCTAGTGTGATCAGTGACTCTGAAGATCAGAAATATCAAAAAGCATACCAGTTTAAGCTTAGCTTAAGCCAGCAGACTTTGCCTGAGGCTTTACGCAAGCCCGATTAGCAGTCAACAAATAAACCATTATGATGCTAAAGATGAGAGTAAGGTGTTACTCTTGAAAAAAAAAATTGCAGGATTTTTAAATGTAAGTTTTTGTTGAGATAATTGTAATTTGAATGTGGTTGTGGAATTAATACAGAGATTCCAAGTACACTTTACTGAGTTTCTCCCAATGCTAACATCTTTCAACACCATAGTACAGTATCTCAAGTATGACATTGGCATTGATACAATCCACTTATCTTATTCAAATCTCCCCAGGTTTACTTGTATTTTTTTGTGTCTATGTGTGTACATTTAATTCTGTGTAATTTGATCACATGTAGCTTGTGTTTACCACCTAAGGCAATATATGGAATAGTTCTATCCCAATTAGAATATTTCGCATTGCTTTTTACACTCATATCTACTTCTACCTCCTTCCCATTCTTCCCACTTTGGTCCCTAACCCCTAGAAACCTCTAATCTGTTCTTCATATCTATAATTTCAAAATTATATGAAGTAAACCATACATTATATAAACATTTGGAATTAACTTTTTCACTCAGCATGTCCTTGAAATTAGTTCAAGTTGCTGCATGTACCAAGTTTGTTTCTTTTTACTGCTAAGTGTGATTTATAGTAGGTATGCAGCATAATTTGTTTAACTATTGACCTATTGAAGGACATATGGGTCCTATCTACTATTTGCCTACTGTGAATAAAGCTGCTATGAACATCTGTGTACAGGTCTTTATCATTGTATTTACATAGTAGGGTAAAATGACTCCTTCAGATTTACTATTCCATTTCAAGATTGCTTTAGCTATTTTAGGACCTGCACCTCTTTATGTAAATTTTAGAATAAGCTTGTTTATGCTTACAAAAATTTTGATAGAAATTGTGTTAAATCTATACATCAGTTTGGGGAGAATTGAGTGCTTTGCTATACTGAGTCTTCCAGTGTATACACATGATATGGTTTTATATTTATTTAGGTCTTCTTTGATTTCTTTTATCATTTTGTAGTTTTCAGCATATGGAGTGTATGTTTTTTTAAGCACATACCTAAGTACTTCAATTTCTGTGGTGTATTGGATTTCGATTTGGGTTTTCATATGTTTAGTTCTTCTTCTTCCATATGTTTGTTTCTTCTTAGAAATACAATTGGTTCGGAGACTTCTGCCAAGATGGCCAAATAGGAACAGCTCTGGTGCACAGTTCCCAGTGAGAGTGATGCAGAAGGTGAGTGATCTCCACATTTCTGACTGAGGTACCAGGTTCATCTCATTGGGACTGATTAGACAGTGGATGCAGCCCAAGGTGGGTGAGCCAAAGCAGGATGGGGTGTTGCCTCACTCAGGAAGCACAAGGGGCTGGAGAAATCACTCTCCTAGCCAAAGGAAGCCATTAGGGACTTTGCCTGACACTCTGGCACTCTGGCTCAGATACTGTGTTTTACCCATGGTCTTCACAACCTGCAGACCAGGAGATTCCCTCCGGTGCCTACAATACCAGTGCCCCGGGTTTCCAGTACAAAACTGGGTGGCTGTTCTAGCTACAGCAGTTTTTAAATTTTTCCTCATACCCCAGTGGTGCCTGGAATGCCAGCAAGACAGAACCGCTTATTCCCCTGAAAAAGGGGGCTGAAGCCAGGGAGCCAAGTGATCTGGATCAGCAGATCCAACTACCATGAAAACCAGCAAGCTAAGATCCACTGGCTTGAAATTCTCACAGCCAGCATAGCAGTCTGAGCTCAACCTGGGATGCTCCAGCTTGGTGGGAGGGGGAGAGGTGTCCACCATTGCTGAGGCTTGGGTAGGCAGTTTTAACCTCACCTGTGTAAACAAAGTCACCAGGAAGATTACACAGCATCTGGGTGGAGCCCACGGAAGCCTAGCAAGTCCTCTGCAGGCAGACTGTCACTAGACTCCCTTCTTGATGGGCAGGGCATCTCTGAAAAAAGGCAGTAGCCCATCAGGGACTTACAAATAAAGTCCCTACCTTCCTGGGACAGAGCACCTGGTAAACGCGGGGGTTGTGGGTTCAGCTTCAGCAGACTTAAATGTCCCTGCCCAGCATCCCTGAAGGGAGCAATGGATCTCCCAGCAGAGTACTTGAGCTCTGGTAAGGGACAGACTGCCTCCTCTAGTAGCTCCCTGACCGCAGTGTATCCTGACAGGGAGACACTTCCCACCAGGGACTGACAGACACCTCATGCATGAGAGCTCTGGCTGGCATCTGGCAGGTACCCTTCTGGGATGAAGCTACCAGAGGAAGGAATAGGCAGCAATATTTGCTGTTCTGCAGCCCCTGCTGGTGATTTCTAGACAAGCAGGGTCTGGGATGAAACTCCAGCAAACTCCAGCACACCTGCAGCAGAGGGGCCTGACTGTCAGAAGGAAAACTAACAAAGAGAAAGAAATAGTTTCAACATCAACAGAAATGACATCCACTCAGAGTCCCCATCCAAAGGAAACCAAACTAAAAGACCAAAGGTAGATAAATCCAAGAAAATGGGAAGAAATCAGCATAAAAAAGGCTGAAATCTCCAAAAACCAGAATGTCTCTTCTCCTCCAAAAGATCATGACTCCTCAACAGCAAGGGAACAAAGCTAGATAGAGAATGAGTTTGACAAATTGACAGAAGCAGACTTCAGAAGATGGGTAATAACGAACTCCTCTGAGATAGAGGAGCATGTTTTAATCCAATTTAAGGAAGCTAAGAACTTTCAAAAAAGGTTAGACAAAATGCTAACTAGAATAACCAGCATAGAAAATAATATAAACGACTTGGTGGAGCTGAAAACAGCACAGGAATGTCATGAAGCATGCACAAGTTTTAATAGCCAAATTGATCAAGCAGAAGAAAGGATATCAAAGATTGAAGATCAATTCAATGAAATAAAGTGAGAAGGCAAGATTAGGGAAAAAAGAGTGAAAAGAAATAAAGCCTCCAAGAAATATGGGATTATGTGAAAAGACTAAATCTACGTTTGACTGGTGTACCTGAAAGTGTCAAAGAGATTGAAACCAAGTTGGAAAACACTCTTCAGGATGTTATCCAGGAGAATTTCCAAAACCTAGCAAAATAGGCCAACATAAAATTTCAGAAAATACAGAGAACACCACAAAGATATTCCTTGAGAAGAGCAACTGCAAGACACATAATTATCAGATTCACCAGGGTTGAAATGAAGGGGAAAATACTAAGGGCAGACAGAGAGAAAGCTTGGATTACCCACAAAGGGAAGCCCATCAGACTCACAGCAGATCTCTCGGCAGATTTCTCTCAAGCTAGAAGAGAGTGGGGGCCAATATTTAACATTCTCTAAGAAAATAATTTTCCACTCAGAATTTCATATCCAAACAAACTAAGCTTCATAAGAGAAGGAGAAATAAAATCCTGTATGGACAACCAACTGCTGAGAGATTTTGTTCACCACTAGGCCTGCCTTACAAGAGCTTCTAAAGGAAGCACTAAACATGGAAAGGAACAACCAGTACCAGCCACTGCAAAAACGTACTAAATTGAAAAGACCATTGACACTATGAAGAAACTGCATTAACTAATAGGCCAAACAACCAGCTAGCATCAAAATTGCAGGTTCAGATTCACACATAACAATATTAACCTTAAATGTAAATGAGGTAAATGCCCCAATTAAGACACAAACTGGCAAATTGGATAAAGAGTCAAGACCCATTGGTGTACTATATTCAGGAGACTCATCTCATGTGCAAAGACACAGATAGACTCAAAATATAGGGATGGATGAAGATTTACCAAGCAAAGGGAGAGCAAAAAATAAGCAGGGTTTGCAGTCCTAGTCTCTGATACAACAGACTTTAAACCAACAAAGATCAAAAGAGAAAAAGCACGGCATTACATAATGGTAAAAGGATCAATCCAACAAGAAGAGGTAACGATCCTAAATATATATGCACCTAATACAAGAACACCCAGATACATTAAGCAAGTTCTCAATGACCTACAAAGAGACTTAGACTCCACACAATAATAGTGGAAGACTCTAATACCCCACTATCAATATTAGACGGATCAACAAGACAGAAAATTAACAAGGATATTCTGAAACTGAACTCAGATCTGGACCAAGTGAACTTAATAGACATCTCCAGAACTCTCTACTCCAAATCCACAGAATATACATTCTTCTCAGCACCACATCACACTTATTATAAAACTGACCACATAATTGGAAATAAAACACTCTTCAACAAATGCAAAAGAATAAAAATAATAACAAACAGTCTCTCAGACCACAGTACAATAAAATTAGAACTCAGGATTAATAAACTCCCTCAAAACCTCACAGCTACATGGAAACCGAACAACCTGCTCTTGAATGACTACTGGATAAATAATGAAATGAAGGCAGAAATAAAGATGTTCTTTGAAATCAACAAGAATGAAGACACAACATACCAGAGTCTCTGGGACACATTTAAAACAGTGTCTAGAGGGAACTTTATAGCACTAATGCCCACAAGAGAAACTAGGAAAGATCTAAAATTGACACCCTAACATCATCATTAAAAGAGCTAGAGGAGCAAGATCAAACAAATTCAAATGTTAGCAGAAAATAATAAATAAGTAAGATTGGAGAAGAACTGAAGGAGATAGAGACACAAAATACCCTTCAAAAAATTAATGAATCTAGGAGCTGTTTTTGTTTTGTTTTTTTAAGATCAACAAAATAGATAGAATGCTAGTCAGACCAATAAAGAAAAAAAGAGAGAAGAATCAAATAGATGCAATAAAAAATGATAAAGGGGATATCACCACCGATTCCACAGAAATACAAACTACTATCAGAGAATACTATAAACACCTCTATGCAAATAAACCAGAAAATCTAGAAGAAATGGATAAATTTATAAACACTTCCACCCTCCCAAGACTAAACCAGGAAGAAAGTGAATCCCTGAATAGATGAATAACAAGGTCTGAAGTTGAGGCAGCAATTAATTGCCTACCAACCAAAAAAACTCCAGGACCAGACAGGTTCACAGCCAAATTCTGCCAGAGGTACAAAGAGGAACTGGTACCATTGCTTCTCAAACTATTCCAAACAGTACAGAAAGAGGGAATCCTCCCTAACTCATTTTATGAGACCAACATTATCCTGATACCAAAACCTGGCAGAGACACAACTAAAAAACAAAATTTCAGGTCAATATCCATGATGAACATTGGTGCAAAAATCCTCAATAATATACTGGCAATACGAATCCAATTGCACATCAAAAAGCTTATCCACCACAATCAAGTAGTCTTCATCCCAGGAATGCAAGGCTGGGTCAGCATATGCAAGTCTATATAGGTAATCCATAACATAAACAGAATCAAAGACCAAAACTACATGATTATCTCAATAGATACCGAGAAGGCCTTTGACAAAATTCAACAGCTGTTTATGCTAAAAACTCTCAATAAACAGGGTATCGTTGGAATATACCTCAAAATAATAAGAGCTATTTATGACAAACCCACAGCCAATATCATACTGAATGGGCAAAAACTGGAAGCATTCCCTTTGAAAACTAGCACAAGACAAGGATGCCCTCTCTCACCACTCTTACTCATAGTATTAGAAGTTCTGGCCAGGGCAATCAGGCAAGAAAATGACATCAAGCGTATTCAGTTAGGAAAAGAGGACATGAAATTGTCTCTATTTGCAGAACACATGATTGTGTATTTAGAAGATCCCATCATCTCAGCCCAAAATCTCCTTAAGATGACAAAAAAGTTCAGCAAATTATCAAGATACAAAAACAATGCGCAGAAATCACAAGCATTCCTATACACCAGTAATAGACAGACAGAGTCAAATTACAAGCGAACTCCCATCTGCAATTGCTACAAAGAGAATAAAATACCTAGGAATACAACTTACAAGAGATGTGAAGGACCTCTTCAAGGAGAACTGAAAACCACTGCTCAAGGAAATAAGCGAGGACAGAAATTGATGGAAAAATATTCCATGCTCATGGACAGGAAGAATCAGTCTCATGAAATTGGCCATACTGCCCAAAGTAATTTGTAGATTCAATACTATCTCCATCAAGCTACCATTGACTTTCTTCACAGAATTGGAAAAAAATCACCTTAAATTTCATCTGGAACCAGAAAGGAGTCATATATGTGAGTATTTATTTCTGGAATTTCTATTCTGTTCCATTGGTCTGCTTGTCTGTTTTTATGCTAGTACTACATTGTTTTAATTACTATGGCTCTGACTTGGATTTCCAGTACTGTTTTGAATAGAACTGATGAGAATGGATATCTTTGTCTTATTCCTGACCTTATATGAAATGCTTTCAATCTTTAACCATTGAGTATGATGTTAGCTGTGTACTTTGCCCATTTTTAAATTAAATTTTTGTCTATTATGTCGAGTTTAGGAGTTCATATATCTGAGACAGTAAACCTTTATTAGATAAAAGTTGTCAAATATTTCCCACAATTTTGTGGGTTACCTTTTCACTTTATTTGGTTCTCTTTCTATGCTGCTATTCCAAGTTTTCACATTTGACAATGCTCCTATTCTTTCCTTGCTGGAATTACAGTGTTCTCTGAAGTGTGGTTATTTGCTGCTATGGGCTTTCTTTGTGAATAAAACGAGCATGAGACACCTCTAGTCAGCCATCTTGATAATGTCTCTTTTTCAATTTTTTAATAATGAGCTTTGCTACATAAAAGTACTTAATTTCAATGAAGTTCAGTTTATCTATTTAATGCTTTGTGGTTTGTGCTTCTTCTATCCTCTACAAATGGACTGCTAAATCCAAGGACATAATTTATACCTGTTTTTTAAATAATAGTTTTACAGTTTTATCTATTATATCTGGTTTGTTGATCCATTTGAGTTAATTTTTGTATATGTTGTGAGGTAAAGATCCAACTTTTTAATTTTCATATGCAAATTCAGTTTTTCTAGCACCATTTACTGAAGAGACTATTTTTTTTTCACCCATTGAATATACTTGGAAGCTTTGTAAAAAAAAAAAAAAATTGACCATAGATGTGTTGGTTTGTTTGGACTCTCAGTTCTATTTCAATGGTCCATATATCTATCCCTAAGTGAAAATCACACTTAAAAAAATTTATACAAATTTATAGGATACATGTAAAATTTTGTTACATATATATATATATAATGTGTGATGATCAAGTCATGGTGTTTATGGTTTCCATCACATGAGTATAATACAGTTTTGTTAACTGTACTCACCCCACTCTGCTATCAAATATTGGATTTATTCCTTCAGTCTAACTGTATGTTTGTACTCATTAACTCACTTCTCTTTATCCTCCTCCATTTTCCCATTCACCCTTCCCAGTTGATGTAGTTTGGATAATTTTCCCTTCCAATCTTATGTTGAAATTTGATCCCCAATGTTGGAGGAGGTTCCTAATGGGAGGTATTTGAGTCATGGGGATCAAACCTTCATGAATGGCTTGGTTCCATCCCCATGGTAATGCATGAGTTGTTACTCTATCCGTTCATGGGACAGTTGGTTGTTTAAAGAAGTGTGATGCTGCTCCCCATTCTGTCTCTCCTCCTCATCCCTAATCATGTGTTGCCTGCTGCCCTTCACCTTCCACCATGATTGGAATGTCTCTGAAATCCTCACTAGAAGCAGATGTTGGTGTCATGCTTCTTGTACATCTTGCAGAATCAGGGACCCAAGAAACCTACTTTTTACAGTAAATTACCTAGCTTCAGGTATTCCTTTATAGTAACGCAAATGGATTAAGGCAGTAGTCTCTGTTATCTATCTTTTCATTCTCTACTTCCATGTAATCAAACATTTTAGTTCTCACATATGAGTGAGAACATGTGATATTTGTATTTTTGTGCCTGGCTTATTTCTTTTAAGATGATTATTAGTTCCATTCATGTTGCTGCAAATGACATGACTTCTTTCTCTTATATGGCTAAGTAGTATTCCATTGTGTATACATACCACATTTTCTGTATCCAGTCATCCATTGATGGACATATTGATGGAGTACATGTATTATTTTATATATTTTTTCCATTTGTATGATACATAGCAGTGGGATTGAATGGTAATTTTACTTTTAGTTTTTTGGAGAAACCTCTGTACTTTTTTCCACAGCTGCTGTACTAATTTACATTCTCACCAACAGTGTATATGAGTTCTGTTGTCTCTGCATCTTCAATAGCATATGATTCTTTTTTGTATCTTTAATAATAGCCATTTGACTGCGGTAAGATAATATCTTATTGTAGTTTTGATTTGCATTTCTTTAGTAATTAGTGATGTTGAGAACTGTTTTAATATACATGTTGGTTATATATGTCTTCTTTCAAGAAATGTCTCTTCATAGTCTTTGCCCAGATTTTAATGATATTATTTGATTTTTTCTGTTACATTTCACATCTTATGCTTAAATCTAATTCCTTTGAGTTTATTTTTGTATATGGTGAAAGATAGACGTTCAGTTTTATTCTGCATGTGGCTATGCAATTTTTCTAGCACCTTTTATTAAATAGGGTTTCTTTCCCCCAATGTAAGTTGTTGCTGACTTGGTTGAAGATCAGTTGGCTGCGAATATGTGCCTTTATTTTCGGGTTCTCTATTCTGTTTCATTGGTCTATGTGTTTGTTTTTAAATCAATACCATGCTGTTTTGGTTATCATAGTTGTGTAATAGATTTTGAAGTTTGGTAGTGCAATACCTCCAGCTTTCTTCTTTTTGCTCAGGATTGTTTTGGCTATTTGGGCCCTTTTTTGGTACTATATGAATGTTGGGATTGATTTTTCTTCAATTTCTGGGAAAAAATGTCATTGATATTTTGATAGGGACAGCACTGAATCTGTAGATTGCTTGGCTTAGTATAATTATTTTAACAATATTAACTCTTATTCATGATCATGGGATGGTCTTTTCACTAGTTAATGTCCTCTTCCATTTTGCTTCATAGGAATTTTTTAGTTTTTTTGAAGAGGTCCTTCACCTCCTTGGTTATTTATTCCTAGGTTTTTGTTTGTTTGTTTGTTTGTTTGTAGCTCTTGTAAATAGGATTTTCTTCTTGATTTATTTTTTCAGCTAATTCATAATAAGTATATAGAAACTGCTGATTTTTGTATGTTGCGACTTTACTGAGTTTATCAGTTCTAAGAATTCTTTGGTGGACTCCTTAGGGTTTTCTAAATATAAAGTCATGTCATCTGAAAAGAGGAAATTTTTGACTTCCTCTTTTCCAATTTGAATGCCTTTTATTTCTTTCTGTTGCCTCATTGCTCTGTGTAGAATTTCCATTGCTATGTTAAATGGGAGTGGTAAAAGTTGGTATCCTTGTATTGTTCTAGTTTTTATAAGAAATATTTTTAGCTTTTCCCCATCTCGTATGATGTTAGCTGTGGATTTTTTATATATGCCTTCATTAAGTTAGGGTCTGTTCCTGCTACGCCTATATTGTTAAGAGTTTGTATAGGGCCGGGCGCGGTGGCTCAAGCCTGCAATCCCAGCACTTTGGGAGGCCGAGGTGGGTGGATAACGAGGTCGAGAGATCGAGACCATCCTGGTCGACATGGTGAAACCCCGTCTCTACTAAAAATACAAAAAATTAGCTGGGCATGGTGGCGCATGCCTGTAATCCCAGCTACTCAGGAGGCTGAGGCAGGAGAATTGCCTGAACCCAGGAGGTGGAGGTTGCGGTGAGCCGAGATCGCGCCATTGCACTCCAGCCTGGGTAACAAGAGCGAAACTCCATCTCAAAAAAAAAAAAAAAAAAAAAAAAAAAAAAAAAAAAAAGAGTTTGTATCGTGTAGGAATGATGAATTTTATCAAATGTGTTTTTTCTGTACCTGATGAGATAATCATATACAGCTTTTGTTCTTAATTGTGCTGATATGTCGTATCATGTTTACTGATTTGTGTATGTTGAACCATCCTTTCATCCCTGAATTTAGTCCCAATCAATAATCGATGTATTATCTTTTTCTTGTGCTGTTGGATTCAGTTTGCTAATATTTTGTTGAGAATATTTTTAGCTATGTTCATCGGGAATATTGGCATATAGTTTTCTTTTTCCGTTGGATCTTTATCTGGTTTTGGTATCATGCTATCGCTGGCCCTGTAGAATGAGTTAGCAAGAATGTCCTTTTCAACAACCTTTGCAATAGTTTGAAGAAAACTAGTGTTATTTTTTATTTATGTATTTGGTAGAAATAGGCAGTGAAGTCACCCAGTACTGGGTTTTCTTTATTGGGAGACTTCTAGTTACTTAATAAATCTGGTTACTTATTATTGGTCTGTTCAATTTTTCTATTTCTTCATTATTCTGTCTTGGTAGGTTGTATGTGTCTAGGACATCATCCATTTCTTTTAGGTTATCCAATTTCTGGCATATAATTATTCACAATAGTCTATTATAATCTCGTTTTATATATAGTGTCAGTTTTAATGTCTTCTCTTTCATTTATGATTATTTTTATTTTTAACTTTTATTTTAGGTTCGGGGTACATGTGCAGCTTTGTTATATAGGTAAATTGAATGCCATGGGGGTGTGGTGTATAGATTATTTCATCACTCAGATAATATGCATAATGTCTGATAGGTAGTTTTTTGATCCTCTCCCTCCTCCCAACATCCACCTTCATGTAGGCCCCAGTGACTGTTTTTCCCTTCTTTGTATCCATGTGTACTCAGTTTTTAGCTCCCAATTATAAGTGAGAACGTCTAGTATTTGGTTTTCTGTTCCTGCATTAGTTTGCTTAGGATATGACCTCCTGCCACATTTATGTTTCTGCAAAAGACATTATCTCATTCCTTTTATGGCTATGTAGTATTCCATGGTGTATATGTACCATATTTTCCTTACCTAGTCTACAATTGGTAGGCATTTAGGTTGATTCCATGTCTATGTTATTCTAAATACTGCTGTAATGAACATATGCATTCATGTGTCTTTATGGTAGAAATATCTATATTCCTTTGAATACATACTCATTGATGGCATTGTTGGGTTGAATGGTAAATCTTATTTAAGTTCTTTGAGGAATTGCCACATTGTTTTCTACAACAACTGAACTAATTCACATTCCAACCAGCAGTGTATAATATTTTCCTTTTCTCCACAATCTCAACAGCATTTGTTATTTTTGACTTATTAATAATAGCCATTCTTACTGGTGTGATATGCTATCTCCCTATGGTTTCAATTTGCATTTCTCTAATGATTAGCAATGTTGAGCACTTTTTCATATGCTTATTGGCTGTGTGTATATCTTTTTTTTGGAAAAATGTCTGTTCATGTCCTTTACTACTTTTTTTTTCTTTAAACTTGTAAATTTGTTTAAATTTCTTATAGATTCTGGGTATTAGGCCTTTGTTAGATGGATAGTTTGTAAATATTTTCTCCCATTTGATGGGTTTTCTATTTACTATGCTGATAGTTTCTTTAGCTGCGCAGAAGCTCTTTAGTTTAGTTAGATTGCATTTGTCAATTTTTGTTTTTGTTGCTATTGCTTTTGGCATGAATTCTTTAAAAGAGCTTATGCCCAGAATATTATTTCCTAGGTCGTCTTCCAAGATTTTTATAGTCTTAGGTTTTATATGTAAGTGTTTCATCCATTTTGAGTTGATTTTTTTGTATATGGTGTATGGAAGGCATACTGTTGCAATCTTCTACATATGGTTGGCAAGTTATCCTAGCACTGTTTGTTGAACAGGGACTCCTTTTCGCATTACTTGTTTTTGTCAACTTTGTCAATGATTATATGGTTGCAGTCCTGCAGCATTATTTCTGTTGCAATGTTCTCTGTCTATTTTATTTTTGTTTTTATCAATATTATGCTGTTTTGTGTGTTTGTTAGTGTAGCCTTGTAGTATAGTTTGTTGTTGGGTAACTTAATACCTCCAGCTTTGGTTTGGTTTGCTGTTGCATTTGGTTGGTTGGTTTGTTTGCTTTTGCTTAGGATTGCATTTGGTATTTGGGCTCTCTTTTGGTATGAATTTCAAAATAGTTTTTCTAATTCTCTGAAGAATGTCATTGGTAGTTTGATAGAAATGGCATTGAATCTGCAAATTGCTTTGGAAAGTATGGACATTTTAACAATATTGACTCAGACTGTCTGTGAACACGGATGGAATGTTTTCCCATTTGTTTGTCTCATCTCTGGTTTCTTTGAGCAGTGTTGTATAATTCTCACGGTATAGTTCTTTGATCTCTCTGGTTAGCTGTATTCCAAGATATTTTATTCTTTTTGTGGCTATTGTGAATGAGATTGCATTCTTGATTTGGCTGTCAGCTTGGATGTTGTTGGTGTATAGGAATGCTACTGATATTTCTATGTTAATTTTGTATCCTGGAATTTTGCTGAAATTGTGTATCAGATCAAGTTGTCAGCTTAAGCAGCTTTTTGGCAGAGACTATGGGATAGCATTATATTCTAGGTATAGTATTATATTACCTGCAAACAGGGATTGTCTGATTTCTTCTCTTTCTATTTGGATGTTTTTATTTCTTTCTCTTTCCTGATTTCTTTGGCTAGTACTTTCAGTACTATGTTGAAAAGGAGTGGTGATAGTGGACATTTTTGTCTTGTTCCAGTTCTCAAGTGGAATTCTTCCAAGTTCTGCCCATTCAGTATTGATTTTGGCTATTGCTATGTCATAGATTGCTTTTATTGATTTGAGGTGTGTTCCTTGAATGCCTAGTTCCTTGAGGTTTTTAACATGAAATGTTGAATTTTATCAAAAGTCTTTTATTCGTTTAGTGAGATAATTATGTGGATTTAAAAATAGATCTGTTTATATAATTAATCACATTTATTCATTTGTATATCTTGAACCAACCTTACATTTCGGGGATAAAGCCTACTTGATTGTGGTAGATTACCATTTTGATCTGCTGTTTGATTCAGTTTGGTAGTATTTTGTTGAGGATTTTTGTATATATGTTCATCAAGGATATTGGCCTGAAGTGTTTCTGTGTTTGTTTGGTTGGTTGGTTGGTTGTTTTTGTGTCTTTGCCAGGTTTTGCAGTCAGGATAATGCTGCCTTCATAGAATGAGATAGGCTGGAGTCACTCTTCCTCAACTTTTTGGAATAGTTTCAGTAAGAATAGTGGTACCAGGTTGTCTTTCTAAATCTGGTAAAATTCAGCTGTGAATCTGCCTGGTCCTGGGCTTTTTCTGGGTGGTAGGCTTTTCATTACTGATTCAGGTTTAGTATTTATTTTTGGTCTGTTCAGGGACTAAATTTTTTCATGGTTCAAACTCGAGAAGCTATATCTTTTCAGACATTTATCTATTTTGTCTAGATTTTCTAGTTTGTTTACATAGAGTTGTTTGTGGAAGCCTCTGAGGATTTTGTATTTCTCTGGAGTTGATGGTAATGTGTCCTTTGTCATTTCACTTGTGTTTATTTTGATCTTCTCTCTTTTCCTTATTAGTCTAGTTATCAGTCTGTCAATCTTATTTATTCTTTTAATGAACCAATTTCTGGATTTGTTGATTATATATATATTTTTTTACATCTCAGTTTTCTTCAGTTCTGCTCCAAGGTTGGCTATTTCTTGTCTTCTGCTAGCTTTGGATTTAGTTTGTTTTGTAGTTTCTCTAGGTGTGATGGTAGGTTGTTAATTTGAGATATTTGTACCTTTTTCATGTGGGTGTTTAGTGCTATAAAATTCCTTCTTACCACTGCTTTAGCTGTGTCCAAAAATTGAACAAAGCTAAAGCAATGCTAAGAAGGAATATTGTATCTTTTTTCTTATTGGTTTCAAATAATTTCTTAATTTCTGTCCTAATTTCATTATTTACCCAAAAGTCATTCAGGAGCAGATTGTTTACTTTTCATGTAATTGTGTAGTTTTGAGTAATTTTCTTAGTATTCCTTTCTATTTTTATTGTGCTGTGGTCCAAGTGTGTGTTTTGTAGGATAGTGGGGTGTTTTGAATTTGCTGAAGGTTATTTTATGGCTGATTGTCTGGTTGACTTTAGAGTCTGTGCCATGTGCTTCTGAGAAGAAAGCATATTCTGTTGCTTTTGGGTGGAGATTTCTGTAGATATCTGTTAGGCTCATTTGGTCAAATGCAAAGTTCAGGTCACAAATATCTTTGTTAGTTTTCTGCCTTGATGACCTGTCTAATATTGTCATTGGGGTATTGAAGTCTCCTACTATTATCATGTGGTTATCTAAGTCTCTTGCTATGTCTCTAAGAACTTGCTTTATGAATCTGCATGCTCCTGTGTTGGTTGTGTGTATATTTAGGAAGGCTGGGTCTTCTTGTTAAATTGAACCTTTATCATTATGTAATTTCCTTCTTTTTTGACCATTGTTGCTTTAAGTCTGTTTTGACCAAAAGTAGAATAACAACTTCTACTTCTTTCTGTTCTCTGTTTTATTAGTAGATTTTTTCTTCATCCTTTTACTTTGATCATTTGGGTGTCATTGCATTGTGGATGGGTGTCTTGAAGACAGCATACATTTGGTCTTGCTTTCTTTATCCAACTTGTCACTCTGTGCCTTTTAATTAAAGCATTTAATGTGTTTACATTCAAGGTTAATATTGATATGTGTGGATTTGGTTCTGTCATCCAGCTGTAAGGTGGTTATTATGCTGACTTGATTGTGTGGTCACTTCTTAGGGTCATAGACCAAGTACATGATCTATGTATGTAAGTGTGTTTTTGTGGTGGCTGGTAACAGTCTTCAATTTCCATATTTAGTACTCTCTTCAGGACGTCTTGTAAGGCAAGTCTGGAACTAACACATTCCCTTAGCATTTGCTTGTCTGATAAGGATCCTATTTCTCCTTTGCTTATGAAGCTTAGTTTGGCTGGGTATGATATTCTTGATTGAAATTTCTTTTTATTAAAGATGCAGCATACAGGCACTCATTCTCTTTTGACTTGCAGGCTTGCTGCTGAAATGTCCTTGTTTTCCTAATGGGGTTCCCTTTGTAGGTGACCTACCCCTTCTCTTTGGCTGCCTTTAATATGTTTTCTTTCACTTTGCCCTTGGAAAATCTATGTCTTGGGAATGATCATCTTGTATAGTATCTTGAGGGGTTCTCTGAATTTTCTGAATTTGAATGTTGGCCTCTGTAGCGATGTTGGGAAAATGTTCTTGAATGATTTTCTTAAATACGTTGTCCACATTGCTTGCTATTTCTCCCTCTCTCCCAAGGACAGCAATGATTCATAGATTTGGTGTCTACATCATACCATATTTCTCAGAGCTTTCATTCATTCTTCTGTTTTCTTTTTGTTGTTTTCTAAGTTATTTTGTAGAACCAGTCTCTGAGCTCTGAGATTTGTTCCTCAGCTTGGCCTATTCTTGCTGTTAATGCTTGCAATTGTATTCTGAAATTCTTGGAGTTTTTCAGCTCTATCAGATCAATTTGATTGTTTCTTAAAAAGGCCATTTTGTCTTTTATGTCCTGCATTATTTTATTGTATTCTTTAGATTCCTTGAATTGGGATTCCACTTTCTTCTGAATATTGATGATCTTCATTCCTATCCATATTCTGAATTCTATTTGTCATTTCATACTTGTTAGGAACAATTGCTGTGGAACTAGTACAGTCATTTAGAGGTAAGAAGACACTCTGGGTTTTCGAGGTGCCACAGGTTTTGCACTAGTTAATTCTTATCTGTGTAGGCTGATTTTCTTTTGATGATTGAAGCTGCTGTCGTTTTGATGTTTTTGCTTTTGTCTACTATAATGCCCTTTTAAGTTTGTTGGTGGTATAAAGTCAGTTTAGTTCACTTTCTTTATTTCTGGAAGATTTTATGGGGCCAAGACTGAGCTTAGTATTCCTGATCTGCATGCCCTGACTCTGGAGGGGCAGGTAACAGACCCCTGGCTTTCTTCTCCAGCTACTTGCAATTAGAAACTTGCTGTGCTGGAGGAGCTGAGGTGTTCCCAGTCCACTGGCCACAACACCCTAATGGTTGGTGCCAGCCAAAGCACTTCATTAGGGGAGTCACAGCACAATCTGTGATTGCTTGAATGGCCTAGCAACTGTGGCATCATGGTGGAGTGCATACACATTGGCTGGTGTAGAATACTGACAGAAGTGAGGTTGCAGCATTCTTGTGCATACTCATGCTGGCAGTGGGCCAAAGACAGAGGAAAGGTTGCTATTGCCTGTGCTTGCACTAGTGCCACTGGCAGTGGGGCACTGGTGGACGTGGGGCTGCTGGCCTCCATGTGTTCATTTCCACTGTTGGCAGTGCCAGGGTATGGAACTATCAACATCCAGAATGTGCAAACATGGTGGTAGCATTTGGAGAGTTGTGATCACCAGTGTCTGTTTGCACATTTACACCAATTATTGCACAGCTGAATGCTGAAACATTAGTGGTGGTGGTGGGGCACTCACACTGGCAGCATATCTTGAATCAGCCTTGCATCCAAGATATGAAGCCTACTTGATCATAATGGACAAGCTTTTTGATGTACTGTAGGATTTGGTTTGCCAGTATTTTATTGAATATTGTTGCATGAATGTCCAATATGGGTCTTGGCCTGAAATTTATATTTTTATTATAGTTTAAGTTCTGGGGTTCATGTGCAGATCTTGCAGAATTGTTACACAGGTATACACATGCCATGGTGGTTTGCTGCCTCCATCTCCCATCACTTACTTCAGGTATTTCTCCTAATGTTATCCCACCCCAAACTTCCCACCCCCTCCTATCCCTCCCCTAAGCCTCAACCCTGCAATAGCCTCCATTGTGTGATGTTTCACTACCTTGTCCATGTGTTCTCATTGTTCAACACCCACTTGTGAGAATATGCAGTGTTTGGTTTTCTGTTCCTGTGTCAGGTTGCTGAGAATGATGGTTTCCAGATTCATCCATGTCCCTGTGAAGGCTATGCACTCATCTTTTTTATGGCTGCATAGTATTCCATGGCATATATCTGCCACATTTTCATTATCCAGTCTATCCTTGATGGGCATTTGGGTTGGTTCCAAGTCTTTGCTATTTCAAACAGTGCCACAATGAACATATGTGTGCATGCGTCTTTATAATAGAAAGATTTATAATCCTTTGGGTATATACTCAGTAATGGGATTGCTGGGTCAAATGATATTTCTATTTCCAGATCCTTGTGGAATCGCCACACTGTCTTCCCCAATGGTTGAACTAATTTACACTCCCATCAACAATGTAAAAGTATTCCTATTTCTCCACATCCTTTCCAGCATCTGTGGTCTCCAGATTTTTTAGTGATCACCATTCTAACTGGCTTTAGATGGTATCTCAATTTGATTTTGCTCTGCATTTCTCTAAGGACCATAGATGAACATTTTTTTCAGGTGTTTGTTGGAGACATAAATGTCTTCTTTTGAAAAGCATCTGTTCATATCCTTTGCCCACTTTTTCAATTTTTTTTTCATATAAATATGTTTTAGTTCTTTGTGGATTCTTGATATTAGCACTTTGTCAGATGGGTGGCTTGCAAAAATTTTTTCCTACTCTGTTTGTGGCAGTTCACTCTAATGATTGTTTCTTTTGCCATCGAGAAGCTCTTAAGTTTAATTAGATCCCATTTTTCTATTTTGGCTTTTGTTGCCTTTGCTTTTGGTGTTTCAGTCATAAAGTCCTTGCCTATGCCTAAGTTCTGAATGGTATTGCTTAGATTTTCTTCTAGGGTTTTTATGATGTTAGGTCTTTTGTTTAACTCTTTAATCCTTCTGGGGTTAATTTTTTTCTAAAATGTAAGTAAGGAGGCCAATTTCAGCTTTCTGCACGTGGCTAGCCAGTTTTTCCAACATCATATATTAAACAGGGGATACTTTCCCCATTGCTTGTTTTTGTCAGGTTTGTCAAGGATCAGATGGTTGTAGATGTGTGGCATTACTTCCAAGGCCTCTGTTCTGTTCCATTGATCTATATCTCTGTTTTGGTACTGATAACATGCTGTTTTGGTTACTGTAGCCTTCCACTATGGTTTAAAGTCAGGTAGCACGATGCCTCCAACTTTGTTCTTTTTGCTAAGGATTGTCATGGATATGCGGGCACTTTTTTGGTTCCATATAAAGTTTAAGGTGTGTGTGTGTGGTTTTTTTTTTAATTCTGTGAAGAAGGTCAATTGTAGCATTGAATGTATAAATTACTTTGGGTAGTATGGCCATTTTCATGATATCGACTCTTCCTAACCATGAGCATGGAATGTTTTTCCACCTGTCTGTGTCTTCTCTTATTTCCTTGAGCAGTGGTTTGTAGTTCTCCTTGAAGAGGTCCTTCACGTCCTTTGTTAGTTGTATTTGTAGATATTTTATTCTCTTTGTAGCTATTGTGAATGAGAGTTCACTCATGATTTGGCTCTCTGTTTGTCTGTTACTGGTGTATAAGAATGCTCGTAATTTTTGCACTTGATTTTTGTATCTTGAGACTTTGCTGAAGTTGTTTATCAGCTTAAGGAGATTTGGGGATGAGATGATGGGGTCTTCTAAATATACAATCATGTCATCTGCAAATAGAGACAATTTGACTTCCTGTTTTTCTAATTGAATGCCCTTTATTTCTTTTTATTGCCTCATTGCTCTGGATAGAACTTCCATTACTAGGTTGAATAGGAATGGTGAGAGAGGGCACAATTATCCTGTGACAGTTTTCAAAGAAAATGCTTTCAGTTTTTGCCCATTCAGTATGATATTGTCTGTGGGTTTGTCATAAATAGCTTTTATTATTTTAAGATTCATTCCACTGATATTCATCCTATTGAGAGTTTTCAGCATAAAGGGCTTTTGAATTTTGTCAAAGGCCTTATCTGCATCTATTGAGATAATCATGTGTTTTTTGTCTTTGTTTCTGTTTGTGGGTTGGATTAGTTTAAAGATTTGCTTCTGTTGAACCAGCCTTGCAGCCCCAGGATTAAGTCTAATTGATTGTGATAGATAAGCTTTCTGATATGCTGTTGCATTTGGTTTGCCAGTATTTTATTGAAGATTTTTACATTGATGTTCATCATGAATATTAGCCTGAAATTTTTTTAGTTGTGTCTCTGCCAGGTTTTGGTATTGGAATGATGTCGGTTTTATAAAATGTATTAGAGAAGATTTCCTCTTTTTGTATTGTTTGGATTAGTTTCAGAAGAAATGGGACCAGCTCCTCTTTGTATGTCTTGTAGAATTCAGCTGTGAACCCATCTGGACCTGGACGTTTTTTGGTTGGTAGGTTATTAATTGCTGCTTCAACTTCAGACCTTGTTATTGGTCTATTCAAGGATTCCACTTCTTCCTGGTTTAGTCCTGGGAGGGTGTACATTTCCAAATATTTATCCATTTCTTCTAGATTTTCTGGTTTATTTGCATAGAGGTGTTTGTAGTAACTCTGATGGTAGTTTGTATTTCTGTGAAATCAGTGGTGATATCTCCTTTATGATTTTTATTGTATCCATTTGATTCTTCTCTCTTTTCTTTTTCATTAGTCTGGTTAGTGGTCTATTTATGTTGTTGATGTTGTAAAACCCAGCTGCTGGATTTATTGATTGTTTGAAGGTTTTTCTGTGTTTCTCTCTCCTTCAGTTATGCTCTGATCTTAGTTATTTCTTGTCTTCTGCTAGTTTTTGAATTTGTTTGATCTTGCTCCTCTAGTTCTTTTAATTGTGATGATAGGGTGTCAAGTTTATATCATTCCTCACTTCTCATGTGGGCATTTAGTGCTACGGATTTCCCTCTAGACACTGCTTTAAATGTGTCCCAGAGATTCTAATACATTGTATCTTTGTTCTCTTTGGTTTTGAAGAACATCTTTATCTGCCTTCATTTTATTATTTATCCAGTGGTCATTAAGGAGCAGGTTGATCAGTGTCCATGTAGTTGTGAAGTTTTGAGTGAGTTTCTTAATCCTGAGTTCTAATTTGATTGCACTGTGGTCTCAGAGACTGTTCAGTATCATTTTCGTTCTTTTTGCATTTGGTGAAGAGTGATTTACTTCCAATTGTGTGATCAATTTTAGAGTAAGTGTGATGTGGAGCTGAGAAGAATGTATATTCTGTGGATTTGGGGTGGAGAGTTCTGTGGATGTCTGTTAAGTCCGTTTGAACCAGATCTGAGTTTAAGTCTTGGATATCCTTGTTAGTTTTCTATCCTGTTTATCTGTAATATTGACAGTGGAGTGTTAATGTCTTCCACTATTATTGTGTGGGAGTCTAAGTCTCTTTGCAGGTCATTAAGAACTTGCTTTATGGTTTCTACCCATCTTCGTGGATTTATCTAACTTTGTTATTTGAAGTTGGTGACTTGGAAGGGGTCTCTGAGTGAACGTTTTTTGTGTTGATAATGAAGCTATTTCTTTCTGTTTTTTAGTTTTCTTCTAACAGACAGGCCCCTCTGCTGCAGGAGGGCTGGAGTTTCACTCTGGAACATACTTGCCTGGGAATCTCCTGTGGGGGCTGCAGAACAGTATGAATTGCTGCCTGTTTCTTCTTCTAGTATCTTTGTCCCAGAAGGGTACCTGCTGGATGTCAGCCAGAGCTCTCCTTTATGAGGTGACTTTTTAGATATACCAGGGATCAGGGAGCCACTTGAAGAGCCAGTCTTTCCCTGTTCAGAGCTCAAGTGCTGTGCTGTGAGCTCCATTGTTTCATCCAGAGCTTCTGGGCAGGGACGTAG
Source organism: Saimiri boliviensis (assembly GCF_048565385.1). Classification (NCBI taxonomy): domain Eukaryota; kingdom Metazoa; phylum Chordata; class Mammalia; order Primates; family Cebidae; genus Saimiri; species Saimiri boliviensis. The sequence goes on from NC_133470.1 coordinate 53,960,211, forward strand.
AGGTATTCTGCAGTGGAACTAACAACCCTGCTTTTCCCAGGTACTGCAAGATACAGGATCACCTGGATACATACAGCAATACAGGAGTACCCAAATACATAAAGGAAGTTCTTACAAAAAGACTTAAACTCCCACACAAACCTAACACACATCTACATAATTCTCCACCCCAAATCCACAGAATATACATTCTTCTCAGCACCAAATTGCACTTACTCTAAAATTGACCACATAATTGGAAGTGAATCACTCCTCAGCAAATGCAAAATAATGGAAATCATCACAAACAATCCCTCAGACCACACTGCAATCAAATTAGAACTCAGGATTAAGAAACTCACAAAACCCACACAATTACATGGAAACTGAACAACTTGCTCCTGAATGACGATTAGATAAACAAAGAAATGAAGACAGAAATAAAGATGCTCTTTGAAACTAATGAGAACAAAGACACAATGTACTAGAATCTCTCAGACACATTTATAGCAGTGTCTAGAGGAAAATTTATAGCACTAAATGCCCATATGAGAAAAGAGGAAAGATCTAAAATTGACAGCCTATCATCAACACTGAAAGAACAAGAGGAGCAACATCAAATTCAAAAGCTAGCAGAAGACAAGAAATAACTAAGATCAGAGCAGAACTGAAGGAGATAGAGACACAAAAAACCCTACAAAAAAATCAGTAAATCCAGTAGCTGGTTTTTCAAAAAGATCAACAAATTAGATAGACTGCTAGCCAGACTAATAAAAAGGTAAAGAGAGAAGAATCGAATAGATGCAATAAAAAGTGATGAAGGGGATATCACCACCAATTCCACAGAAATACAAACTACCATCAGAGATTACTACAAAAAACTCTATGCACATAAACCAGTAAATCCTCAAGAAATGGATAAATTCCCAGACAATTACACTCTCCCAAGACTAAACCAGGAAGAAGTTGAATCCTTGAATAGACCAATAACAAGGTCAGAAGTTGAGGCAGCAATTAATAGCTTACCAACCAAAAAGCCTCCAGGTCCAGATGCGTTCACAGCCGAATTCTATAAAGAGGAGCTGGTACCATTCCTTCTGAAACTAGTCAAAACAATACATAAAGAAGGAATCCTCCCTATCTCATTTTATGAAACCAACATCATCCTGACACCAAAATCTGGCAGAGGTACAACTAAAAAAGAAAATTTCAGGCCAATATCTATGATGAACATTGATGCAAATATCTTCAATAAAATATTGGCAAACCGAATGCAACAACACACCAAAAAGTTTACCCATCACGATCAGGTAGGCTTCATCTTGGGGATGCATGCCTGGTTCAACATACACAAATCTATAAACGTAATCCATTCCATAAACAAAACAAAACACAAAAACCACATGATCATCTCAATAGATGCCGAGAAGGCTTTTGACAAAATTCAACAACGCTTTATGCTAAAAACTCTCAATGTATCTTAAAATAATAAAAGCTATTTATGACAAACCCACAGCCAATATCATACTGAATGGGCAAAACCTGAAAGCATTTTCTCTGAAAACTGGCACTAGACAAGGATGCCCACTCTCACCATTTCTATTCAATATAATATTGTAAGTTCTAGCCAGAGCAATGAGACAATAAAAAGAAAGGGTATTCAATTAGGAAAAAAAGGAAGTTAAATTAACTCTACTTGCAGACAACACGATTATATATTAATAAGACCCCATGGTCTAAGCCCAAAATCTCCTTAAGCTGATAAGCAGTTTCAGCAAAGTCTCAGAATACCTAATCAATGTGCAGAAATCACAAGGATTCCTATACAGCAGTACTAGATTAATGGAGAACCAAATCATGAGCAAACTCCCATTCACAATAGCTACAAAGTGAATAAAATTCCTAGGAATACAACTACCAAAGGATGTGAAGGATATCTTCAAGGAGAATGACGAACCACTGCTCAAGGAATTAAGAGAGGATACAGACAGATGGAAAAGTATCCCATGCTCATGGTTAGGAAGAATCAATACTGTGAAAATGGTCATACTGCCCAAAGTAATTTATAGATGCAATGCTAGCCCCATCAGCAACCACTGACCTTCCACACAGAACTGGAAAAAAAAGAAAAAAAAAAAAAAAAAAAAAAAACAGTTTAAATTTCATATGGAACCAAAAAAGTGCCCACATAGCCAAGACAATCTTAAGCAGAAAGAACAAAGCTGGAGGCATCACACTGCCTGATTTCAAACTATACTAGAAGGCTAGAGTAATCAAAACAGCATGACACTGGTACCAAAACAGAGATATAGACAAATGGAACAGAACAGAGACCTTGGAAGTAATGCCACACATCTACAACCATCTTATCTTTGACTAACCTGACAAAAACAAGCAATGAGGAAAGGATTCCCTGTTTAATAAATGGTGCTGGGAAAACAGGCTATCCATTTGGAGAAACCTGAAACTGGACCCCTTCCTTACACCTTACAGTAAAATTAACTCCAGATGGATTAAAGATTTAAACATAAGATCTAACACCATAAAAACCCTAGAATAAAACCTAGGCAATACCATCCAAGACATAGGCATAGGCAAGAACTTTGTGACTGAAACACTAAAAGCAATAGTAACAAAAGCTAAAATAGACAAATGTTACCTAATTAAACTCAAGAGGTTCTGCACAGCAAAAGAAACAATCACTAGAGTGAATTGGCGACCAACAGAATGGGAAAAATTTTTTTGCAAGCTATCCAGCTGACAAAGGGCTAATATCCACAATCTACAAAGAACTAAAGTGGATTTACAAGGAAAATCTTAAGCTAGTGGGTTTCAGATTGCTGGTCTTTGTGGTGGAGGGATCCTCCAATCTAGATCACTTGGCTCCCTGTCTTCAGCCCACCCCCCATTTTTTTTTTTCAGGGGAATGGGTGGCTCTGTCTTGCAGGTGTTCCAGGCACCAGTTAAAATGGCCACATAGATTTGTGCCAAAAACCTGCAGCACTGTCTAAAACGTCCACCCAGATTTGTGCTGGAAACCCAATGCACTTGTTGGCCTGGTGGGAATCTCCTGGTCTGTAGGCTGTAAAGACTGTGGGAGAAGTGCAGTACCTGAATTGGAGGACCGGAGTGGCTGGAAAAGTCCTCGATGGCCTCTGCTGGGTAGAAGTGGGGGTCCTATGGCCTGTTGCACTTACTGGGTGAGGTAGTGCCCCACTCTGCCTCAGGTTGCCCTTCCTGGGCTACACCCACTGTCCATCCAGTCCTACAGAGATGAACCTGGTACCTCAGTTGGAAATGTGGAGATCACTTGTCTTCTTCATCACTCTCATTGGGAACTTGGGAACTGTACTTCAGAGATGTTCCTATTCAGCCATCTTGGCTGAGGTCCCCCTGAAATTTTCTTTTTCAGTTGAGTCTCTGTCAGGTTTTGTTAGCAGGATGATGTTGGTCTCATAAAATGAGTTAGGAAGAATTCCTTCTTTTCATATTTTTTGGAATAGTTTCAGAAGAAATGGTAACAGCTCCTCTTTGTATCTCTGGTAGGATTCGGCTGTGAACCCATCTAGTCCTGGACTTTTTTTGGTTGGTAGGCTATTAATTGTTGAGTCAGCCGGGTGCGGTGGCTCAAGCCTGTAATTCCAGCACTTTGGGAGGCCGAGGCGGGTGAATCACGAGGTCGAGAGATCGAGACCATCCTGGTCAACATGGTGAAACCCCGTCTCTACTAAAAATACAAAAAACTAGCTGGGCATGGTGGCACATGCCTGTAATCCCAGCTACTCAGGAGGCTGAGGCAGGAGAATTGCCTGAGCCCAGGAGGTGGAGGTTGCGGTGAGCCGAGATCGCGCCATTGCACTCCAGCCTGGGTAACAAGAGCGAAACTCCGTCTCAAAAAAAAAAAAAAAAAAAAAAATTGTTGAGTCAACTTCAGAAGTTGTTATTGGTCTATTCAGGGATTCAACTTCTTCCTGGTTTAGTCTTGGGAGGGTGTAAGTGTCCAGGAATTTATCCATTTCTTCTTGAGTTTTTGGTTTATGTGCATAGAGGTGTTTGTAGTAATCTCTGATGGTAGTTTGTATTTCTGTGAAATTGGTGATAATATCCACTTTATCATTTTTTATTGCATCCATTTGAATCTTCTCTTTTACTCTTTATTAGTCTGGCTGGTGGTCAATCTATTTTGTTGATCTTTTCAAAAAACCAGCCCCTGGATTCATGTTTTTGAAGGGTTTTTTGTGTCTCTCCTTCAGTTCTGCTCTGATCTTAGTCTTGTCTTCTGCTAGCTTTTGAATTTGTTTGCTCTTGCTTCTCTAGTTCTTTTAATTTTGACGTGTTAGGGTGTCAATTTTAGATCATTCCTGCTTTCTCTTGTGGGCATTTAGTGCTATACATTTCCCTCTACACACTGCTTTGTGTTCCAGAGATTCTGACACATTGTGTTCTTGTTCTCATTAGTTTCAAAGAACATCTTTATTTCTGCTGTCATCTTCTTATTTACCCAGTAGTCATTTAGGAGTAGGTTGTTCAGTTTCCATGTAGTTGTGTGGTTTTGAGTGAGTTTCTGAATCCCGAGTTCTAATATGATTGCACTGCGGTCTGAGAGACTGTAATGATTTCCGTTCTTTTGCATTTGCTAAGGAGTGTTTTACTTCCAATTATGTGGTCAATTTTAGAATAAGTGCAGTGTTGTGCTAAGAAGAATGTACATTCTGTTTATTTGGGGTGGAGAGTTCTGTAGATATCTATTAGGTCTGCTTTGTCCATAGCTGAGTTCAAGTCCTGGATATTCTTGTTAATTTTCTGTCTCATTGATCTGCCTCATATTGACAGTGGGATGTTAGTATCTCTCACCATTATTGTGTGGGAGTCTGATTCTCTGTGTAGGTCTGTAAGAACTTTATGAATCTGGGTGATCCTGTATTGGGTGCATATAAATTTAGGATAGTTAGCTCTTCTTGTTGCATTGATCCCTTTATCATTATGTAATGCCCTTCTTCGTCTCTTTTGATCTTTGTTGGTTTAAAGTATGTTTTATCAGAGACTAGGTTTGCAACCCCTGCTTTTTTTTTTCTTTCCATTTTCTCGGTAAATATTCCTCCAACCCTTTATTTTGAGCCTGTATGTGTTTCTGCATGTGAGGTGGGTCTCCTGAACATAGCACACCAGTAGGTCTTGACTCTATCCAATTTGTCATTCTGTATCTTTTAATTGATGCATTTAGCCCATTTACATTTAATGTTAATATTGTTATGTGTGAATTTGATCTTGCCATTATGATGCTAGCTGGTTATTTTGCCAATTAATAGATGTAATTTCTTTACAGTGTCAATGGTCTTTACAATTTGTTATAATTTTGCAGTGGCTTGCTGCTTGTTTCTTTGCATATTTACTGTTTCCTTCAAGAGCTCTTATAAGGCAGGCCTGGTGGTGACAAAATCTCTCAACATTTGCTCATCTGTAAAATATTTTATTTCTCCTTCATTTATGAAGCTTAGTTTGGCTGGATATGAAATTCTGGGTTGAAAATTACTTTCTTTAAGGATGTTGAATATTGGACCGACCCCCCACCCCCCGCCAGCCCCTTCTGACTTGTAGGGTTTCTGCTGAGAGATCTGCTGTTAGTCTGATGAGCTTTCCTTTGTGGGTAACCCGACCTTTCTGTATGTCCTTAATATTTTTTCCTTCATTTCAACCTGGGCAAATACGACAATTATGTGTCTTGGGGTTGCTCTTCTCAAAGAGTATCTTTGTGGTATTCTCTGTATTTCCTGAATTTGAGTGTTGGCCTGTTTTGCTAGGTTGTGGAAGTGCTCCTGGATAATAACCTGAAAAGTGTTTTCCAACTTGGTTCCATTCTCCCCATCACTTTTAGGTGTACCAATCAAACGTAGATTTGGTCTTTTCAACTAGTCCCACATTTCTTGGAGGTTTTGTTTGTTTCTTTTCATTCTTTTTGCTCTAATCTTGTCTTCTTACTTTATTTCATTGGGTTGATCCTCAATCTCTGATATTCTTTCTTCCACTTGATCAATTCAGCTATTGATACATGGGTATGCTTCATGCAATTCTCGTGCTGTTTTTCAGTTCCATCAGGTCATTTATGTTCTTCTCTAAGCTCATTATTCTAGTTAGCTATTCATCTAACATTTTATCCAGGTTCTTAGCTTCCTTGCATTGGGTTAGAATATACTCTTTAGCTTGGAAAAGTTTGTTATTACCCACCTTATGAAGCCTACTTCTGTCAATTTGTGAAACTCATTCTCCATCCACATTTGTTCCCTTGCTGGCAAGGAGTTATGGTCTTTGGAGGAGATTAGCCATTCAGGTTTTTGGAAGTGTCAGCCTTTGTGTGCTGGTTTCTTCCCATCTTTGTGGATTTATGTACCTTTGGTCTTTGAAGTCGGTGACCTTCGGATGGGGTTTCTGAGTGGATGTCTTTTTTGTTGATGTTAATGCTATTTCTTTCTGTTTGTTAGGTTTTCTTCTAACAGTCAGGTCCCTCTGCTGCAGGCCTGCTGGAGGTCCACCCCAGACCATTTGCCTGGGTATCACCAGTGGAGGCTGCAGAACAGCAAAGATTGCTGTCTGCTCCTTCTTCTGGAAACTGCATCCCAAAGGGGCATCCACCAGATGCCAGTCAGAGCTCTCCTGTATGAGGTGTCTTTCGGCCCCTATTGGGAAGTGTCTCCCAGTCAGGATACATGCAGGTCAGGGACCCAGCTGAGGAGGCAGTCAGTCCCTTATCAGAGCTTGAAAGCCATGCTGTGAGATCCGCTGATCTCTTCAGTACTGCCAGGCAGGGACGTTTAAGTCTGCTGAAGCTGCGACTACAACTTCCCAGGTGCTCTGTCCCAGGGAGGCGGGGGTTTTATCTGTAAGTCCCTGAATGGGGCTGCTGCATTTTTTTCAGAGATGCCCTGCCTAGGGAGGAGGGATTCTAGAGAGGCTGTCTGGCTGCAGTGGCTTTGTTTACACTGTGTGGGTAAAACTGCCTACCTTAGCCTCAGCAATGGCAGATGCCCCTTCCCCTACCAAGTTCCAGTGTCCCAGGTCCAGCTCAGACTGCTGTGTTGGCCATGAGAGTTTCAAGCCAGTGGACTGTAGTTTGCTGGTCTCCATGGAAGTGGGATCAGCCAAGCGAAACCACTTGGCTCCAATGGCTTCAGCCCTCTTTCCAGGGCAGTGAGCAGTTCTGTCTCTCTGGCATTCCAGGAACCACTGAGGCATGTAAGAAAAACTTCTTTGGCTAGTTGTTTCTGCTCAAATGGCCATCCAGTTTTGTGCTGGAAACTGAGGGCCCTAGTCGTGCAGGCACTGGAGGGAATCTCCTAGTCTCTGGGTTGCAAAGACTGTGGGAAAAGTGCAATATCTGGGCCAAAGTGCACAGTACAGTCCCTAATGGCTTCCCTTGGCTAGGGAAGGGAGACCCTACCCTACGTTGGCACCCTCCTTGGGCTGCACCACTGTCCAACCAGCCCCAATAAGATGAACCAGGTACCTCAGTTGGAAATGTAGAAATCACCCACCTTCAGTGTTGATCTCGCTGGGAGCTGCAGACTGGAGCTATTCCTGTTCAGCTATCTTGCCAGCAATCTCCTCTTTGTTTCTTGTTGTTGTTGTTGTTAACTCTTAAATTTGTCCTCACTGAGCCTCCAACAATTGTTTAATTAAGTTTTCCCTGTTCTTGTACTGATTCCTCTTGGAGCATTTTGCTCATGGTTTTCTGCTTTTTTTGGTAAACTGTGGTTCTTCTGTATGCATTTGTCTCTAATTTTGAGAGCAGCATATTCGTCCTGTGAACTCTGTTGTTTAATGGATTTAAGAAAAATTGTTAATTTTCGGATTGTTAGCTCTTTTCTTGTTATTTGCTGGGATTGATGAGTTCCATGCTCTTTACATGCTAGACTGGAAAGAAAAAGGTTTTGGGTGTGGTTTTAAAAAATTTCTTTGAGACTTCCTCATTGTCCCATGGATTATTTAGAAATGTGCTGTCAAAGTGTTTAGAGAGTTATATTACTATCTTTCCATTATTAATTTCTAGTTATTTTACACTGTAGTCAGAATGCACAGTTTATAATAATGACTGCACGTCTTTTCAATTTCTTGACACTTGTTTTAGGCCCAGGATATGGTCATTTTTTGTATATACTCTATCCAAGCTTGAATATTTATACTGCTATTGAGTGTAGCACTCAATATATGTCAATTAGATTGTGTTGGCTGACTGTATTTTTCACATCTATATTCTTTTTTTTTTTTTTTTAAGAGACAGGGTCTCTATCACTCAGGCTGGAAAGCACTGGCATGATCATAGTTCACTGCAGTCTCAACTCCTGGACTCAAGTGATCCTCTCTCCTCAGCCTTCCAACTAGCTGCAACTACAGGCATGTGCCACCACACCCAGCTAATTTTGTTACTTTTTTTTTTTTTTTTTTTTTTTTTAGAGTTTATAGATTGTTTTATTTTCAGTTGTAACTTGTGTTATATAGTATCATTTATTTTGGTATTGTGAAATGAGGAGAGAAGAGCAGGAAAATACTGCCATGTCACTTCCATCTTTTTTCCAAGAGAGGAAAGAAAATCTGTGATATTTAGGGTTGTATAGTCTAGGTTATATAATTTAGGTCACATTGTATGTCTATTAAGTGGTTAACATAGTGCTTATTTCAATACCAGTAGTTATGGGGCCAATATTAGGAAGAAATGAGCAGCCTTAGAAACTTTCTAGCCCTGGCAGATAGCGAATCTTGAATTCTTTACATATTTATATCAAACACTAGATTAAAATGTCTGTTTTTAAAATCTGACTTCTTAAATCACACCTTTCTCCCTTCCTAGGAACTTGTTGAGATGGTAAAAGCAAAGAAAGCTGCTCAAGAACAAGTGCTGAATGCAAGTAGAGCCAAGAAATGACTTAATGACAATCTTTGTTATGTGTGCATTTTTATAATAAAACTGAAAATACTGTAAACATTTTCATTCTTAAAATTATACCTATGGTAATAATTAAAAGTGTGCTCCTTACAACATAATTTCTCAGACGACACGGACTGACCGCTGACGCAAAACAACCTTCAGAGGGTAGTCTTTTTATCCTTTGAAAGTATGATACAGTATTTCATTTAAATTTCCAAATGTATATACATGTTTATTTTTATTTTTTTCTAGGTCTTAGTTTTTTGTGTGTGAGATGGAGTCTCACTCTCTTGCCCAGGCTGGAGTACAGTGGCACAATTTTGGCTCAGTGCAACCCCTGCCTGCAGGTTCAAGCGATTCTCCTGCCTCAGCCTCCTAAGTAGGTGGGACTACAGGTGCGCGACACCACGCTCAGGTAATTTTTTTTATATTTTTACTAGAGATGAGGTTTCACTATGCTGGCCAGGCTGGTCTCGAACTCCTGACCATGCAATCTCCCGCCTCAGCCTTGCCAAGTGCTAGGATTACAGACATGAGCCACCGTGCCCGGCTCAAAAAATTTTGATTAGGAGCATTTTAATTCCGAAGCCAACACATGTTACTGCAAATCTGATTAAAATCTGGTAGTTGCTCAATGGGACCAACAGCAGCAATAGCTGGACTCTTATTATAAATATATTTGGTACATACTTCTCGAATTGTCTCAGCATTCACAGCATCAATTCTTGCTTCAAGCTCAGGGATGGGAATCCTTCTATTATAGCATAACATTTGCCTACCAATATCTTCACAAATTGGAGTTGAACCATCAAGCTGCAACAACATGTTCGTTTTCAGAAGATTTCTGGCTCGTGCAACCTCACTTTCGGTGACACTTGTACAGAGTCGCATCCATTCTTTCTGAACAACATGTAGCATGTCTGCAATGGTGGCTGGTTCACAAACCATATACAGTCCCCATAATCCTGTATCTGTGTAGGAAGTATTGAAAGACTGAAAGCTATGGCAAAGGTTGCCATGACAAGTGAGCTGGGCCAGCTTGCTAGATAAATTCATTCTTCCTCCAAAAGAGCGATCCCAGTTGCCAATCAGCGTGTTTGCAACCATGAGACATATTGTATCTGGATGTGCCCAACCAACAGCTTCAACAGCTATTGCAAAGTATGCCAAAGGCATCTTGTCATCCCTCACACGAATCTCACTTCCTGTGAATTTGCAGGGAGGCAGAGCTGGTATTTCTCCTTTGTCTGTGCATAAAGAGTCACCAAAATGCAACTTTGCTAAGTCAAGCAATTCATCATGGGAAACACCTCCAGCAGCAGCAAGAACTATTCTTGGCCCCTTATAATGTGTGGTTATATAATCCACTAAGTCCTTACGATTTATAGATTTGATATTTTCAGTTGGCCCCAAAATTGTCCGTCCAAGTGCAGTATTCTGATAAGCTGTGGCATGAAGATAATCAAAAACAACTTGTTGTAAATTGGTTTCAACTTCTTGCATCTCTCTAAGGATTACTCCACGCTCACGTTCAATCTCTGCTTCTCCCAGGGTGCTGTTTTGTATGATATCAGCAAGAATTTCTACAGCTCTTGGCAAGTCCTTAGAGAATGCTTTGGCATAGTAAACGGTCTGCTCTCTGGAGGTATAGGCATTGAGATGAGCACCCATGTTTTCAATCTCAAGTTCCAGATCTAACTGGGATCTCTTTTTGGTGCCCTTGAAAGCCATATGCTCCAGAAAGTGAGCTGTTCCATTATTCTTCTCATTTTCATATCTACTTCCAGCATCAATCCAGAGTCCAACTGTGCATGTTGAGAGCCCAGAGTCTTCAGAGGCCACTCTAAGTCCGCTTTCTAAAATTGTTACTCTTGTTTCAGGAACATTCAGAACAACTTGTGTAGCAGCTTGTGTACTTCTCAATCTATTCTCTCCAAAATATGATGACTGCCGTCCTGCAGCGCCTCGAATCAGCAGCCTCTCGCCGAAACCCCACAACCGCCGCCGCGCCACGGGTAACAGGGCAATTTTGTTACTTTTTGAAGACAAGGTCTTGCTATGTTGCCCAGACTTGTCTCAAACTCTTGGCTCCTGGCCACAGGCAATCCTCTCACCTTGGCCTCTCAAAGTGCTGGGATCACAGGTGTGATCCACCATGGCTAGCCTTTCAGTTCTATATTCTTAATGACTTTCTATCTAGTAGTTTTATAAGTTGGTGAGAGGTGGATGTTGGAGTCCCCATATATAATTGTGGGTTTCTATATCTCATTTCACTAGTTTTTCTTTTATGTATTTTGAGATTCTGATTTTTGGTTTGTACACATTTAAGATTATTATGCCACTGTGATAGAGTGATCCTATAATCATTATGTTATGTCCCTCTTTGCAATAATTATTTTGCTACAAAGTATATTTTATTAGATGTTAATATAGACAATCTTTTCCCATTTTATATTTAAAACCCCTATGTTGTTAAATTTGAAATGATTTCTACTCTTCTCATCTGTCTTTTGACTGGTATATTTAGACCACATGTATTTAAGGTAGTTGTGGGTATTTTAGCACTTAAGACAGACATTTTAGTATTTGTTTTCTATTTATTTCCTTTGGTTCTTGTTCTCAATGTCCTGTGCATTTCTTGAACATTTTAAGGATTTCACTTAGATTTGTTTATAGTGCTTTTGAATGTATGCCTTGTATAGTTTTGTAGTGGTTACTCAGGGTATTAAAAAATACCCAGGTGACTTAGTCTCTGACTATTAATATTTTACCACTCTGTGAAGTGTGAAAACCTTAAATTCATTTAGGTCCCTTTATTTATCCACTTTTAAAATACCATTGTCTTGAGTACCAGATGGTGTTACACTTTGTTTTAATAATCAATTTTGATCTATAAGACTTAGCAGGAGAAGTGGGGGGTGGGGAGCTGGGGAGAGCATGGAGAGAAATTCCAGATATAGGTGAAGGGGAGGAAGGCAGCACATCACACTGCCATGTGTGTACCTATGCAACAATCTTGCATGTTGTTCACATGTATCCCAAAACCTAAAATGCAACAACAACAACAAAAAATTAGCAGAAGAATAAGTCATTTTACATACCCTTCTCTATTGTTCCTCTTCTTTCCTGATACTCTATTATTTCTTCTTTCATTATTTCCTTTCTGTTGGAAGAATTTCATTTCACCAATATCAAGAGTAGGTCTACAAGCAATGAATTCTTTTAGTTTTCCTTCAACTGAGGATATCTTTATTTCCCACTTATTCCTGAAAGATAATTTTACTGATAATATAATTTGAAGCTGATAGTTTTTGTTTGTTTCCTATCAGCTGTTAAAAACTTCTGTTCCATTTTCTTTTTCCTGGCTTTCAGTTTCACATGAAAAATCCACTTTTATTTGATATTCTCCTGTCAATAATACATCATTTTCTCTGGATGTTTTCAATATTTTTTTTATTTGTCTTTAGTTGTCAGAAGTTTAATTATCAGGTATCCTGGTATGAGTCTTTTGGTGGTTTACTCCCTTTAGGGTTTGCTCAGTTTCCTGAATCTGTAGGTTTGTATCTTTCACTAAATTTGAAAAATTTTCAGGCATTATTTCTTCAAGTACTCTTTCAGCCCTGCTCTCTTTCTTTCTTGGACTCCAAAGATATGAATGGTTTTGAAATTTAATTATTTTTTATTACACAAGTCTCTGAGGTTTGATTTTTTCCTTTGCTTTCTCTTTTTTTAGAACTGGGTAAAGTCCATTTATATATCCTCAAGTTCACTGATTCTCTTATCTGTTATCTCTATTCTACTAGGAGCTCATCCAGTGAGTTTTTGGTTTCTCTTCTGTTACTGTTACTGGTGGAGATCTGAGTTATCCCAAGTTACCAGTGGCATATCTGTATAGGTATGCAGCAACTTCAGTCCTCCTCAGTAGAAATAATTTGACTGAGGGGCATAAAGCAGAAGAAGAGACCAAGGCAAGTTTTAGAGCAGGAGTGGAAGTTTATTTAAAAAGCTTTAGAACCATAAGGAAAAAACAGAAAGGAAAGGAAAGGAAAGAAGGAAAGTACAACCTGGAAGACAGCCAAGTAGATGACTTGAGAAACCAAGTGGACAGCTTGACCTCTTGACTTTATACACTGGCATACTTCTAGGATCTTACTGGGAAGCTGCTGTTCAGTTTTAAGTGTTTTCTATCTATTAGGAGACTGACTTTCCCTGGCACCGGCTTTGACCAATTATTACCTTAGAGAAACTGTTAACAATAGCCTGACTGTCAGCCAAAGGTCGGCCAACACTTCTGGTGTGCGTGTGTTGGGGAGCTCTCTCCTGCCCTGCTCATACTTGACTATTTACCTACTGTAACATTATTGTATCTTTCACTTGTACCATTACCATTTCGTTTGGCTTTTTAATTTTATTATTATTTTTAGGCAGGGTCTCTGTCACTCAGCCTGGAGTGCAGTGGTGGAATCACAGCTCACTGTAGTTTCAACCTACTCAGCTGAAATGATCCTCCCCAACAGCTTCCCAAGTAGCTAGGACCACAGGCTTGCACCAACATGCCCAGCTAATTTTTGTATTTTCTGCAGAGAAGGGGAGTTTTGGCATGTTGCTCAGACTGGTCTCTAACTCCTGGACTCAAGTAATCTGCCTGCCTCAGACTCTGAAAGTGCTAGGACCATGCCTCACTTTCTTTTTCTTTTTTTTAATGAGTCTCACTCTGTCACCCAGGCCAGAGTGCAGTGGCACAATCTCGGCTCACTGCAACCTCTGCCTCCCGGATTCAAGCAAATCTCGTCTCAGCCTCCTGAGCAACTGGGACTACAGGCACACACCACCAGGCCTGGCTAATTTTTCTATTTTTAGTGGAGACAGTCTTTCACCATATTGGTCAGGCTGGTCTCTAACTCCTGACCTCAGGTGATCCACTAGCCTTGGTCTCCCAAAGTGCTGGGATTACAGGCATGAGCCAATGCACCCAGCCTCATTTGGTTCTTTTAAAAATAACTTATTTCTTTGCTGAAATTTTCAATTTTTTTCATTTGTTTCAAATGATTATTTATTCCTTCTTGAATCCTTTTTATGATGGCAGTTTTAAAATCCTAGTCAGGTAATTCCGACACCTGATTTATCTCAGTGTTGATGTCACTCAATTGTCTTTTTTAATTCAAATTGTGAGTTTTCTATTACATCCTGAACATTTTGTCTATTATGTTAGGAGACTCTAAACTTTCCATTTTAGCAAGCAGTCACCTTGTTTAGCTTTCGCATGCAGACCCTCTCCTACCTTTGTCAGTGATCATTCCAGTAAAGTTTAATTTTTGAAGGCTTTTTGGTGCTATTTTGGTCTGCCTGGTTTGCCTGGTGCCATTCAGGCTCCTCCTGTTTTCTGTTTGTGCTGCCTGAAGGGAGCAGAAATGGTTTCCCTAGGCCTGTTGCCCAATGTCTCTTAGTTGGGCATGGAACTTGCAGGCCTGCAGTGACGATGAGGATTCCTTGCCTAGTCCCTTGTTTTGATAGGGCCCCCATCTGCCTGTGGAGATGAGTGGTCATCCTGGGATGAGCACTTATGGCAGGGTCTCTTTTTCTCCTGGCTGCCCATGTCTCTGAGTGGGGAAGGGCCTGGCTGCTCATTGTTAGTGGGGATTAGGGATGTCTTGATGTCTTGATGAATTCCCCTTGATTATGTTGTCAGGCTCACCTCTTGTTGGAGGGACTTCTGTTTGATCTTGGGGAGGAATAAGCCTACCTGGGCTGCCTTCTCTTGTTAGGTTTGGGGTCAAGAAATACCCAACCTGGACTGACATCTTGTTGGGTGACAGGATATAAAACACCTTGCTGCTGTGTTGTTACTCCAGCCCTGGGATCCCAAACCAGCTCTCCTTCATACCACCTTTCAGAGTTCTCCTTTGATTGTCACTTGTATTATTTCCAGGCCTTATGGTTTTACTTAGTGGAAAGAAATAGTGAGAAATGAATCTACAGTCTTGTCTGGACTGGAAGTCCAATCAATAGGATTTTAGAGTATGAAATTCTCAAGATAGACAATATTTTCAGTCAGTCCTGTGTTCTAGTAGCCTACATACCAGCTTGGTGACTTTGAACAAGACTTGTTATTTCAGCCACATAAAATATATTAAGCTCCCAGCCCAAGACCTAGCACAGATGAACCATTCAATAGGTATACAGCCTTTTCCTAGAAATCATCTAGTTCAAACCGCCTGTCTTAAATACAATGTACCAGAGGCCTAGAGAAACAAGGTAGCCTTTCAAATGTGCTGTGCCTTACATATGCCCAAGTAGCATTTTTCCCCCAAAGGCCAACACATACTCCATTAATACTCAATTTTGTTCCTTACTTCTATAGTTAGTTCTAGTTCAGTTGAACAGAATTTGAAGACTAAAATTAATAATACCAATTTATATTTGAAAAGTACTTCCAAATTTGCAAAGTGTTTTGCAGTTACAATTTCCCTTGGCTGTCACAATCACAGCATCAGTCTGGCAGGGTAGAGATTATTCCTGTTTTGCAAATAAGGAAACACAATAGGTCAGGGGGCTGACTTATCCAGAAGCGTTTTCTCATTTAGAGGCTTCCTTTGACAGCCTCTCTCCTGTGAAACTAGGCCTTTATTGAATGACAGGAGGTTGTGAACACAGTTAATTTCAGAGTGCTCAGCTTGCCACACCCTCACCCACAGCTAATACAGTGTATTACCTTGGGACTACAGAGTGAATAAATTCCAAGATCACACTTATGTTCTGTACAAAGTACCATAAAAATATGGAGCTCAAATTATCCTTAGAGTTTGATATGGTTTGGATCTGTGTTCTTGCTCAAATCTTATGTTCAATTGTAATCCCCAGTGTTGGAGGTGGGTATCCTTCTTTAATGGTTTAGCATCATTCACTTGGTGCTGTTCTCCTGAGACTTCCTGTGAGATGTTTCTTTTTTTTTTTTTTTTTCCTGAGATCTGGTTGTTTAACTGTGTATAGCACCTCCCTCTTCACTGTCCTTCTCCTGCCACGTGAGATACCTCGCTCCCCCTTTGTCTTATGTTGTTATTGTAAGTTTTCCTGAGGCCTCCCCAGAAGCCAAGTAGATGCCAGCATCATGCTTCCTGTACAGCCTGTGGAACTGTGAGCCAATTAAACTTCTTTTCTTGATAAATTATCCAGTCTCAGGTATTTCTTTATAGCAATGGAAGAAAGAACTGATACAGAGTTCGTTGGTTAAAAAAAAAAAAAAAAAATCCTACCAGAATAGATGAAATTACCCATCTGTATAGGTCACCTCAGGGAAAGCAGTTACCTCAAATCAGAAAGGAGGCTGTTGAATTCTAATCAAGGAAAGTAGGGTATAGCTCAGAAAGGCAAGACTGAAATTTGATACAGAAGAAAGCTGTAGTGTGGTAAACAATAGGAGAGTGGTTGAATAAACTATAGTTCATATAGTGAGATACTATGTGGCCATTAAAATAGAAAAATAAACCTACATTTGTTGAAATGGAAAGATGTTCAAAATTAAATAAGACTGTTATATACTTCTATTTTCTTCTCTGTGCATGTAGATTTCTCTCTGCATAGAGAAATTTTGATGTCTTCTTTTTTGGTTCTTTATATTTAAAAAGTATTCTGTAATGAACAAAGATTATTGGTTAATTTAGCCTAATATATTACATTGTAATCTGATTGTATAAAGACAATATGTCAAGAGTAGGAAGGGGCTGAATGGAGTTGAAAAAGAAAGCATAAGAGCAAGAACTTGTCAGTGTAATCAGCAGCATAGAGGGTGAAAGTAGGAGGAGGCTGACTAATGCTTTTTGACTTTTTTATTACGTGCCAGGGACTTTACCAGGTAGTACTTTACATGTTAGCTCTCTTAACTTGCACAATGACCCCGTGTGGTAGGTACAATTATCATTCCCATTTTATAGATGAGATCTCTGAGGCTGAGAGAGAGAAAATGACTTGCCCAAAGCCACCAGACTAGCAGAACCAGGACTAGAACCCAGGTCTTTCTGTATTCCACTCACTGGAGGCCCTGATCATGTGGTCCCCAGAGAGGGAAGCTCTTTTGAGGCCTGGAGGAAATAACCCCCAAGTTCATGAGTGGGAATTCTTGCTGGGAGAGGAGGTGGCTGCGGCAGGAGAGAAGGCCCTGGAAGGGGAGGAAGAGCTTGGTCCCTGAACAGGTCTGTCCCCAATGTGAATAAACAAACTGGTATACTGTCAGCACTCTTTTATGAGTTAAGTTGGTGTCAGTCTTGCCCTCACAGCTGGTCAATGGCAGTGCTCTTAAGAACCAGATGCCCTGATACCTTTTTTATTTTATTTTAACATCAACAGAGAATATTTTAACCTATCTGCAGATTCTGTCTTTATAAGGTGGTTCATCTGTTGAGGCTAGGTCAGCATACCATTTTTGGAGGTATGCCATCTTTTCTTTTATTTGTAGCTAATACACAACAACTTCACACATGCAAAAGACTGAAGGTTTTTAATTTTGGACAAAAAACACTGTATCATCCAAACATTTACAAACTGTAACACAACTGCAGTAGAGGGCCAGTGAGCATCTGTGGCACTGGACAAAACAACTGGCAGTGAACATCTTCACTTGGTCATACATCCATACCTCAGTGGTGTGAAACGCTCAAGATAACATATGGTAGGGAATTAAAGTCAATCATTCACACTGTTGTACCTTGGCAAGTTCAGACTTGAGCTGCTGTGACAGTGTTAGTCTGCAAACCTGGAGCTAATAAAAAGGTTCTCAAAGAATCTATATAGTTCAATTCTGAATTATACATCAGTTGCATGTTCTTCATGCAGGTATGTGGGTGACATTAACATATTACAGATAACACTGGTCATATACTTGAATCTCACTTTTAAAGTTGCCTGATAATATATCCCAGAGAAAAGGCCAATTGCTTCACTTTGGTTTGTTATCTCTCGCTTGGCATGTCTCAAAGTTCTCATTAAACTTAGCTAGACAATATCAAAGTAAGAAGCTTTGCACTAATAGAGTTTCTAAATTCTCAGACAAATCGTCTTCATCTGAATGCCCAAATAATCTATGAGACCAGATCCTACTAAAGTTCGAGTAAACACACACACACACACACACACACACACACACACACACACACACACAGAGCTGTACCATGAACTATATTCTGAAAGGACTGAACTTGGTAGCTGTTCCTAAGCCAGAGGCATTGTCAAAGTAGAATATACAACATGGTGTGTTTCAGAAGCAGTATATGTGCTCTGCTTCTCACTGGCATTCACAAAATAAATCACCCTGTCTGCAAATGCAAGTGAAGTGGAGACTTGGAGGCACTGTATGTGAACTGGTATGGCCAAATGTATGTGAAGTGGGACCAGAGGACATGGGTCTTTGAACAGTGATTATCTATGACTTTGGTATATGTTTCTCACCTGACTGGTGAGAAATCCAGTGATGCTTCAGCACAAGAAGCAAAAAGAGGGCTAAGGACTGATCTGCCTCAGGGACACACTAAGGGAAGGGAATACCACCCATCAGCCTTAACTCTCTAAAAATAAAAGAAAACCCAGGACTACATATCATAACAGAGAAAAGTGTTGACAATGAAAATACAAAACTCATAGCATTCTTAAGGAAAGAGTTTCTACCAGTGTAAAAGACTTAAAAAGAAAATACATTACTCCCAGTACCACTTGGAAAAGAAGACTTTTGGACCTTATTATGAACAATTTAATCTCAAGGAGCACACAAAATTTTAAATAACTGGAATGCTGGTAATCATGAATAAGTATATACTCTTTTTTTTTTTTTTTTTTTTTTTTTTTGAGACGGAGTTTCGCTCTTGTTACCCAGGCTGGAGTGCAATGGCGCGATCTCGGCTCACCGCAACCTCCGCCTCCTGGGTTCAAGCAATTCTCCTGCCTCAGCCTCCTGAGTAGCTGGGATTACAGGCACGTGCCACCATGCCCAGTTAATTTTTTGTATTTTTAGTAGAGACGGGGTTTCACCCTGTTGACCAGGATGGTCTCGATCTCTCGACCTCGTGATCCACCCGCCTCGGCCTCCCAAAGTGCTGGGATTACAGGCTTGAGCCACCACGCCCGGCCCTATACTCTGTTTATTGAACTGGCCAGGTGTATTTCTTTCTTACTCTTTTCCCCTCACCTTTCCCACCTCCTTTGCTACAACTAGGATTCTGTAAGGGCTGGCGTAGGGCCCTCTAAAAAGTTAGAGTATGAAGCCATGAAAATGGTTGAAAGGTTAATAAAGTTTTGGAAGAGAAAAAGGCTTTTAAGTTATTACCCCCAATGCTTTAAAAAGCACCAAGGGACAGGGCACCAGACTTAACATGCCAACTTTTCAGTTCCTGCAAGACCCATGGATCTAAATGAGACAGCTGCTTTCAAAGCACACTTGTCTTTTGTGAAAACAAGTCACAAATCGCAGAGAATGTAACATGCTTTTACTTGCATTGACATGTAAAGGAGACCTGAGCTGCCAAGACTCATGACAATACTAGTACTTCCTATTTAAAAGTAAGGGAAAGACTGTCAGTCCCACAGCCAGGGAATCAGAGAAGACATGTTCTATTGGGCTTTAAAAGCAGATTTTCCTTTTCTTTTTTCTTTGGAAAAGTTTCTATGCCACCATCACATACTTTGAAATCACAACCACCTTTAAAAGGACAAGAAAACAGAAGTCGTTTATGACCTAACATCTTTCCCTCTGTCTGTTTGGTATTGCCTGACAGCCCAACCGTTTCTTCACAGTATATTAAAACAAAAACAAAAACAAAAACATAGGAATAACACATAAGGCTTAAGCCATGTCTTCTTGTTTGTTTTTAAATGTCTATATCAAAAAGCAGGTGTAGATTTGGCACTTAGAATAAAGCAACCAGATTTGGTTGGAGAATCTGCCTGTATCATACATAGAATTCTGGGAGTGAGAAGCCTGAAGATGGGGTAAAGATTTGGTTTAGATATCACTAAATTATACACATTGGGAATTAATAGAGAAAGTGAGAATTATCTTCCTAGGTATAAACTAATCTGGAGTATAGGAAACCCCTTTTGAGAGAGGTATTTTAACATAAAGTTCATTTACATTTCCCTAAACAATTGTTTAGAAAAAAGGACACTTAATAAAATACTCTCACAGAGAGATTTCTCAAAAGTATATCAAAACCTAATTAGCATCAAGAAAAGTTGGGTGTTTAATAAAAGCCAGTATGTAACAAAGATCTAACACGATCATCTTTAGTTATTAAACTTTTCTTTCTACTAAATTAAAACCCAACTTAAATAGTTACCAATTAGGTTTGAAAAGCACCTCTTAAAAAGATTTGGATTCCTTTTGGCTGGAAGTATTCTGAGAAAGGTCTCACTTCTAGTGAAGTGTGAGGGCTATCTCAGACAAAAGGTGTTTCATGCATGTTGGCAGGCAATGACAACTTACTTGCTGGTAATTGAACATAATTGCTAAGGCTACTTTCCAAAGATACATATGTCTAATATATACACCATAAGCTTTACATTCTTGTGGTTAGTTCTATATAGTTTCAGGTTTTCTTTCATAGAGCAAACCTTATTAGTGAATTTCTTCTTTAAAAAGTCAAAGTGTTAGCTGTTATTTAAGTTTGTTATTTAAGATTGTTTTATTACTGTGATAAATCTGTCATTTCATCAACTAAGCAAATAATTAATGAATTTTTAAAACAGTGGCCATGGTAGAATCTGAGTCTGGCCACAAGCATAGAAACAGAGCATGCCTCATGTTTAGAAAAGATAAGCAGTAACCCCAGGCCTGTGAAACTTGTGTAGAAAGCAGGCGGAGGTCAGATTAGTGGATGACAGTGGCAGGTGGTTAAATGCCTTCCAATTTAAGTAGAGCAGTCACATGAGAATGGAATTTCTGCTTGGGGAAATGGCAGGGTAGGACAGTGTGGGTAGGGAGTCATATTTCTTTTGCAGCATAGGTGTCATATCAGAGTATGAAGTGAAAGCCATTAATAGATAATCTTTTCTAGTACTCTTGCCAACTTACCTTCATAAGTCTCCTCACTATTGCTGGGCTCCTACCTACAGATAGCTACTCTGCTTTTACTAGTGTATAAATATCTAGATTCCATCTTTTCTTCTCTCACATTTTCAAATCCAACTGTAAAACCAAAAGGTGTTGGGTGTTGAGAATAAATAGGTGATTTTCACACAGTTTTTTTTTTTTTCTTAGTTCTGTATTTGTTATATGCAAGCAATAATGGGACATGTTGGAGAGTGAAAATATCTAAGACCAAACTAACTGACCTCACAGATTTTGAGGTCATGGCCTTAATTAACAAAATAATACAGTCTTGTAAAAATTTTGTTTTCATTTTTGGAAATACCAGGGTTGTGGTTTACCACTTCTCAGTTTAGAAATATATTGAAAAGCCTTTCCTTTCACTATTATTTTGTTTTTGATCTAAGAAATAAGGTTAGGTACTATGTACTGTCCTTGTACAGATCTTTAGAAATAAATCAAGAGTTAGTTTTTTATAGAATTTGCGAAAACTACTGTCTTACCATTTACCTTTTTACTTTCTTCCCTGAAAACTCAACACACTCTATCTAGAACATCATGCTAATTAATGGACTGCAAAATACAGATTGAGATATGGGAGAAAGATGTGGGAACAAGTTCCAGAATGGCTCACTGGTGGCAGATTGGTACTGTCATCCTTTTTGGCAACTTCCTTCACAAAGCCAGAATTACATGTAACCTCCAGATCAAAATGGTGTGTACAGACCACATGTTTTCTTCCAAAAGAAGTCAAATGATGATTTAGTTTATATAAGGTAAGGACTAAATCATGGAAAGAGGAGGACCAGAGAGATACAAAAGGAAATCATCTTCGTGCTTTAAAATTATAGGATCAAGGCAGCTATCAAAAAGATGTAAGTAATATATGGCCCTTATTTATTTACTTATTTATTTATTTATTTTTGAGATGGAGTTTCGCTCTTGTTACCCAGGCTGGAGTGCAATGGCACGATCTCGGCTCACTGCAACCTCCGCCTCCTGGGCTCAGGCAATTCTCCTGCCTCAACCTCCTGAGTAGCTGAGATTACAGGCACGCGCCACCATGCCCAGCTAATTTTTTGTATTTTAAGTAGAGACGGGGTTTCACCGTGTTGACCAGGATGGTCTCGATCTCCTGACCTCGTGATCCACCCGCCTCAGCCTCCCAAAGTGCTGGGATTACAGGCTTGAGCCACCGCGCCCGGCTGGCCCTTATTTATTAATGGGTAAGTTCCAAATAAATTAAGAGTTCTTTAAAAACAAAGAATTAAAACAGTTACCAAGAGGAAATTAACAGAAAAATGACTTCATTTATATATTAAAAAAAGACAACCAAATGATTTAGAGTTCTTCCACTAAAGAGGTTTTTGTGGGTACATAGTTTATCTAGGGACAAGAAATCAAGGAGCTATCCTGGTATTCCTCTCCTACACATAAATTAAACCCTTAAAAAGTACCTCTTTTCTTTTAAAGAAAAGCACCTAATTCTTTAGAGATTTTTTTGAAGGAAAGCACCTAAATCCTCTAGAGATTTCTATGTGCACAACTGGGTGTGAAAATCAAGAGATGCCTCTTTAAGTCATTTAATTTTTTAGCTTAAGCGAAATATAGAGTATTTGGAAAAGACATTTTGGTTGAGGACCTGGATTCTGTTGGCATTAAGAGTTCTGGAATTGCTGAGAATATACAGAGCATGATCCAAACTGACCAAGGCCTATCCTACTCTCAGTATGTGGAAGTAGCAAAATCATGACTAAATAGCCAATAGGAAAGATGAAAAACCCATCAAGTATATCAAGCCCTAGGAGAAAACCTGATGTTTAAATAAAAATACATCCCTTTCCCCAGTAGTATCTGTATATGCTATCAGAATGGACTTTATTCAAAAGTGTACATTAGCACAAGGTGATAAACCTACCAGATTTAAAAGTAGAGCCAATTGTGTCTAAAAAATCCACAAATCTCATGTAATATCTAGATAAGGAAAACCATTTGTCTTCATAAAAAGATGCAAAAAGGGATGTATTTTGCAAAAACCCAGAGAGGCACATAGCCCATGTCTCAGTCTGAGTCTGAAGCACCGAGATTTTCAATTACTTCCTGAACTGATGCTGACAATGCTATTAATCAATGTTATTAACTCAAATCTCATTAATTTGAAGTTTATAATTTCAGACTGTAGTGGATTCAAGTTTACCTATGAGCCATCTATGAAAAAGGGAATTGGCTAAGTATTATAACAAGACCTAGCTGGGGTGTGGGTTGGAGAGACCAAGTGTCGTAACTTAAGAAAACTTTCCTTACATGTTTCAAACCACCAAACACCCATGCACTCATGCTAACAATTAAGCATCACTTTGATTTCTTTCTCAGAGAAATATTGTATGTCTCCATTGGCAATAATGTTAGCTAACATCTCATGACTAAGAATACCTGAAAGTAAAATTTTCTTTTAATATATTCTGCAATTTAGTTACCTGGTGTATACCATCTCTCCATCCCCTCAAATGGGTCGTTATTGACCACTGTGACAATACTTCCATTCACTCTCACATTACATCAGTGAGGGTAGAAAATAGGGAAGGTCAATCATTAAGAAAAACAGATAGTAGAACCAGCTTAATACATGTCTCAGCTGAGAGGCAACATTTCTATAGTTAAATCCCATTTTAGAACAATAACATATTCTTTGCCTTGGCTATACTCTGTACTGCTTAATATGAACATATTGGTCACTTAATCAGTAAAGTAATTTCCTTCTAGACTCTTCAATGGGAAGAGGGGTGCCCTGGCCTCACCCACTTAAACAAATTGGAAAAGTAGCAGAGCCCTCTCTGGGCAATAATCATTGTAGCTGCTATAGGTGTACCTAGCATGGAAGCAGATGAGTAACTAATTCACTGCTGCTTGGAGTAGTCTGCTTCATTGGTGCTGGCCTTGGAGATGCCTATGTCTCCCAAGATGCCCATGTCCCCAGGGAAACCCAGGTCTCCAGATAAACCCCTGGCCTCAGAAATACCCATGTTTCCAGAGATACCCGTGGCCTCAGAGATGTCCATGGCCCCAGAGATTCCTAAGTCTCTGGAGAACTCTGTACTCTCAGAGGTACTCATGTCTCCAGAGATGCCCCTGGCCTCAGAGATGCCTGTGTCTCCAGAGATGCCCACATCCTCAGAGATATTTATGGCCCTAAGGCTACCCACAATCCCACAACAGTCATGGTGGAGGTCTGGACACTGGCTTTTTACTTGATCCATCTGAGCTCGGAGGCCTCCTTCCCTGGAGAGGGTGCCATTCTCCATCAAGGTATTCAGGTCTCCATCAATACCCATAAAGCCAAGAGGATTGGTCAAAGGACTTCCCAGATGTTGGGATAATAAGTTTCCTAATTGAGAGCAGGTACAGATCTCTTCTGGTGGCTCATCACGGGCTTTTAGTTTCTGCCTCAGGAGCAAAAAAGGGTTGAGAAGAATTAGAAACAGGAGGAAAAACCAGGCAAACATCACCTTGACCTGCAGGGATCCTACTGCTGTGACTTATAATGGTAGCAAATGGCCTTTTGCTCACCTCCTCCCCCACAACATCTTTCCCTCATCACATGCCATAGTACTTTAGAAGCCCTACCATTGAAGAATCTCAAAGGTCTTATATCTATAAAAGTCCTCTTTTCTGATAAGTGCAATTTTGTTCATGGGGAGAGGGCAAGGGAATAGATCACTAATATTTATTTAATACCTCCATGTGCTGGGAACTTTACATACAGCATTTCCCTTCATCCTTATAATAAACCTAGTTTAGGTATTAGCTATATTTACAGATGAAGAAACTGAGGCTCAGAGAATTTAAGTAAGTCACCCACATTCATACATGCAGAAAGTGAAGAACTAGGATCTGATCCTACATCTGCCTAATGCCAAAGTCTATGACCTGTCGCCTATCTCATGCTACCTCTAATAGACATTTTCACTTTCTGAGATAATATAATGATTCACTGATACTTTACAACAGTGATTCTTTGTGGTCATAAGGCCCCATTGAAAACCCGATGAAAATTACGGACCTTCTCTTCAGAAAAATGCATACATCAGTGAGGGTAGAAGGCATACATTTTTCTGAAGGTGGTGGGGGGAGTCTTTTAAACTTTTCATTTTGTACCTTATTGTATTCTGTATTTTCTAACTTTATATCTATATTGCCTTTTTAAAAAAAAGTCAACAGGGTTATCTGGATGATATTATAAGCCATTTTTGTTTTTCTTCTCTGCATTAAAAAAAGAAAATTAATAACACATATATAAATGCACATACACACTTCAAAAGGAAGTCTTTCCAGAGTGATCTAAGTCTATGTGAAATGTATCTGATTCTTTCTCAGGAGTCAGTCAGGGATAAGTGAGAGGGCTGGGTCTAGAATAGGGGACCTTCCCTGAGGGCCTTGTGGAAGAATCTGCTAGTAGCTAAAAGAGAAGCCATAAGAAGAAGTTTACCTACTTCATCTAATCTACTTAGGGCTGGGCCTTCCTGGGTTGCATGTTTTCTATGATTTTAAGTTATGCTTTAGCTCCCCCTCCGGTTCCCACACACCTTTTTTTTTTTTTTTTTTTTTTTGAGATGGAGTTTCGCTCTTGTTACCCAGGCTGGAGTGCAATGGCGTGATCTCGGCTCACCGCAACCTCCGCCTCCTGGGTTCAGGCAATTCTCCTGCCTCAGCCTCCTGAGTAGCTGGGATTACAGGCACACACCACCATGCCCAGCTATTTTTTTTGTATTTTTAGTAGAGACGGGGTTTCACCATGTTGACCAAGATGGTCTCGATCTCTTGACCTTGTGATCCACCCGCCTCGGCCTCCCAAAGTGCTGGGATTACAGACTTGAGCCACCGCGCCCGGCCAACACCTTTTTTTTTTTTTTTTTTTTTTAAATGGAACCAAGTAACTGGCTATTGCCTCCCAATAGGACATTAAAATGTTTGGGATCTGATGTAATTACAACACATTTATTTTCATAATAAAATGACATTTGTTTACGTACAGGGAGCAGGAAAGCTACGCCTTATTTGGCTTAAAGTGGGTTCACACCCAGTTCCTGAATAGCACACCATTTCCAATAATTCTTTTATAAGAGATACCCTTTCCCTGTCCTTCAAACAAACCCTTAGGGATCCCTACATTTCATAAGCAGCTCAGTTTATGAAATTAACAAGAAATACTTTTTGACTTCTGTAACCTGTAATTAAAAAACAAGTGTCCAACACGGTCACTCAATAAGCAGAGTTTGCAGTTTACATGGGACGGAAATAAAAATCTTCTTTTATAAGATTTTTCTAATTGGAAGACAGCAATTGCACTGTTCTTATCAGCATACCTAAGATATTATACTTATTCTCTTGATGGATAACAAATGCTATGTGATTTCTCTGTCATTCCTTCTTGTTCCTGCTAATCATTCCATCCAGATCCAAAAAGAGATAAGGGAACAAATTCACTTGTTTTTTTCTAGTTAAGTGACATATTTACCACATTTTGGGAAGTAACAAAAGGAATTATGCACAAAGCTTTGTAGACATGGGTCACATGGAAAGCCAAAGAGTATAGAAAAGCCAGCCAGCCAGCTTTCTACAAGTATTAACTCAAGTCCAAGCAGGCTGGACCTACCCGGACGGGGCAAGAGTATCTCTCTTTGGGAGTTTTCTCCTCACCTTTTCTAGTTCATGCACATCTGTCTCCAGCATTGCTCTCTGTTTCTTAATTTCCAGGAGGCTCTCTAGCATACTCTGCTTGGGCTGCAGCCCTTTGTCAAAGCGGTTATACATCCCACACCAGAACCTCAAATAGACAACAAGGGGAGGGGGGGGAAAGTGGGTTAGTTTTGCTGGAGTAATTGATTACCAATTTTTTCCCTGTGCCAAGAAAACATTAGCCTAGTAGGTGGGAAGATCTCAAGAATACTGTAATGTGATAGCATTAAAAAGATTAGACATGCTCGTAATTGGAAAGAGTAAAGATACCAGCAAAAAATCTCAGCTGAAGGAGACATTTTAGACTTGAGCAAACTTGAGGTTCTTTTAAACAATCAAATTAAGCTTTTACTTTGAGACAATTAAAAATTCACATATAGTTTTATGAAATAATAAGAAAGAGAAGTGACATCAGCAAGATGGCAGAATAGGAAGCCCTGGACCCTCCTTCCCCCAATGGATACACTGATTTAATTGCAGCAGAAGGATCAATTCCCTTTATGAGAAACCCAGCAACACATAGAGAGGCTCCTGCACCCTGGATGAGTATGAAACCAGCCAGATTGTAAACAAAACATCTGTAGAAAAAGCAGAACATCCATTCATGATAATCCCAACTCCCAGCACAGTTCCATAGGATCAGGAGGAAACCCCCAGTCCCACCTTCTACCTCAGAATGGGAAAAGTCGGGCTGCACATATAATACCCCAACTTCTCCAGGCGCCACTTGAAAGACTGGCTTCTTTCTCACCTATTTCAGAGTTGAAATGATCTGGTATGTCATAGTATCCTGAGGGCTACAGAGAAAAAAATGGCAATTTCAACACCATGCTGGCATGCACCACAGCTCCTGTATCTGGCTTAACACAGAGTAGGAAAAAAATCCCAGTTCCCAGCTTCTCCCTGGGAAGGAAAAGGGTTGGAACATGCACCCAGCATTCTAAATTCTCCAGGAGCTACCAAGAGAATGGCTTTTGTGCCACCCGTCTAGGAGCATTGATGAGACTGGACAAACTCTGGATGCCTGGGGGCGACTAATAACAAAGAAAGCAGTTTAAACTAGCAAAGTGGTTTAAAAAGCCCATAGAAGCTCTGGGTTGGTTGGCTGATGAATGTCTTCTCCTGTAAAAGGCCTATCCATATGACTGAGAGAGGTAGTGGATTCTTATGATGTGCAGAAAAAGGGTAACAAAATCCAAATGAAGAAACAAGTTAAAACTCCAGAAACTGACTCTAATGAAGTGAAAATATATAGATTACCTGACAAACAATTCAAAATATACACCATGGAAAAGCTCAACAAATCAAGAGAACAATCCATGAACAAAAAGAAAATTTCAACAAAGAGACAGAAAATTTAAAAGAATAGGCAGATGTCTTAAAGCTAAAGAATATAGTAACTGAAATAAAAAATCCAATAGAATAGCTGAGTGACAGACTAGAGCAAGCAGAAGAAATAATAAGCAGACTCAAACACAGATTGTCATTATCCAGTCAGAAGGTACAAAGAAAAGAATAAAAAGCTAAAATAGCTTAAATAAATTATGGGACACCATTAATTAGCAGACCAATACATGCATTATGGGAGTCCCAATAGAAGACAGGAAGGACTAGAAATCTTATTTAAAGAAATAATGACTGAAAACTCCCTAAATCTGAGAAAGGAAATGGACATCCAGATCTAGGAAGCTGAAATGACCCAATAGGATGAATCCAAAGAAATCCACACTAAGACACATGATAATCAAATTGTCAAAAGTCAAAGACAGAGAATATTTTGAGCACCCAGATTCATAAAGCAAGTTCTTAGAGACCTACAAAGAGAATTAGACTCCCACACAATAATAGTGGGAGATTTTAACACCCTACTCATGTTGTTGTCAAGATAAAAAAGACAGAAAATTAACAAGGATATCCAGGACTTGAACTCAGACCTGGACCAAGCGAACCTAACATACATCTACAGAACTCTCCACTCCAAATCAACAGAATATACATTCTTTTCAGCATCATATCATACTTATTCTAAAATTGACCACATACAACAGAATATACATTCTTTTCAGCATCATATCATACTTATTCTAAAATTGACCACATAGGTAGGGATCCAAGATGGCCAAATAGGAAGAGCTCTGGAGTGCAGTTCCCAGCAGGAACAACACAGAGGGTGAGTGCCCACTGCATTTCCAAACAAATTTTCACTGCCCACAGACCAGGAGATTCCTGGGTCAAAAAGTGCCACGAGTTTTCAGCATGGTGGTTTCAGCTGGTGCTGGCTTGGTGCACAGAAACTCACACAAATCTGGGCAGCCATTTCAACTGGTGCCTGGAATGCTTAGGAGACAGAGCAGCCCATTCAACTGAAAGGGGTGGACAGAGACAGGGAGCCAGGTGATCTGGCTTGGTGGGTGCCACCCCCATAAAACAGGCAATCTGAAACAGTCTGGATTGAGAATTTCACAGAAAGCACAGCTGCACCTAGGATGGTCCAGCTCAGTGGGGGGAAGGGCATCCCCCACTACTGAGGCAGTCTGCCACTACTGAGGCAGTTCACACAGCAGCTGGGCAGAGCCTACAGCAGCTCAGCAATGACTCTGCTGGCAGAATGTGAGTAGACTACTCCATGTGGGGCACGGCATCTATGAAAAAAGGCAGCAACATGACAGAAACTTATAAATAAAGCTGACCTTCCTAGGAAAGTGCAGTTGGGAAAAGAGGTGGCTATGAGTTCTGCTGCAGCAGACTTAAAAGTACCTGCCCAGCATCTCTGCACGGAACAATGGAGCTCCCAGCACCGCACTTGAGCTCCTATAAGGGACAGACTGTCTCCTCAAGCACCTCCTCAACCCCCATATACCCAAAGAGACATCTCATAAAGGAGAGCTCAGGCCGACATCTGGCAGGTACCCTTCTGGGAAGAATATAACAGAAGAAGAAACTGGCAGCAACCCTTACTGTCCTGCAGCCCCATCTCACATGCAAGGACACACATAGGCTCAAAATAAAGGAAGGGATGGAGGAAGATTTATCAAGCAATTGGAGAGCAAAAACAGCAGGAGTTGCAATCCTAGTCTCTGATACAATGGACTTTAAACCAACAAAGATGAAAAGAGACAAAGAAGGGCATTACATAATGGTAAAAGAATCAATGCATCAAGAAGAGCTCATGATCCTAAATATATATACACCCAATACAGGAGCACCCAGGTACATAAGGCAAGTTCTTAATGACCTACAAAGAGATTTAGACTCCCAGACAATAATAGTGGGAGACTTTAACACTACACTGTAAATATTGGACAGATCAACGAGACAGAAAATTAACAAGGATATCCAGGACTTGAACTTAGATCTGGACCAAGTGGACCTAATAGACATCTACAGAACTCTCCACCCCAAATCCATAGAATATACATTCTTCTCAGCACTGCATTGCACCTACTCTAAAACTGACCACATAATCAGAAGAAAATTACTCCTCAGCAAATGCAAAAGAACAGAAATCATAACAAACAGTCTCTCAGACCACAGTGCAATCAAATTACAACTTAGAATTCAGAAATTAACTCAGAACCATGCAGCTTCATGGAAACTGAACACTGGCTCCTGAATGTCAACTGGATAAACAATGAAATGAAAGCAGAAATGAAGATGTTCTTTAAAACCAATGAGAATGAAGACACAACATACCTGAACCTCTGAGACAAATTTAAAGCAGTGCCTAGAGGGAAATTTATAGCAATAAATGCCCACACGAGAAGTGAAGGAAGATCTAAAATCGACACCATATCATCAAAATTGAAAGAGCTAGAGGAGCAAGATTAAAAAAACTCAAAAGCTAGCAGAAGACAAGAAATCACTAAGATCAGAGCAGAAATGAAGGAACAGAGACACACACAAAAAATCCTTCAAAAAATCAATAATTCCAGGAGCTATTTTTTTTTGAAAAGATCAACAAACTAGACAGACTGCTAGCCAGATTAATAAAAAAGAAAAGGGAGACGAATCAAATAGATGCAATAAAAAATGATAAAAGGGACATCATCACTGATTCCACAGAAATACAAACTACAATCAGAGATTACTAAAAACATCTCATGCAGATAAACCAGTAAACCTGGAAGAAATGGATAAATTCCTGGACACTTGCACCCTCCCAAACCAGGAAGAAGTTGAAACCATGAGTAGACCAATAACAAGGGTTGAAGTTGAGGCAGCAATTAATAGCCCACCAACCAAAAAAAGTCCAGGTCCAGATGATTTCACAGCTGAATTCTACCAGACTGGAAGAATTCTACCACCTCTTCTATAAAGAAGAGGTGGTATCATTCCTTCTGAAACTATTCCAAACAATACAAAAAGAAGGGATCCTTCCAAAATCATTTTATGAGATCAGCATCATACTAATACCAAAACCTGGCAGAGACTCAACAAAAAAAGAAAACTTCAGGCCAATATCCACTATGAAAATAGATGCAAAAATCTTCAATAAAATACTATCAAACTGAATGCAACAGCACATAAAAAAGCTTATCCATCAAGACCAACTAGGCTTCATCCTGGGAATTCAAGCCTGGTTCAACATAC
The DNA here is from genome assembly GCF_048565385.1 of Saimiri boliviensis. Classification (NCBI taxonomy): domain Eukaryota; kingdom Metazoa; phylum Chordata; class Mammalia; order Primates; family Cebidae; genus Saimiri; species Saimiri boliviensis. The sequence goes on from NC_133470.1 coordinate 53,991,506, forward strand.
ACAAATCTATAAATATAATCCGTCATATAAATAGAACCAAAGACAAAAACCACATAATTATTTCAATTGATGCAGAGAAGGTCTTTGACAAAATTCAACAGCCCTTTATGCTAAAAATCCTCAATAAACTAGGTATCAATGGAACATATCTCAAAATAATAAAAGCTATCTATCGAAGGAACATATCTGAAAAAAATAAAAGCTATTTACGACAAACCTACAGACAATATAATAATGAATGGGCAAAAACTGGAAGCATTCCCTTTGAAATCTGGCATTAGACAAGGATGCTCTCTCTCACCACTCTTATTCAATATAGTATTGGAAGTTCTAGTCAGAGCAATTAGGCAAGAAAAAAAAGGGTATTCAATTAAGAAAAGAGAAAGTCAAATTGTCTCTATTTGCAGACGATATGATTGTATGTTTAGAAGACCCTATCATCGCAGCCCCAAATCTCTCTTAAACTGATAAGCAACTTCAGCAAAGTCTTAGGATACAAAATCAATCTGCAGATATCACAAGCATTTCTATACAGCAATAACAGACTAACAGAGAGCCAAATTAAGAGCAAACTCCCATTCACATTTGCTACAAAGAGAATAAAATACCTAGGAATACAACTAACAAAGGATGTAAAGGATCTCTTCAAGGAGAACTACAAACCACTGCTCAAGGAAATAAGAGAGGACACAAACAGATGGAAAACCATTCCATGCTCATGGTTAGGAAGAATCAATACCGTGACAATTGCCTTACTGCCCAAAGTAATTTATATATTGAACGCTATCCCCATCAAGCTACCAATGACCTTCTTCACAGAACTGGAAAAAAAAAAAAACACCTTAAATTTCATATGGAACCAAAAGCGAGCGTGCATAGCTAAGACAATCCTGAGTAAAAAGAACAAAGCTGGAAGCATCATGCTACCTGATTTCAAATTATACTCCAAGGCTACAGTAAACAAAACAGCAAGGTACTGGTACCAAGACAGAGACGTAGACCAATGGAACAGAACAGAGGCCCTGGAGGCAACACCACACATCTGCAACCATCTGATCTTTGACAAACCTAACAAAAACAAGCAATGGGGCAAGGATTCCCTATTTAATAAATGATATTGGGAAAACTGGCTAGCAGTGTGCAGAAAGCAGAAACTGGACCCCTTCCTGACACCTTACATTAAAATTAACTCCAGATGGATTAAAGACTTAAACATAATACCTAACATCATAAAAACCATAGAAGAAAACACAGGCAAAACCATTTAGGACATAGGCATAGGCAAGGACTTCATGACTAAAATACCAATGCATTGGCAATAAAAGCCAAAATAGACAAATGGAATCTAATTAAACTTAAGAGCTTCTGTACAGCAAAAGAAACTATCATTAGAGTGAACCAGTAACCAACAGAATGGGAAAAAATTTTTGCAATCTACCCATCTGACAAAGGGCTAATATCCAGAATCTACAAAGAATGAAAACAGATTTACAAGAAACAAACAAACAAACCCATCCAAAAGTGGGCAAAGGATATGAACAGACACTTTTCAAAAGCAGACATATATGAGGCCAACAAACATATGAAAAAATGCTGATCATCACTGATTATTAGAGAAATGCAAATCAAAATCACATTGAGATACCACCTCACAACAGTTAGAATGGCAATCATTAAAAAATTTGGAGACAACAGATGGTGGAGAGGATATGGAGAAATAGGAATACTTTAACATTGTTGGTGGGAGTGTAAACTAGCACAACCATTGTGGAAGACAGTGTGGTGCTTCCTCAAGGACCTAGAAATAGAAATTCCATTCGACTCAGCAATCCCATTACTGGGTATATACCAAAAGGATTACAAATCATTCTATTATAAAGACACATGCACATGTATGTTCATAGCGGCACTGTTTACAATAGCAAAGACCTGGAACCAACCCAATGCCCATCAACAACAGACTGGACAAGGAAAATGTGGCACATATACATCATGGAATACTATGCAGCCATAAAAAATGATGAGTTCATGTCCTTTGCAGGGACATGGATGAATCTGGAAACCATCATTCTCAGCAAACTCACAGAAGAAGAGAAAATCAAACACCACATGTTCTCACTCAGGTGGGTGATCAATAATGAGAACACATGGACACAGGGAGGGGACCATCACACACTGGGGTCTGCTGGGGGGGCCAAGGGAGGTACAGTGGTTAGGGGTGGGGAGGTCAGGGAGGGATAACATGGGGAGAAATGTCAGATGTAGGTGACGTAGGGATGGAGATAGTAAACCACATTGCCATGTGTGTACCTATGCAACAATCCTGTATGATCTGTACATGTACCTCAGAACCTAAAGTACAATAAAAGAAATTGACCACATAATTGGAAGTAAAACACTCCTCAGCAAATACAAAAGTACAGAAATCATAACAGTCTCTCAGACCATAGTGCAATCAAATTAGAACTCAGCATTAAGAAACTCACTCAAAACCACACAACTACATGGGAACTGAACAACCTTCTGAATGACTATTGGGTTAATAATGAAATTAAGGCAGAAATAAAGATTTTATTTGAAACCAAAGAGAACAAAAACACAACATGCCAGAATTTCTGGGACACATTTAAAGCAGTATGGAGAAGGAAATTTATAGCACTAAATGCCCACAAGAGAAAGCAGGAATGATCTAAAATCAACATCATAACATCACAATTAAAAAGAACTAGAGAAGCAAGAGCAAACAAATTCAAGAGGTAGCAGAACACAAGATAAAACTAAGATAAGAACAGAACTGAAGGAGATGGAGACATGAAAAACCCTTCAAAAAAATCATTGAATTCAGGAGCTGTTTTTTTGGAAAGATCAACAAGAGAGACCACTAGCCAGACTAAGAAGAAAAGAGAGAAAAATCAAATCAATGCAATAAAAAATGATAAAAGGGATATCACTGCCAATCCCACAGCAATACAAACTATCATCAGAAAATACCATAAACACCTCTACACAAATAAACTAGAAAATCAAGAAGAAATGAATAAATTCCTGGACACATACACCTACCCAAGACTGAATCAGGAGGAAGTCTAATCCCTTAGACCAATAACAAGTTCTAAAACTGAAGCAACATTTAACAGCCAACCAACCAAAAAAAGTACAGAACCAGAGAGACTCACAGCCAAACTCTACCAGAGGTACAAAGAGGAGCTGGTACCATTCCTTCTGAAACTATTCCAAACAACAGAAAAAGAGGGAATCCTCCCTAACTTGTTTTATGAGGCCAGCATCATCCTGATACCAAAACCTGGAAGAGAAATAAAAACAAAAAGAAAACCTCAGTCCAATATCCCTGATGAAAACTGATGTAAAAATCCTCAATAAAATACTGGCAAACTGTATCCAGCAGCACATCAAAAAGCTTATCCACCATGATCAAGTTGGCTATATCCTGGGGATGCAAGGCTGGTTCAACATACTCAAATCAATAAATCCATCACATAAACAGAACGAATGACAAAAACCAAATGATTACCACAAGAGGTGCAGAAAAGGCCTTCAACAATTCAACAGCCCTTCATGCTAAAAACGCTCAATAAAATAGGTGTTGAGAGAATACAGCTCAAAATAATAAGAACTATTTATGACAAACTCACAGGCAATATCATATTGAATGGAAAACAACTTGAAGCATTCCCTTTGAAAACTGGCACAAGACAAGGATGCCCTCTCTCACCACTCCTATTCAACATAGTATTGGAAGTTCTGGCCAGGGCAATCAGGCAAGAGAAAGAAATAAAGGGTATTAAATTAGGAAAAGAGAAAGTAAAATTGTCTGTTTGCAAATGACATAATTGTATATTTAGAAAACCTTATCATCTTAGCCCAAAATCTCCTTAAATGAATATGCAACTTCAGCGAAGTCTCAGGATACAAAATCAATGTGCAAAAATCACAAGCATGTATGTATAGCAATAACAGACAGAGAGCCAAATCATGAGTGAACTCCCATTCACAATTGCTACAAAGAGAATAAAATGCCTAGGAATACAACTTACAAGGGATGTGAAGTACCTTTTAAAAGACAGCTATAAACCACTGCTCAAGGAAGTAAGAAAGAACATAAACAAATGGACAAAACATTCCATGTTCATGGGTAGAAGACTCAATATCATGAAAATGGTCACCCGGCCCAAAGTAATTTACAGATTCAATGCTATCCTCATCAAGCTACTATTGCCTTTTTTCACAAAATTGGCAAAACTACTTTAAATATCATATGGAACCAAAAAAGAGCCTGCATAGACAAGACAATCCTAAGTAAAATAAACAAAGCTGGAGACATCATGCTACCTGACTTGAAACTACATTACAAGGCTACGGTAACAAAAACAGCATGATACTGGTACCAAAACAGATATATAGATGAATGGAACAGAACAGAGATCTCAGTAGTAATGCCACACACCTAAAACCATCTGATCTTTGACAAACTTGACAAAAACAAGCAATGAGGAAAGGATTCCCTGTTTAAAAAACGGTGTTGGAGAAACTGGCTAGCCATATGCAGAAAGCTGAAACTGGATCTCTTCCTTATACAAAAATTAACTCAAGATGGGTTAAAGACTTAAATGTAAGACCTAAAATCACAAAAACCCTAGAACAAAACCTAGGGAATACCATTCAGAACACACGCATGGGCAAAGACTTCATGACTAAAACACCAAAAGCAAAGGCAACAAAAGCCAAAATTGACAAATGGAATCTAATAAAACAAAAGCAAAATAAAGTATCATCAGAGTGAACAGGCAATCTATAGAATGGGATAAAATCTTTGCAATCTATCCATCTCAAACAGAGCTAATATCCAGAATCTACAAAGAACTTTAAAAAAATTATAAGAAAAAAACCAACAACTCCATCAAAAACGTGGGCGAAGGATATGAACAGACACTTCTCAAAAGAAGACATTTATGCAGCCAACAAACATATGAAAAGAAGCTCATCATCACTGGTCATTAGAGAAATGCAAATCAAAACCACATCTGATGCCAGTGATCATTAAAAAGTCAGGAAACACCAGATGCTTTAAAGGATGTGGAGAAACAGGAACACTTTCATACTGTTGGTGAGAGTATAAATTAGTTCAAGCATTGTGGAAGACAATGTGATGATTCCTCAAGGATCTAGAATTAGAAATACCATTTGACCCAGCAATCCCATTACTGGGTATATACCCAAAAGATTATAAATGATTCTACTATAAAGATGCATGCACATCTATGTTTATTGTGGCACTGTTCACAATAATAAAGACTTGGAACCAACTCAAATGCCCATCAATGTTAAACTGGATAAAAAAAAATATGGCACATATACACCATGGAATACTATGCAGCCAGACAAAAGGATGAGTTCATGCCTTTTGTGGGGACATGCATGAAGCTGGAAACCATCATTCTCAGCAAACTAACACAAGAACAGAAAATGAAACACCATGTGTTCTCACTCATAAGTCGGAGTTGGACAATGTGAACGCATGGATACATGGAGGGGAACATCACACTCTAGGGCTTCTTGGGATGTGGTGGGCTAGGGGAGGGATAACATTAGAAAAAATACCTAATATAGATGATGAGTGGATGAGTGCAGCAAACCACCATGCACGTGTACACCTACGTAAAAAACCTGCAAGTTCTTCACATTTACCCCAGAACTGAAGGTATGAAAAAAAAAAAAAAAGAATTTCAAGCAACATCCTTGAAATTCTATAAAAAGAAAGGAAAAAGAATACAGTAAGATAAAACCAACTTGTCATATGCAGGAAAATCTATTAGATCCATCAGAAGCCTTCTCAGCAATAAATAAATAAATAAATAAAAACAAAAAAATCTTTCAGATGAGAAGGGAATAGGATAATATATTTAAAATGCTGAAGGAAAAATAAAACTATGAACCAAGAATGATATATGTAGCAAAACTGTTCTTCAAACACGAAAGAGAAATCAAGATTTTCCCAGAAAAATAAAAGCTTGAGGGAGTTCATCACTTCTAGATCTGCCTTACAGGAAATCTAAAGAAAAGTCTTCTCTTTAGATTGAAAGGGAAATGAAAATGAAAATGAAAGAATGCTAAATAGCAACAAAGTAGCATAAAAATATATAAAAGTTGTTGGTGACAATAAATATTTAAACAAATAAAGAATACTATGTTACTCTAATGTTGGTGGGTAAATCAACTTTAATTGTAGTATAAATTTTAAAACTATATTAAAATAACTTCTGCCAAGACAGCCAAATAGGAACAGCTCCAGAGCACAGTTCCCAGCGGAAACAATGCAGAAGGCAAGTGATCTCCGCATTTCCAACCAAGGTACCAGGTTCATCTCAATGGGACTGCTTAGACAGTGGATATGGCCCAAGGAGGGCAAACTGAGGCAGGGTAGGAGGGTGCTGCCTCACCTGGAAAGTGCAACAGGCTGGAGGACCACTGCCCCTCACCCAATGGAGGCCATCGGGGACTTTCCCAGCCACTCTAGCACTCTGATTCAGATACTGCACTTCTCCCAAGGTCTTTACAATCCACAGACCAGGAGATTCCTGCTGGGCTAACAAGCAACACAGGTTTCCAGCACAAATCTGGTTGTCCATTTCAGCTGGCGCTGCAGGTTTCAGCACAAATCTAGGGGGCTGTTTTAATTGGTGTCTGGAATGCCTGTCAGACAGAGCCACCCATTCCCCTGAAAAAAGGGGGGCTGAAGGCAGGGAGCCAAGTGATCTGGCTCAGTGGGTCCCACCCCCACAAAGACCAGGAAACTTAAAACACATTGGCTTGAGATTTTTGCAGCCAGCACAGCAATTTGAGCTCAACCTGGGACAGTCAAACTTGGTGAGCAGAAGGGCATCAGCCATTACTGAGGCAGTCTGCCATAACCGAGGCAGTCTCCAATTATCAAGGCAGTCTGCCATTACTGAGGCAGTTCTAGGCTTATCTGTATAAACAAAATAAAACAAGGAAGTTTACACAGCAGATGGGTAAAGCCTGTGGAGGCTCAGCAATGCCCCTGCAGGCAGAATGTGACTAGATTCCCTATTTGCTGGGCAGGGCATCTCTGAAAAAAGGCAGCAGCACATGAGGAACTTATAAATAAAGCCCCACCTTCCCAGGATAGAACACCTGGGAAAAGGGGCGGTTGTGAGTTCTGCTAAAGCAGACTTAAATGTCCCTGCCCAGGAGCTCTGAAGGGAGCAATGGAGCTCCCAGCACAGCACCTGAACAATGATAAGGGACAGACTACCTCCTCAAGTGGCTCCCTGACCCCTGTATATTGAAAGAGACACCTCATACGGGAGAGTTCTGGCTGACATCTGGCAGGTCTGCTTCTGGGACGAAGCTACAAGTGGAAGGAACAGGCAGCAATCCTTGCTGTTCTGCAGCCTCCGTGGGTGATTCCCAGGCAAGTAGGGTCTGGAGTGGACCTCCAGCAGTCCTGCAGCAGAGGGGCCCGACTGTTGGAAGAAAAACTAAAAAACAGAAAGAAATAGCTTAAACATCAACAAAAAGGACGTTGACTCAGAGACCCCAACTCAAAGTCACCAACTTCAAAGACCAAAGGTAGATAAATCCATGAAGATGGGAAGAAATCAGCCTAAAATGGAAGAATTCACCAAAAACCAGAATGACTCTCCTTCTCCAAGGGATCACAACTCCTCACCAGCAAGGAAACAAAACTGGATGGAGAATGAGTTTGACAAACTGACAGAAGCAGGCTTCAGAAGGTGGATAATAAAAAACTTCTCTGAGCCAAAGGAACATGTTCTAACCCAATGCAAAGGAACTTAAGAACCCTGGAAAAAGGTTAGACTAAATGCTATCTGGGGCAGTCAGCTAAGAGAAGGACACAACGACTTGATGGAGCTGAAAAACATAGCACGAGAACTTCGCGAAGCATAAACAAGTTTCAATAGCTGAATCGATCAAGCAGAAGAAAGGATATCAGAGATTTAAGATAAACTCAATGAAATAAAATGAGAAGGCAAGATTAGAGAACAGAGTGTGAAAAGAAATGAACAAATCCTCCAAGAAATATGGTATTATGTGAAAAGACCTAATCTACACTTGATCAGTGTACCTGAATATGACAGGGAGAATGAATCCAAGCTGGAAAACACTCTTCAGAATATTATCCAGGAGAACTTCCCCAAACTAGCAAGGCAGGACAACATCCAAATCCAGGAAATGCAGAGAATACCATAAAGATATTCCTCAAGAAGAGCATCCCCAAGTCACATAATCATCAGATTCACCAGGATTGAAATGAAGGAAAAAATGCTAGGGGCAGCCAGAGAGAAAGGTTGGGTTACACACAAAGGGAATCCCATCAGATTGACAGCAGATCTCTCAGCAGAAACTCTACAAGCCAGAAAGGAGTGGGGGCCACTATTCAGCATCCTTAAAGAAAAGAATATTCAATCCAGAATTTCATATCCAGCCAAACTAAGCTTCATAAGTGAAGGTGAAACAAAATCTTTAATGAACAAACAATTGCTGAGAGATTTCGTCAACACCAGGCCTGCCTTACAAGAGCTCCGGAAGGAAGCACTAAACATGGAAAGGAACAAGCAGTACCAGCCACTACAAAAACACGCAAATGATAAAGACCATCGACACCATAAAGAAATTCTATCAACTTATGGGCAAAACAACCAACTAGTATCAAAATGGCAGGATCAAATTCACACATAACAATATTAAGATAAAATATAAACAGTCTAAATGCCTCAATCAAAAGACACAGACTGGCAAGATGGATAAAAAGTCAAGACCCATTGGTGTGCTGTATTCAGGAGAACCATCTCATGTGCAAGGACACACATAGACTCAAAATAAAGGGATGGAGGGAAATTTACCAAGCAAATAGAGAGGGAAAAAAAAGCAGGGGTTGCAATCCTAGTCTCTGATAAAACAGACTTTAAACCAACAAAGATCAAAAGAGATGAAGAAGGGCATTACATAATGGTAATAGGATCAATACAACAAGAAGAGTTAACTATCCTAAATACATATTCACCCAATACAGAAACACCCAGATACACAAAGCAAGTTCTTAATGACCTACAAAGAGACTTAGACTCCCACACAATAATAGTGGGAGACTTTAATGCCCCACTGTCAATATTAGACAGATCAACGAGACAGAAAATTAACAAGGATATCCAGGAACTGAACTCAGATCTTGACCAAGCAGACCTAATAGACACCGACAGAAATCTCCACCCCAAATCAACAGAATATACATTCTTCTCAGCACCACATCACACTTATTCTAAAACTGACCACATAATTGAAAGTAAATCACTCTTCAGCAAATGCAAAAGACTTGAAATCATAACAAACAGTCCCTCAGACCACAGTGCAATCAAATTAGAACTCAGGATTAAGAAACTCATTCAAAACTGCATAATTACATGGAAATTGAACAACCTACTCCTGAATGACTACTGGATAAATAATGAAATGAAGGCAGAAATAAAGATCTTCTTTGAAACCAATGAGAATGAAGATACAACATATCAGAATCTCTGGGACACATTTAAAGCACTGTCTAGAGGAAAATTTATGGCACTAAGTGCCCACATGAGAAGCGAAGAGAGTTCTAAAATTGACACCCTATCATCACAATTAGAAGAACTAGAAATTCAAGATCGAACAAATTCAAAGCAAACAGAAAACAAGAAATAACTAAGATCAGAGTAGAACTGAAGGATATGGACACACAAGATACCCTTCAAAAAGAAAAAAATCCAGGAACTGGTTTTTTTGAAAGATCAATAAAATAGATAGACTGCTAGCCAGACTAAAATAAGAAAAGAGACAAGAATCGAATAGATACAATAAATAATGATAAAGGGGATATCACCACCAATTCCACAAAAATACAAACTACCGTCAGATATTACTACAAACAACCCTGTGCACATAAACCAGTAACTCTAGAAGAAATGTACAAATTCCTGGACACCTGCAACTTCCCAAGACTAAACCAGGAAGAAACTGAATCCTTGAATAGACCAATAACAAGGTCTGAAGTTGAGGCAGCAATTAATAGCCTACCAACCAAAAGAAGTCCAGGTCCAGACAGGTTCACAGTCAAATTCTACCAGACAAACAAAGAGGAACTTGTACCATTCCTTCTGAAACTATTCCTAACAACACATAAAGAGGGAATCCTCCCTAACTCATTTTATGAGACCAACATCATCCTGATACCAAAACCTGGCAGAGTCACAACTGAAAAAGAAAATTTCAGGCCAATAACCATGATGAACATAGATGTGATAATCCTCAATAAAATACTGGCAAACCAAATGCAACAGCATATCAAAAAGCTTATCCATCATGATGAAGTAGTCTTCATCCTGGAAATGCAAGGCCGGTTCAACATGAGCATATCTATAAATGTAATCCATCACATAAACAGAACCAAAGACAAAAACCATGTGATTATCTCAAAAGATGCAGAGAATACCTTTGACAAAATTCTACAGCCTTTATGCTAAAAACTCTCAATAAATTATCAATAGAATGTATCTCAAAATAATAAAAAGCTATTTATGACAAACCCACAGCCAATATCATACTGAATGGGCAAAAACTGGAATCATTCCCTTTGAAAACTGGCACTAGACAAGGATTTCCTCTCTCACCATTCCTATTCAACATAGTATTGGAGTTCTAGCCATAGCAATCAGCCAAGAAAAAGAAGTAAAGCGTATTCAATTAGGAAAACAGGAAGTCAAATTGTCTCTATTTGCAGACGATATGACTGTATATTTATAAGATCCCATCCTCTTAGCCCAAAATCTCCTTAAAATGATAAGCAACTTCAGTAAAGTTTCAGGATACAACATCAACGTGAAAAAATCACAAGCATTCTTATACACCAATAACAGACAGAGAGCCAAATGATGAGTGAACTCTCATTCACAATTGCTCCAAAGAGAATAGAATACCTAGAAATACAACTAACAAAGGACATGAAGGACCTCTTCAAGGAGAACTACAAATCTCAAGGAAATTAGAGAGGACACAAACAGATGGAAAAATATTCCATGCTCATGGTTAGAAAGAATCAAAATCATGTAAATGACCATATTGCCCAAAGTAATTCATACATTCAATGCTATCCCCATTAAGCTACCATTAACCTTCTTCACAGAATTGGAAAAAACCACCTCAAACTTCATATGGAACCAAAAATGAGCCCGCATAGTGAAGACAATCCTCAGCAAAATGAACAAAGCTGGAGGCATCACTCTACCTGACTTGAAACTATACTACAAGGCTACGGCAATCAAAACAGCATGGTAGTGGTACGAAAATGGAGATATAGACCAATGGAACAGAACAGAGGCCTCGGAACTAACACCATACACCTACAACCATCTGATCTTTGACAAACCTAACAAAAACAAGCAATGGGGAAAGAATTCACTGTTTAATAAATGGTGGTGGGAAAACTAGCTAGCCATGTGCAGAAAGCTGAAACTGCACCCCTTCCTTACAACTTATACAAAAATTAACTCAAGATGGATGAAGGATTTAAACATAAGACCTAATACCACAAAAACTTTAGAAGAAAACCTAGGTAATACCATTCAGGACATAGGCATAGGCAAGGACTTCATGACTAAAACAACAAAAGCAATGGCAAGAAAAGACAAAATAGACAAATGGGATCTAATTTAAGTTAAGAGATTCTGTACAGCAAAAGAAACAATCATTAGAGTGAACCAGCAACCAAAAGAATAGGAAAAAATTTTTGCAAGCTAGCAATCTGACAAAGGGCTAATATCCAGAATCTACAAAGAACTAAAACAAATATACAAGAAAAAAGCAAACAACCCCATCAAAAAGTGGCTGAAGGATATGAACAGATATTTTTCAGAAGAAGACTTTTATGCCACTAACAAACACATGAGAAAATGCTCATCATCACTGATTATTAGAGAAATGCAAATCAAAACCACATTGAAATACCATATCACACCAGTTAGAATGGCTATCATTAAAAAGTCTGGAGACAAAAGATGCTGGAGAGGATGTGCAGAAACAGGAATGCTCTTACACTGTTGGTGGGAGTGAAAATTAGTTCAACCATCATGGAAGACAGTGTGGTGATTCCTCAAGGATCTAGAAATAGAGGTGTCATTTGACCCAGCAATCCCATTACTGGGTATATACACAAAGGATTGTAAATCATTCTAGTATAAAGACACATGCACACATATGTTCATTGTGCCATTGTTTACAATAGCAAAGACTTGGAACCAACCCAAATGCCCATCAATGATAGACTGGATAAAGAAAATATGGCACATATACACCATAGAACACTATGCAGCCATAAAAAAGGATGAGTTCATGTCCTTTGCAGGGACATGGATGAATCTAGGAACCATCATTCTCAGCAAACTGACACAAGAACAGAAAAGTAAACACTGCATGTTCTCACTCATAAGTGGGTACTGAACAATGAGAACACATGGACATAGGGAGGAAACATCACACACTTGGGTCTGTTGGGGGATGGGGAGCTAGGGGAGGGATAGAAGGGGGTGCCGAGATTGGGGAGGGATAATATTAGGAGAAATAACTAATGTACTTGACCAGGGGATGGAGGCAGCAAACCACCATGGTATGTGTATACCTATGCAACAATCTTGGAAGAGCTGCACATGTACCACAGAACTTAAAGTAACATTGAAAAAGTATTAAAGTATGCTAATGAATATACAATATGAATTGATGTAAACTTTGACAACAACAACAACAACAACAAAAAACAAAACATAAAGGAAGACAGCAAGAAATGAAAAGAAGAGGACCAACAACAAAAACCCTACCAGGCAAATAGAAAACAATGAACAAAATGGCAATAGCAAATTCTTCCCTATCAATATATATATATGGATTAAACTCTCCATTAAAAATACACAGAATGAGTAAATAGTTTCAGAAAAACATCCTATTATTGCTGTCTATAAGAGACTCACTTTAGATTTAAGGGAACACATATACTGAAAATGAAGTGAAAAAAAAAAGATATTCCATGCAAATTGTAACCCCCCGCCCACAAAAAAAAGCAGGTATGGCAATAGTAATATCAGAAAAAATGAACTTTAAGTCAAAAAATGTCACAGAGACAATGAAGAATTTTATGTAATGATAAAAGGATCAATACACCAGGAAAATATAATAATTATAAATCTATGTGCATTCAACATCAAAGTACCTAAATATGTAAAGCAAACTCTGATGGAACTTAAGGGAGAAACAGACAGAAATACAGTAATAGATTACTTCAATACCCTACTTTCAATTACAGATAGAACAATCAGAGAGAAAATTTTTAAAAAATAGCAGATTTAAACAACTCTATAGACCAAATGGACCTAACAGATATACAGAATATGCAACACAATAACAGTATAATACACATTCTTTTCAAAAGCACATGTAACATTCTCCAACATAGATCACATGTTAGGTCATAAAACAGAGCTTATCAAATTTAAGAAGATTAAAATCATACCAAGTATTTTTTCTGATCACAATAGATGAAACTAGAAATCAATAGCATAAAGGAAACCTGGAAAATCTTTAAAAAATATGGAAATTAAAAAACAAACTCTTAAACAGCCAATGGATCAAATAAGAAATCAAAAGAGAAATTGGAAAGTATCTTGAAACAAACCAAACCAAAACACATCAAAACATACAGGATGCAGCAAAAGCAGTACTAAGACGGAAATCTATTAGCACAGCTATTATGGAAAACAGTATTGAGGTTCTGCAAAAAATAAAAAAAAACTACCATATGATCCAGCAATCCTACTTCTGGGTACAGGAACGGAAATCAATATTTTGAAGAAATATCTGCACTCTCATGTTCACTGTGGCATTATTCACAAGAGTCAAGATAGGGACTCAGTCTAAGTGTCCATCAATAGATGACTGAATAAGGAAAATGTTATATATATATATATATATATATATATATATACACACACACACATAATGAAATACTATTCTGCCTTAAAAAAAGAAATACTGTCATTTGTGACAACATAGGTGGAACTGGAAGACACTGTGTTAGGTGAAATAAGTCACACACAGAAAGACAAAAACTATATATTCTCACTTATATGTGAAATCTAAAACAATCAAACTCATAGAAACAGAGAATAAAATTGTGGTTATCAGAGACTGAGAAAGGGGAGAATGGGGAGATGTTGGCCAAAGGGTACAAAGATGTAGTTAGATAGAAGGAATGAGTTTTTGAGGTCTTTTGCCCAGCATGGTGACCATTGTTAACAATAATGTATTGCATATTTCAAAATTGAAGAGAACAGAGTAAATTTCAAGTGTCTCACCACAAATATGATGGGTAAATGAGGTGACGGATATGTTAATTAGCTTGATTTAATCATTCCACATTTTATTCATATATCAAAACATCACATTGTATCTCCTAAATATATACAATTATCACTGGCCAATTAAAAATATTAATTAAAAAGAGAAATTTATAGTGATAAATTATAGTGATAAAGTGATACTAAAAAAGAAGGAAGATCTAAAATCAAAAACCTAACTTTGTATCTTAGAAACTAGGAAAGGAACAAACAAGCCCAAAGGTAGTGGAAGAAGGAATAATAAAGATTAGAGAAGAAATAAATGAAATAGTAAATATAAAATCTAAGAAACTAAGAGGTGGGGCCAGGAGCAGTGGCTCATGCCTATAATCCCATCACCTTGGGAGGCCAAGGCAGGAGGACTGTTTGAGGCCAGGAGTGTGAGACCAGCCTGGGCTACATAGAGGGACCCCAGCTCTACAAAAAATTTAAAAAAAAGCACATGCTTGTAGTACCAGCTGCTCGGGAGCTGAGCTTGGAGGATTGCTTATGTCTCGTCCAGTCTGCAGTCTGGCCAACAGAGTGAGTCTCTGTCAAAAAGAAAAAAAAGAAAGAAAGAAAAAAGAGAAGAAGAAATAGCAAGAAAAAACCAAAGAGGTGTTTATTTTTTGAAAAAAAAAAAAAAAAAAAAAGAATAAAATTAATAAAACTTTAGCTAGACTAAGAAATAGAGAAGACTTGAATAAATAAAATCAGAAATAAAAAAGGAGACATTACAACAGATGCATCAAAAATAAAAAGGATCATAAAGACAACAATATACCAACAAAATGGATAACCTGGAAGAAATGAATAAATTCCTAGAAATAAACAACCTACCAAGACTGAATCACAAAGAAAAACTGAACAGACTAATATTGAGTAAAGAAATTGAATTAGGAATCAGAAACCTCCCAGCAAAGAAAAACCCATGGCCAGAGGCTTCAATGAATAACTCTCCCAAATATTTAAATAATGCTAACACTTCTCAGATTACTTCAAGAAATCAAAAAGAAGGGCATTCTTCCAAACTCATCTTATGAAGCCAGAGTTAACCCTTATACCAAATAAAATTATAGGTTGATGTTGCTGATATTAAATACAGATGCAAAAATCTTCAAGAAAATACTAGCAAACTGAATTTAACAGCACATCAAAAGGAATATATACCTCGATCAAATGCAATTTATCCCTGTAATGCAAGGACAATTTAACATAGGCAAATAAATTAATTAATATGAGACACCACATTAATAGAATAAAAGATAAAAATTACATGATCACCTCAATAGATGCAGAAAAAACATGTGACAAAATTCAATACTCTTTCATAATAAAAACTCAATAATTTAGGTACAGAAGGAATTTATCTCAACATAATAAAGTCTATATACTACAAACACACAGTCAGCATCAGACTCAATGGTGAAAGACTGAAAGCTTTACCTTTAAGATTTGGACTAAGACAAGAAAGCCTGCTTTCACTAAACTTAAGTATGCAGGTATAAAGCTTATGCACAATAAACTACAAAATATGGTTGAAATAAATTAAAGATTAATCAAATAAATGGAAAAACTTTCTCTGTTCATAAATTGAAAGACTTAATATTGTTAAGATGTCAATACTACCTGAAATGATTTACAGATTTAATGCAGTATCCATCAAAATCCCAATGGTTTTTTTTTTTTTTTTTACAAAAATATAAAACTTACATCCTAAAATTCATATGGATTCTCAAGGGACCCTGAATAGCAAAAACAATCTTGAAAAACAAGACAAAGTTGGAAGTGAAGCCTCTGGCCCTGGGCTTTTCTTTGCTGGGAGATTTCTTGGCTTCAAAATATATTATTAAACTAGAGTAATCAAAACAATATGGTACTAGCATGAAGACACATATATGGACCAATGGAATAGAACAGGGGACCCAGAAATAAACCACTGCATATACAGTGAAATGACTTTTGATAATGGTGCCAAGATAATTCAATGCAGAAAGAACAGTCTTTCAAACAGATAGGTGCTGGAAAAACTTGATATTTACATGCAAAAGAATGAAACTGAAATGAATAAATTCCTGGACATATACACCCTCCCAAGACTAAACCAGGAAGAAGTCGAATCCTTGAATAGACCAATAATAAGTTCTGAAATTGAGGCAGTAATAAATATCCTACCAACCAAAAAAAAAACCCCAGGACCAGATGAATTCACAGCCAAATTCTACCAGAGGTATAAAGAGGAGCTGGTACCATTCGTTTTGAAACTATTCCAAACAATTGAAAAGGACTGACTTCTCCTTAACTCATTTCATGCAGCCAGAATCACCCTGATACCAAACCTGGCAAAGAAACAACAAGAAAAAAGAAAACTTCAGGCTAATATCCCTGATGAACACTGATGGAAAAATCCTTAATAAAATACTGGCAAACTAAATCCAGCAGCACACCAAAAAGATTATCCACCACAATCAAGTCATCTTCATCTCTGGGTGGCAAGGCTGGTTCAGCATACACAAATCAATAAATGTAATTCATCACATAAACAGAACCAATGATAAAAACCATGATTATCTCAATAGATACAGAAAAGGCCTTCGATAAAATTCAATGTCCTTCATGTTAAAAACTCTCAATAAACTAGTTATTGAGAGAACATATCTCAAAATAATAAGACCTATTTATGACAAATCCACAGCCATTATCATACCGAATGGGCAAAAGCTGGAAGCATTCCCTTTGAAAAGTGGCACAAGACAAAGATGCCTTCTGTCACTACTTCTATTCAACATAGTATTGGAATTTCTGGCCAGGGCAATCAGGCAAGAGAAAGAAATAAAGGGTATTCAAATAGGAAGAGAGGAAGTCAAATTGTCTCTGTTTGCAGACAACATGATCCTATATCCAGAAAATGCCATTGTCTCAGTCCAAAAGCTCCTTAAGCTGATAAGCAACTGTGGCAAAGTCTCAGGATACAAAATCAATGTGCAACATCTCAAACATTGCTATACATGAACAATAGACAAGCAGAGAGTCAAATCATGAATGAACTTCCATTCACAATTGCTACAAAGACAATAAAATACCTAGGAATACAGCTAAGAAGATATGTGAAGAACCTTTTCAAGGAGAACTATAAACCACTGCTCAAGGAAATAAGAGAGGACACAAACAAATGGATAAACATTCCATCTTCATGGATAGAAAGAATCAGTATCATGAAAATGGCCATACTGCCCAAAGTAATTTAGAGATTCAATGCTATTCCCATCAACTATCATAGACATTTTTCACAGAATTAAAAATAACTACTGTAAAATTCATATGAAACCAAAAGGCAGCCCATATAGCCAAGACAATACTAAGCAAAAAGAACAAAGCTAGTGGCATCACATTACTTGACTTCAAATTATACTACAAGGCTCTACAGGAACCAAACAGTATGGTACTGGTACCGAAACAGACACATAGACCAATGAAATATAATAGAGCTCTCAGAAATAACACCACATATCTACAACCACCTGCTCTTCGATGAAGCTGACAAAAACAAGTAATGGAGAAATGATTCCCCACTTAATAAAAGGTTCTGGGAAAACTGGCTAACAATTTGCAGAAAACTGAAACTGGACCCCTTCCTTAAACCTTACACAAAAATTAACTGAAGATGGATTAAAGACTTAAATTAAAAGTTAAAACCCAAAACCATAAACACCCTACAAGAAAATCTAGGCAATACCATTCAGGAAATAGGTATGGCATAGCTTTTATAATGAAATTGCCAAAAGCAGTTGCAACAAAAGCTAATATTGACAAATGGGATCTAAAGAGCTTCTGCACAGCAAAAGAAACTATTATTAGAGTTAACTGACAACCCACAAAATGGGAGAAAATTTTTGCAATCTACCCATCTGACGAAGGTCTAATATCCAGAATTTACAAGGAACTTAAACAAATTCGCAACCCCATCAAAAAGTGGGTAAAGGACATGAACAGACATTTCTCAAAAAAAGACATTTTTGCAGCCAACAAACATATGAAAGTCCAACATCACTGATCATTAGAGAAATGCAAATCAAAACCACAATGAGATACCATCTCATGCCAGTCAGAATGGAGATTATTAAAAAGTCAAGAAACAACAGGTGCCGGCAAGTCTGGGGAGAAACAGAAGTACTTTTACACTGTTGGTAGTAATATAAATCAGTTCAACCACTGTGGAAGACAGTGTGGAGAGTCCTCAATGATCTAGAACCTGAAATACCATTTTACCCAGCAATGTCATTACTGGGTATACATATACCCAAAGGAATATAAATAATTCTATTATAGAGATATATGCACATGTTATGTTTATTGCAGCAGTATTCACAATAGTTAAGACTTGGAACCAACCTAACCACCCATGAATGAAAGAGAGAATAAAGAAAATGTGGTATATGCACACCATAGAATACTATGCAATCATAAAAAGTAATGAGATCTTGTCCTTTGCAGGGACATGGATGAAGCTAGAAGCCATCATCCTCAGTAACCTAACATAGGAACAGAAAACTAAATACTGCACCTTCTCACTCAAGTGGGAGCTGAACAATGAGAACACACAGGAAGGGGAACAATACACACCAAGGCCTGTCAGTGGGGGTGAGGGGAGGGAGAGCATCAGGACTAATAGCTAAAGCATGGGGGGCTTAATACCTAGATAATGGATTGATAGGTGCAGCAAACCACTATGGCACATGTTTACCTGTGTAACAAACCTGCACATTCTGCACATGTATCCTGGAACCTAAAATAAAATTAGAAAAAAAAAAAATGAGACAAAAAAAAAAAAAGAATGAAGTTGGACCCTTACTTTAAAGCATAAACAAAAATTAACTCAAAGTGTATCAAAGACCTAAAGATAAGAGTGAAAATTGTAAAATTCTTTACACTGAACACGGGATAAAATGTCATGATACTGGATTTGGCAAGAATTTCATAGATGTAAGACCAAAAGCATAGGTAACAAAATAAAAATGAATAAATTGGGCTACATCAAAATTAAACTGTGTATATCAAAATATACTATCAGGAGAGTGAAAAGGCAATGTGCAGAATGGGAGAAAATATTTGAAAAATCATATATCTAGTAAGCAGTTAATATCCAGAATATATAAACAGTCTACAATACAACAACAACAACAAAAAAACAATTATAAAGTGTGCAAAGGACTTTAATAGACATTTCTCCAAAGAGATTCAAATGGATCTCCAAAGAGATTCAAATGGACAAGGCACACATAAAAAGATGTTCAACAACACTAATAGAGAAATGAAAATCAAAACCACAATGATATATCACCTCACACCCATTAGAATGGTACTGTCAAAAAAAAAAAAGAAAGAAAGAAAGAACAAGAAGTGTTGGTGAGGATGTGGAAAAACTAGAAACCTTGTCCACTGCTGTTGAGAATATAAAATGATACAGTCACTATTTAAAACACTATGGTGGTTCCTCAACAATGTAAAAACAGATTTAACATATAATCCAGCAATTCCACTTCTGAATAGTTATCAAAAGAATAGGAGCTTGGGCAACATAGCAAGACCCTGTCTCTACAAAAATAAAAATAAAATAATTAGGTGAGCATGGTGGCACATGTCTGTAGTCCTCGCTACTCCGGAGGCTGATGTGGGAGGATCACTTGAGGCCAGGAATTAGAGGTTACAGTGTGCTATGACAGTGACACTGTATTCCAGCCTGGGTGACAGAGTGAGACCCCCATCTCTTTCTCTCTCTCTCTTCTTCTCTCTCTCTGAGACACACAGACACACACACATACACACACACACACACACACATTTAGTTGGAAGCAAGGACTGAAAAAGATACTTTTACAAAAATGTTCCATTCAGTAGTATTCACAAAAGCCAAAAGGAGGAAGCAACTCAAGTGTCCATTGCCAGATGATAAAAAAATATATATATATATATGGTATATACAACCAATTAAATATTAATCAGCCTTAAAGAGGAAGGAAACTGTGACATATGCTATAATATGGATGACACTTGGGGACATTATGTCAAGTAAAATAAGCCAGATGCACCTGGGTTAGTCAAGTTTAGAGATAGAAAGTAGAGTGGTGGTTGCCAGGGACTAGGTAGAAGCGAAAATGATTTCTTTATTAAAAAATTTTATTTTATTAAAAATGATTAATGGGTAGGGTTTCAGTTGAAATGATTTGTTTAATAGGTAGAGTTTCAGATGAAAAAGCTCTAAAGATTGACCTAACACTACTGAACTGTCCACCTAAAAATGGTCAAGAAGGTAAATTTTAAATGTATTTTACTATAATTCAAAGTAATTTAAAAAGAAATAATAGCGTTCCCATGGACTCTTTACTCAGTTTCCCCAGTGGGTAACTGGAATACAATATCACAACCAGGATACTGAAACTGATAGTCAAGATACCAACAATTCCAATAGGCAAACTCCTGTTCTCCTTTAGTAGAGACACCCACCTCCCCCTCATACACATACTCTGTCCTTAACCCTTCATAACCATTAATTTGTTGTCTATTTTTCAAGAAATTTATGTAAATAAAACCATACAGTACAGAGCATTTTTAAATAGGCATTTTTCATTTAATATACCCTCTTCAAGGTGTTGCATATATTTAGTTTGTTCTTTATTGCTGAGCAGTATTCCATGGTACAGATTTATCACAGTTTGTTTAACCATTCACTTGCTGAATGACAGCTGGGTTGTTTTCAGTTTGGGGCTATATGAATAAGACTGTTATAAATAAGGCTGGGCGTGGTGGCTCAAGCCTGTAATCCCAGCACTTTGGGAGGCCGAGGCGGGTGGATCACAAGGTCAAGAGAGCGAGACCATCTTGGTCAACATGGTGAAACCCTGTCTCTACTAAAAATACAAAAAAAATAGCTGGGCATGGTGGTGCGTGCCTGTAATCCCAGCTACTTAGGAGGCTGAGGCAGGAGAATTGCCTGAACCCAGGAGGCGGAGGTTGTGGTGAGCCGAGATCGCGCCATTGCACTCCAGCCTGGGTAACAAGAGCGAAACTCCGTCTCAAAAAAAAAAAAAAAAAAAAAGACTGTTATAAATATTCATGTACAGGTTTTCATATAAACAGAAAGTTTTCCTTTTTTCTGGGATATTTGGCCAACAGTACAATTCATGAAATCGTTGGGCCATATGGCATTTATATGTTTAGTTTTTTAGAAATCTGACAAACTATTTTTCAAAGTGGCTCCATACTATTTCATATTTCTATTACATAAATGAGCCAAAGGTGGCCTCTGCATATGGGCCTTATGTTGTTTATTTTTTCTTAGCAGGCTGGGAATCCATTAGCTTAAAAGCCTACCAGTACCAAACTCAAATTTTTACACATCCAATTGTTTTAAATAGCCCAAGTGAGCATATTTTTAACCATTTAGAACCTGCCTGTCTTGCATACCCCACAAAATAGCACTCAACATCTGCTAACCAAAGATAAGATTAACCTTGGAGTAATAAAAACTCCAATTCACTGCTGCCCTTTGGAATCCTTTTGACCCAGGAACTTCCTGACATGCTGCTTAGTGATCTAGACATGGAAGCCCCCTTGGATATCACTCTTTTCTGAAGAGAAGTTTCCTTGCCTTCCTACCCTTCTAAGTGCTGGCTTCTGTACTCATGCAAACCTGTCAGTGTTGGCTGCTGAATACCCTCCACTGCCCTCCCCACCAAAAAAAAAAAAAAAAAAAAAAAGCTTATTGTGTGCTACTGTGGGCATCTCTTTTCCCTTTTCCCTTGATTAGCCCTAAAATCTCTCATCTCATTACAAGTGGCAACAAGGATGGAATTTTGGTAATGACCAGGAAATCAATATGGGACCTACCAAGTTAATAGGAAGATTAACTGGCAAAACAACCTTGGATGACCTTAAGTTCTTGGGACTTAGAATATGGAACACATTTGCAAAATTTTGGCATGGCATTTTTCTGTACTGTATTGCACTCTATATTTTCTATGGTCTCCCCCATGCTTCATGAGCCTGGACAAGTAGTAGTGCCAGTATTTGAGTAAATCCTTGAGATCAGAATTTACTTTTGGGAGAGGCACAAAGCTGGCTAGGGAAGGTCAGCCTGCCCACCTGGGTCTACCACTAGAAAGGCACTAGGTAGGCACTTGTGGGCCTGAATAGAAAATGGGAAAGTATATACCTGTGGACTACATGTGGGTTACCCCAGATCCCAGAATAGGCTATAGTGGGAGAGCTCCCCATGGCTGGACTGGTGATATGTGATTAGAGTACTCTGAGATAAGAGAATATCCTTGTCCCTGGATACTGCTATGGCAGGTAAACAAGCTGATAAGGGAGATGTGTCAGTCTGATGCTGGTCTCCTAAGCACAATCGGGAGAGACTTTCGCAAGCAGCTAGTAGTCCTCTGCTAGCATGACAATTATGCTTTTGATACTCTCATTCTAACCACTGTTGGAAGCATATTGAGCTCTCTATCCTTTGGCTGAGCCAACTAAAGCATTATTTCAAATGACTAAATCAAGGAAAGTTATATCACAGAACAACAAAGGAAGTGGCTATCCCACTCAAAGGATGCTCCAAACCGTAAAGTAGGTGCATGTGGGACTTTCCTGTTGGTTGTTTTTCACCAAGGTTTGCCCAGAGAAGAGGTAGAAACTTAAATTCCTACAGGAGACGAGTTAGAAAGGGAAGATCCTGGGGAAGAGAATTGGTGACCTCTAAAGAGAAAAGTAGCAGCATGGTGTCACCATGCTAGGGACTAGGATCATTTATCCTCTGCTTTGCCAGTAACTACCAGCAAAGTCATAAAGACAGAAAAACGAAAGAGGGCCACTTCTCTTTTGGAGCAGAAAATCCATCCTCTTTCTTGCCCTTACATCCAGTCTCTCCTTAAGGACCTGAGCCAGAAACTGAATGAAAAAGGGGCTGCCTCCTTATATATACAGAATGTTATCTGCCAGGGAGCAAACTCCACCTAACAGGGCAATTAAACAATTGGCTGCCATAGTATAAGATGGAAAAAAAAAAAATGGTGTCACTGCCAAAGGATCCCACATAATAAGCATGGAAAGTAGGAATGAGAACCTCAAAAGAGGCTTTGTACCTCAGTTTACACATACCTTTTTGATGTGGATTTTTATGGCTTGGAGTGTTTCCCATCCTATATTAGGCATTATAAAGGCCTGGGCAGACTGTCAATGGAAAATGTTAACCAAGGCCAATGATCTCTACCATCAGCTAGGGATGTTGAAGTGGGTTTATCAGGCAACAGATGACTTGCAGCATGATGACTTGGCAAGTCCAGAGGAAACTGAATTCAATCCCATGTTTAACCACCTATTTCTCAGGAGGGCTCCTGACAAGTGTAAATCCTCATTTTGGAAAATAATGACTAATGCTAAAACAACTGAAGAGTTCATAGCTGCCCTGGATTTAGTAGAAATACAAGAAAGACAAACTCAAGTGTTGTCTGTTAATTCTATGAATGTAACTCCAGCTAGCCTATATCAAAATTACTATCAACAGTTATGCTGCACGCTTCTAGACCAAGCAAACCATGCACAGCCAAGTCCATGGTTTAGCTTGAACCCTGAGATAAATAAGAGGGGTTACATTGGACCCTAAGGGACAAAGGAGCCCAAACTGCATGATCTCTCATAAATTGGTCAAGCAAGTATAACACTGACTAGAGTTAGATTACAATCTGCAGCAGATATTCAAAGACAGCCTCACTTAGGAAGCCTGCTCTTGATCTCCTACAGTGGCAGGGACCTATCCCCACATAGGGATCTGGTGGTTGCAGAAGGTGGCTACTTCCAGCAATCACCCTTTTACCATATTAACTGTAGTTTGGCTCCAAATACTAAACAACATTGTCTGGCTCTGTTGGACATGGGTACCCAAATCTCCCTAATCCTAAGAATCACTTAAGCTCTAAAGGAACCCCCTCACCCCTCACCCTGTCCAGGAGGATGATTATGTAAAGTAACAATTACTTACTTAACTATTAAAACTGATCCAGTTCTGCTAAAAGATGCTTTGATTCTGGTGATACCCCTGAGACTATCCATTTTCCCATTATTTGAATGGACTTCTTCAATCAGCTAGTAACCTCACAAAACCTAATGTTTTTATGATATTGGTGGGCACTACCTAGTGGAAACCAATTAACTTTCTCCTACCAGTGCAGGTAGTAAATATGACATGTACAAGCTAAGGTAAGGCACTAAAGGATTATAGAGTATCATAGCTTAGTTAAGTAACGTACTGATTCTTACCAACTCACCTTTCAATTCCCTGGTATAGCCTACGTGTAAAGCCACTATTAATAAATGGAGGCTAACTATAGAGAGTTAAATAAGATCACCTTTTTATTAGAGCACTTCTACCAGATATCATCCCAATGGATGACATTCAAAACAACATAGATAAATGGTATGGAATTATAGACTTGCCTAACATATTTCAATCAGGAAATACTTTGTATTTTTTGCCTTCACTTTGGAGGGTAAAGAGTATACTTTTACCCAGTCACTTATGGAATACTCAAATAGCCCTATGATGGAACATATGCAGACATGACCTAGATGCCTGCCCCATATTTCCACCAGAAATTCAGCTTTGGCATTATGTTGATGAAGTCCTCCTTACTGAACCTCACCAAGATTCTCTCTCACAGGCTGTCACAACTGTGAGCAAACACTTCACTAAGAGGGGATGGTGTCTTAGTCCACTTAGGCTACTATAACTTAATACCATATATTGAGTGGCTTATAAACAAGAGAAATTTATTCCTCACAGTCCTGGAGTCTAGGAGGTGCAAGGTCAAGATGCTAGTGGATTTGGTATCTGGTGAAGGTTCTCTTCCTAGTTCACAGATGGCTGTCTTTTTGCTGTGTCCTCACATGGCAGAAGGAGCAAACAATGTCTCTGGGGTCTCATTTATAAGGAAACTAATCCCATTCATGAGGGCTGTGCCTTCTCCTAATGCCTAGGCCCTGCCTTCTAATACCGTCACATTGGGAATTAGGATTTCAACATATGAAATTGGGAGAACATCATCTATAGCAATTGGGCTACTCCCCACATAAGGTACAAGATCTCTCTATTAAATCTTGGGGTTACCTTTGGAACTTAGAAGGGTGAACTACTCTCACTCTGGTAAGACAAGGTCCTAGTGCTCCAACCTCCCACATTGGTAAAGAAGGTCCAACATTTAATAGGAATGTTTATATTCTGGCTCCAACACACTCCTCACTCCAATATTTGCCACTGAGTTGCCTTTCACTTTTCAGTGAGAACCTAAGCAACAAGGTACTAGATAAACTAAACAAAGCTATCACTTTGGCCCTCCCATTATTGCCCATGAGATAAAACTTAAAATGAGATGCTTCTGACACTAAAAAAAAAAAAAAATGTTTCTTATAGCCTCTTGACCAAGTGAACAGGTAAACCCAAATGCAAGAACTGTAAAATTCATTTTTTTTCTCTCAAGAAGATTTAGAAGACTAAAACTATAAACTTCTTAGAAGAGAACATGGGGGAAATCTTCATGACATGAAATTTGGCAATGATTTCCTCAATATGGCACCAAAAGCAAAGGCAACAAAGAATTGATAAATTGTACTTTATCAACATTTTTGTGCACCAAGACATTATCAAGAGAATAAAAAGGCAACCGGAGAATGGGAGAATATATTTGTAAATCAAATAAAGGTAGTGCTCAACTTACGACCACTGTCGGAACCGCGGAACGGTCCTAACACAATTTGGTCATAAGTTGAGTAGGCCATATGTACAGTTGAAATGGTGCACGCGGAGACGTTAGTGCTGCCAGAAGCTGGTCCGCACTGTCGTACGCCCAGCTGGGCAACGTTTGCGCTGCCACACGCGCAGCAGTTGTGGCTAGCGATTGTGGTCGTAAGCTGCATAGGTCGTAAGTTGATCAATACCTTTATATGGTTTGGGATTGATATGCAGAATATATAGAGAATTCCTACAACTCACCACAAAAAAAAAATCCAATTCAAAAATGGGCAAAGGACTTGAACAGATATTTCTCCAAAGAAGATATACAAATGGACAATAAGCACATGAAAAGATGCTCAGTGCCACTAGTCATAAGGAAAACGCAAATCGAAACCACAATTAGATACTACTTCATACCTACTAGGATGGGTACTATCTAAAAAAAAATGAAAAATACAATTATTGGTGAGGATACAGAAAAAAAATGGAACCCTTGAGCATTGCTCGTGTGCATGTAAAATAGCACAGCTACTGTGGAAAACAACTTGGAAGTCGTTTAAAAAGTTAAGTATAAAATTACCATATGATCCAACAATTCCACTTTTAGGTATATACCTAAAAGAAATGGAAGCAGAAACTCAGACAGACACTTGAATACCAATGGTCATAGCCAAATCATTCACCAAAGCCAAAAGGTAGAAGCAACCCAGTTGTCCATCAATGAATGAATAAACAAAATGTGCTATATCCGTACAATAGAATATTTTTCAGCCTCAAAAAGGAAATTCTGATACATGCTACAACATGGATGAACCCTGAAAACATGCTAAGTGAAATAAGCCAGACACATACATACACACACACACACAAATATTGTATGATTCCACTTACATGACCTACCTAGAATAGGGTAAATTCATAAAGATAGAAAGTAGAATAGAGGCTGTCAGGGGCTGCTGAGAGAAGGAAATGGAGAGTTATTTTGTTATGGTATGTAGTTTCTGTTGGGGGTGATGAAAGAGTTCTGGAAATGAATAATGATGGTAGATGTACAACTTCTAATTGCTGATTACACTGTACACTTAAAATGGTTAAAATGGTAAATTTTATGTTACATATATTTTACAAAAAACAAAACAAGCAAAAAATGCCAAGGGACCAGAGGATAGACTCTGATATAATGAACCACAGCCTCTGTATATGGACCCTATGTTGTTTACTTCATTACAGGTTAGGAACCCATTAGTTGAAAAGCCTGATTGTACGAATCTGAAAACTTTACATATTCAATTGTTTTAAATATAGCCTACATGAGTATATTTTCCAGCATTAGAACCTGCTTGTTTACATACTCTGCAAAACTTCACACATCTGCTACCCATAGACAAGATAAACTATAGGGCAATAAAGACCCCAAGCTGCTGCTTGCCTTCAGAGTTCCCTGACCCACAGACTTCCCGCTGTGCTGTCTAGCAATATCATGTATTAATAGACATGATAGCCCCCTCTCCTTCACGAGTTTTTTAGCCCTCCTCCCCTTATGGGTCATGCCCTCAGGCCTATACCACAGAGTATGGATGGCCTTGAGCTGTGAAGGATTTTCCTGGGTGCAAACCTGTCAAAGGACCACTCAAAGTTTGTTGTGTGTTAATGCCATCTCATGGTTCTTATCAGATGTAAAATCTTTCAAAGTCTATAATCCCCACCAGGAATGCATGAAAATTCAGTTTTCAATATCTTTTACAACACTTTGTATTTTCACCATGTTGTTGTTGTTGTTTTTTTTAATGTTAACCATTCTGATAAATGTAGTAATATCTGATTGAGCTTTTAATTTGCATTTACCAAATTGGCTGATGCTGAACATTTTTCCTTTTTAAAAAACTTTTAATGCTTATTTCCCCAAGACAGCTTAGCTTGCACTCTACTTGGATAAATTTCATAAGCTAGTTTTCTGCTATTTCCAGTTTTAAACTTTAACCATATTTCTGATGACAAGACATACTGCAAAAAAAAATAGTTCAACAGAGTTATCACAAAACAATTTTTATCCATTCTACAGTGTTTCAGAATTACTAGTTGATTTTTAAATACAAAGTAGATATAGATGCTAATGGTGATTAATGTGATATTTCTTATAGCCAACTGTGGTTCACATATTAATTGTGCTCAAAGGGGAAGGCACAGGATTTTCTAAAATGAGCCACCTTATGAAGAGTTCTTACTATAGAAATTATGTCACATTTACTGTACATAACTTCAAAACTGAGGTATTATACAATTTATAAAAATCAGTCTTTATGAAGCAGTCATATGTGCCAAATTCCATTTTAGAAGTTTCCACATAATTTTCAAAGAAAACGAAGTTTGAAAACAAGTAACGTTTAAATACAGCATAGTATTCTACCACAACTGAAACTTTTTTCTTCTTCTTCTCTGCAGGACCCAACAAAATCTGAAAATGAACTGTTATAGATTTACCTCATGCAAAGATCTTTATGTTCTATCTGAAAGTAAAAAGCATGGCCTTTTAAGCACATTTTACTGTTCTATATTATGGCAACTTGTGTACAGAAGCACAGTCTCTTTTGAGAAAAAGTTATGATTTTTTTCAAGCTAAGATCTACACAAATTAGTTCTGATAATAAGGAAAGCCTTTCATGGCATCAAATATTCATCCAGGGCAAATGCACGGAAAACCCTTCCTGAAATGCTTTCTGACTTGAGAATCAACTAAAAAGAAAACCATACTAGGTAAAGTAAATAAAAACTTGGGGGATGGGCAGAAAGAAGGAAAAGGGGAAATAGAAAACATAGGCTACAGAGTAAACCAATATCTGCTGCTGATCCAGTATTTGTTTTTAAGTCTAGTGTACATTAACACTCACGATCTCATTCTGATTATTTACTAGGTTATCAGCCTTCTGAAGGCAAATCAAGTTTGCATGTGTTCACATACAGCACCATTATCACACTCCTGTACATAGTCACTCCAGGACTAGGAGTCTAATCCATGAGTGAAGAGCCCTAGATTTTCAAGAAGATCCTGACTGTCCATCACTGAGCCAGACATTCATTCACCATTTTCCATTTATACAGGGCTTCATATCAAGGTCTAGGCTCATTTTCCTTTTACTTATAAGGGCATCCAATTCTCTTTTATGCTTACAAGGCTTGAAGATAATAGTACTACACTTTCTCCTCAATTTATATAGAGTAAGTCAATGTCTTTCTCAGGCACTGAAGATCTGTGACCTGTAGCCCTTTTTACTACGAACAAACTAAATAAGCACTCATGTAAAGTTTTTATTACATTTTGCCACTCATTCTCACTCATACCCATTCACCATCTTGACCCATGTGGGCATTTTCTGTGAATCCAAATGTCCACAATTTCTTTCTAAAACTGGAACCCTTTATTGGTATACTGGCAGATAAATTGAAACCAAATGTTTCACTTTGAATTGCCTCTGGATCTTCATCAATATCATTTGAAGAGAACTGAGCAATGATCTCATAGGTCAATTTGTAGATGTCGCCATTTTCATGATTTTGAAGTTGTTCAATTATCTCCAGTCCGCCACATTTTTCTGTAAGATTGACTATGGATTCTGCCTCATTTTTAGCCATTTTTAATACATTTACTCATCATATCCACCAGTATTACATGTACAACTTGTGTATCTTTTACAGTCAGCAAATTGTGAAAAGGTGGGATAACATTTTATTCGATAAGGTAAACCACTTGAGCTTTCCGTCCACGAATTGTTAAGTTGCTTACGGCCCAAGCAACTTCTGAGAGCCAATATCCCCCTTATCCAAAAGGTTTATTATTCTTGGCACAATATTGGCATCAATTACTGCCGGTATCTGCTGCTGATTACCTGCAGTGATGGGAGGAACCATACTGCCTTTTTATTTTCTCTTTGGGATTTGTCAGGATTACCCAGAAGTGCGAAAGAGCATTGTAATTCAAAACTACTTTTGTTTGCTCTTCAATTCCAGTAGCAATGTTGTTCACACCTTGCAGCGCAGCAGTCTAAACTTCTTTGTGGCCGAGCAGAGGAACCAAATGAAAAACTATTCCAGCATCTCTTACCATCTGTATTTGTTCATTGGCAGCACCAGTAAGGTAAGAGAGGGCCCATTCTGTATCTACTAATATATTTACAACTGTACAATGAATTAAAACACAAAGAGCTGTAAGTATTTACTGTATGGTTTCCACTGGTGGTGGCACATCTTTGTGGTGACACAAATTGACCATAACCCAGGCTGGGCATGATGGCTCATGCCTGGAATGTACTTTAGGAGGCTGAGGCAGAAGGACTGCTTGAGCCCAGGAGTCAGAGGCCTGCCTAGGAAACATAGTGAGGCCCTGTCTCTACAAAAATTTAAACATTTAGCTGGGTGTGGTGGCACACACTTGTGGTCCCAGCTATTGGGGAGGCTGAGGCAGGATGATTACTTGAGCCCCAGAGGTTGAGGGTGCAGCAAGCTGTGTTTGCACCACTGCATTTCAGCCTGGGTGAGCCCCTATCACAGAAAAAAAAATGTTTTGAAGGAAAATAAAGGTTTCACAACTCCAAGACTTATGACATAATCTCTACATTGGGAGAACCATCACCTATGATAGTTCCCAAAGCCTACACTGCTTGCTCACAATATTCTGATAAAGTGGATGGAGGAGCCACAGGAAAGGTAGCACAGCATTGGATGAAACTACTGCTTGAGCTTGTTCAGAGGTTCTAGATGCAATGTTTGTCAAAGCCCACACAGTTTCAAACTGTAAGGAAGAACTGTCATCTCTTTCAAGACAATGGACTAAAACAGGCAGTAATCCAGGTTTTATTACTATAAATTGGTAGATTTCAATCACTGGACAAAGCTTCCTAGCAGACTGAACTGCATTTAATTTCTTGGTTATCACTTGAAGCATATCAGAGTCTTTACAGGTATCTTCATGCAGTACATTCCTTCTGCTTAAGAGATGTTCATCTTTTATTCTTCCTTAATTCAACTAAAATTTCATTTTGCTGTCTTCTCATAATCTCCAAGTTGTGGACTTTGTTCTCAAAATTCTCGAACCATTGGCTGCCCAGTTTCTCACTGTCCACTATAGCTGAGCCAATGACTCCTTCCCCTACCCAGACCCCACAGGATCTGTCCCAACCACCCCACCAAATTGACACTCCCAGGAACCAGGCTGCCTGCGCTGCTATGCCCGTTGTGCCACTGCTTCCTTCCTTCTCTCAACTGCCTCAGCTGAGGCCTTCTCCTCTCCCTGCCCAACTCCCTTTCCCTCCCCAACCCCAGTATGAGAGCAGATCAGGTGGAGACAACTACAGGAGTGGGGCAGCAGCAACAGCAGCAAAAAGTGCTGCAGGGTGAGAGGGTGAGATGGCCTCTATCTCTGTACACCTTTTCATTTGCTTATTTTTCATCTGTATGTTTTCTTCAGTAAAATGTTTATGTCTTTTGCCTATTTTTAACTAAATTTGTTTTTACTATTAAGTGTTGAGTTCTACATATCTTCTAGATACTAATTTGTTACTGGATATGTGATTTGTAGTATTTTCTCCCAGTCTGTACCTTTCCATAGAGGAAAGGTTTTTGATTTTATTGAGGTCTAATTTATCAACTTTTCCTTTTATGAATCATACTTTTAGTATCAAGTGACTTACTTGAAATTTTTTATAAGTTTTCTTCTAAAAGATTTATATTTTGAACACTTTACATTTAAATTTATGATCCATTTAGTATAGAGTAGGAGGTGTAGGTCAAGGTTAATTTTGAGCGGTGGGCAATGGATTGCTCAGCATCATTTGTTGAAAAGACTATCCTTCCTCCATTTAATTACTTCTGTAATAATACACCTAATAATAACCCAGTGTATCTGTGTGAGTTGGCTTCTGGGTTCTCTATTCTATTCTATGGAACTGTGTATCCTTCCCTCTACCACTACCACACAGACTTCATTACCATAGCCATATAAATGTCTTGAAACTGAGTATAGTGGTTCCTTCTACTTTATACTTCTTTGTCAAATTGTCTTAGCTATTCGACCTCCATTGCCTTTACATATACATTTTAGAATAATATTGACTACATTTCCAAAAAAATCTGCCTGGGATTTTGATAGAAAATGCATTGTAATTGCATAATAATTTGTGAAGGGCCAACATTTTTACTATTCTGATTCTTCCAATCCAGAAACATGCAATGTGCCTCTCCATTCATTTCGATCTTTAATTTAGCAGCATTTTCTAGTTGTCAGCACATCTTATACATGTTTTGCTACATTTTCATTTAAGTATTTGAGTAATTATAAATGATATATTTTTATTTCAATGTCTGTATGTTCATTGCTAGTATATAAAACACAAGTGATTTCCATATGTTGACATTGTGTCCTATGATTGTGTTGAACTCACCTATTTTGTTTTTGTTCTCTGTTTTTCTAGATTCCTTGAGATTTTTTCTACATAAATAATCATGTCATCTGCAAATAGAGACAGTTTTTTTCCTTCCTTTCCCAGCTGTCTTATTTATTTTTCTTGCCTTAATTCTATGGCTAGGACTACCAATACTAATTGAGTAAGATTCTGAAGTCACAAATTATGAATTAAATTACAGCCAAACCTTGGAGATAATGTGGGTTCAGTGCCAGGCCACTGCAATAAAGCAATTACTCCAATAAAGTGAGTATCACGATAAAGCCAGTCACACATTTTTTTGGCATGTAATTATGCTTACACTATACTGTAGTCTATTAAGTGTGCAACATTATGTCTAAACACTATATATACCTTTATTAAAAATACTTTATTATTAAAATGCAAACAATCATCTAAACTTTCAGCAGGTAGTAATTTTTTTGCTGGTGGAGAGTCTTGCCTTAATGCTGATGGCTGCTCACTGCTGAGGGTACTGGTGGTTGAAGGTTGGTTGGCTGTGGCAATTCTTAAAATATGACAACAATGAAGTTTGCCACATTGATGGACTCATCCTTTCATGAAAGATTTCTCTGTAGCATGCAATGCTGTTTGAGGCATTTTACCCACAGCAGAACTTCTTTCAAAATTGGAGTCAACCCTCTCAAACAGTACCATTGGTTTATCAACTAAGTTTATGGAATATTATAAATCCTTTGCTATCATTTCAACAATGTTCACAGCATCTTCACTAGGAGTAAATTCCATCAAATAAATCATTTTATTTGCTCATCCATAAGAAGCAACTGCTCATCCATTCAAGTTTTATCATGAGATTGCAGCAATTCAGTCACATCTTTAGGCACCACTTCCATTTCTAGTTCTCTTGCTATTTCACAATATCTGCAGTTAAATCCTCCAATGAAGTATTGAACTCATCAAAGTCACTGCTGACAGCTGGAATGAACTCTTTCCAAACTCCCATTAATTTCAATATTTTGACCTCCTTCCATAAATCATGAATATTCTTAATGTCATCTAGAATAGAGAATCATTCCCAGAAGTTTATTTACTTGGCCCATATCCCCTGAAAGAATGACTATCTATGGAACTATGATCATACAAAACGTATTTCCTAAATAATAAGACCTGAAAGTCAAAATTACTCCTTGATCCATGGGCTGCAGAATGAATGTTACATTCATCTCCATGTAGATCTCCATAAGAGTTCCTGGATGATTAGGTGTATTGTCAATGAGCAGTAATATATTGAAAGAAACCGTTTCTTCTGCACAGTGCATCTCTACAGTGGCCTTAAAATATTTAGTAAACCATGCCGTGAGCAGACATACTGTCTTCTAGGCTTTTTTGTTCTATTTATAGAGAACAGGCAGAATAGATTTATTATAATTCTTAAGGGCCCTAGGATTTTTGGAATGGTAAATGAGCATTGGCTTCATCTTAATATCACCAGCTGAATTAACCCCTAACAAAAGTTAGGCTGTCCTTTGAAACTTTGAAGGCAGACATTGGCTTTTCCTTTCTAATTATGAAAATTTTAGGTAGCAGCTTCTTCCAAAAGAAAGCTGCTTCACCTACATTGAAAAATTTGTCCTTCAGTATAACTATCTTCATCAATTATCTTAGCTAGATCTTCTAGATAACTTGTGCAGCTTCTACATGAGGACTTGTTGTTTCACCTTGCACTTCTGTGTTATGGAGATGACTCCTTTCCCTAAAACTCATTAACCAACCTCAGGTAGCTTCACACTTTTCTTCTGCAGCTTCCTCACCTCTCTCAGCCTTCAAATAATTGAAGAGAGTTAGGAACTTTTATTAACAATAGAACTATTTTGCTTTCTTACCATTTGTGTTTTCACTAGAGTAGCATTTTTAATTTCCTTCAATAACCTTTCCTTCACATTCACAACTTGGGCTGTTTGTTGCAAGAACACTGGCTTTTGGCCTTTTTCAGCTTTCAACATGTCTTCCTGGCTAAGCTTAACGATTTCTAGCTTTTGATTTAAAGTGAGAAACATGTGACTCTTTAGAGGCCATTGTATGGTTATTAATTGCCCTAATTTCAATATTGTTGTGTCTTGAAGCCAGAGGACTGAAAAGAAGGAGAAATTATCTTCATTTCTATCCATATTCTGTATTCTTTATTAATTGCCCTAATTTCAATATTGTTGTGTCTTGAAGCCAGAGGACTGAAAAGAAGGAGAAATTATCTTCATTTCTATCCATATTCTGTATTCTATTTCGGTGATTTCAGCCATCTTAGCCTGGTTAAGAACCCTTGCTTAACAACTAGTACTGTCATTAGGAGGAAAGACACTGGCTTTTCAAGCTGTCATAGTCCTTGCACTGGTTCTCATCTTTATCAACTGCTGTTCCTCCAATTTTTGAAGTCATTGTCCTATGGATTTTTAAAAAATTTTATTCTATTTGATGACCTTGGGGTTTGATTGTGGCAAAAGGTGGGTTCACTTGACTGGGTTCATTTCTAGAAGATTTTAGGGGGCCAAGCCTCAGCTTAGGACTCCTGGACTGCATGTGCTAATTCTGGAGGACTGCTACCAAGCCTCTGCTTTGTTCTTTGGCTCCTTGAAGTTATGAACCTGCTGTGCTAGAAGGGCTGAGGTGCTCCTGGACAGCCAGTCACTACATTCTAATGGTTGGTAACAGCTAAAATGTTTAATAGGGTGGTGGCACTGGGATTCATTTTTGTTTGTGCCAGCAGTGGTGGCAGTGACAGCACAGTGGGGTTCATGCTTGTTTGCTGCAGCAGGGTGCTAGCAAGTGCCAAGGTGCCTACCTCCATACAGGCACTCACAACAGTGGTGGTGGAGGCTCCGGAGGGCAGAGGACCCTATGAGCCTTACTGTGACTGTGTGCATGGTCCTGCTAGTGGTGTTAGCATGGGGGCAGGGCACTGGTGGGTGTTCCTGGTAGGGCAATGGATAGCTGCTCAGGGCAAGGGAGGGCCTGCTAGTTTCTGTGCCTAGTTTCACTTGCAGGAGCGGAACTGCCTGCTTTTGTGCCTGCCACGGCTTCAACTGCAATGGTGGTACAGCAGCGGTGGAGTGTTGTAGTGAACTGCTGGCAGCAGTGGCAAAGCAGGGTTCAGTGCATGTATGTGCTGACCAGTCAGGGAAGAAGGCAAGATTGGCCCCATGCACACATGTGCTGTCAAGGCAATATGGGGAGTGGCCCTGGGCCCAGGGGAAGCTGTATGGCAGAGATGGAGCGGGTGAGATGGTACATGTCCTCGGGGGCCAGCCTGCTGTAGCTCACCAGCAGTCAGGTGCAGTCCAACAGCTCAGGAGCTATGATATAGAACCCCAGGGTAGCAAGACTGCATTGCAAACAGATGTGGCCAGTCTGGGGCCCTAAGAGAGGCCAGAAGACCAAGGGGTGCTCAGATCGGACTGGCCTGTATGATGGGCAAGACCTTCCTGTAAAGTTCAGGTCCGCTAGTTCCCCTTGGACTATAAAGTCTACTATGAGAGCAAGTCAAGCCTAGTGGGATGAGCATCCCTGGCTCTGCTCCAGTACACATGCTCCTGCATTAAACCCTCTGAGCTACACAACTGGCTGACATGCTGCTCCTACCACTTTTCTAAACTGCTCTCCCTGCCCATTCAAGTGTCCATCGTGGTGTGGGGGTCTCCTCCTGCCAGGATTCCAGAGGCCCACGGCAGAAGAAGCTTGCTCCTTGCAAGTTCAATTCATCCATTCCCCTGTAGTTGTTAGGAGTCAGAAACAAGTCCCAGTGCATGGCAGCCCCATGCAGGGTTCCTGGCTTCCTCCCACTTCAGCCAGCTTTTGTGCCTTCCCTCTGAATATCTGCTAGGAATGCACCAGTTGGCCTGGTTTCCTTGGTGGCAGCTGTTCTACCTGGCTGCATCATCAGCCATCTCACCCAAATAAATTTCCTCTGAAGTCTATTTTATCTGCTACTATATGATATGGCCACTCCTGCTTTTATTTATGCTTTCATAATGCTTCTCTTTGCATCGTTTTTACTTTCAACTTCTCTATTTCTTTGTAACTGAAGTGCAATTCTTGCAAACAGCATGTATTTTGTATCCACTCTGCTTATTTTTTTCATTTAATTAGTATATTAAGATCATTTACATTTAAGATAATTATATATGTGAGAGCTTAATTCCCCATGTTATTGTTTTTGTTTGTTCATTCTGTCATTTCTTTCTTCTTGTCATGCCTTCCTGTGGCTTACTTTTTACAATTTTATTTTGATTAAAGTGTTTTTAAGTGTATCTTTTTGTATAGGTCTTTCACTGGTTTCTCTAGGCAGTATAGTGTGTGTGTGTGTGTGTGTGTGTGTGTGTGTGCGCGTATGTGTGTATTATGGTGTACTGGTGTCAGTATTTTATAAGTCTGAATGAAGTCTACAAATCCTCCTTCCTTTTACATCTCTCTCCCCTCCCCTATTTATAATATAATTATCTTAAAAATTCCTCTCTATATATTTAGAATCATATCAGATAGTGTTCTAATTTTTGCTTACACTGTCATACATTTGAGACAATTCAAGAGGAGATGGAAAGTGTACTGTATTTATATGTATATATTTCTATTCTTTCCATTCTTCTTTCTTCTTTTCTGATGTTCCAAGATTTCTTCTTTTATCATTTCCATTCTCTTTAGAGAATTTCCTTAAGTCTTCCTTTTAGGGTAGTCCTGCTTCTGACAAACATGTTTTATTTTATCTGAGAATATCATCACTTCCCCTTCATTCCTAAAGAATATTTTTGGGCCAGATGCAGTGGCTCACACCTGTAATACCAGCACTTTGGGAGGTCAAGGTGGGCATATCAGTTGGGCTCAGGAGTTCAAGACCAACCTGGGCAATGTGGCAAAACCCCATCTCTACAGAAAATACAAAAATTAGATGAGCATGATGGTACATGCCTGTTGTCCCAGCTACATAGGAGGCTGAGGTGGGAGGATCACTTGAGCCTGGGAGGTCAAGGCTGCAGTGACCCATGATCACACCACTGCCCACCAGCCTGGGTGAAAGAGTAAGGCTCACTCGCAAAAACAGAATATTCATTTTCACTAGTTATAAAATTTTGCATTGATAGTTTTCTTTTTGGCCCTTAAAAATGTGCAACTTCCTTCTGGCTTCCATAATTTCTGATGTGAAATCCACTGTCATTTAAACTGTTTTCCCCCTATAAGGAAGGTGTCATTTCTCTCTTGCTGCTTTCAATAATTTGTTAGGCCAGGTGCGGTGGCTCATGCCTGTAATCCTAGCTCTTTGGGAGGCCAAGACAGGTGGATCACTTGAGGCCAGGAGTTTAAGACCAGCCTCGCCAACAGAGCAAAATCTCATCTCTACTAAAAAGACAAAAAATTAGCCAAGCGTGGTGGTGCATGCCTGCAGTCCCAGCTACTCAGAAGCCTGAGGTGTGAGGATAGCTTGAACTTGGGAGACAGAGGTTGCAGTGAGCCAAGATCATGCCACTGCACTCCAAATTGGGTGACAGAGCGAGACTCTGTCTCAAAAAAAAAAAAAATAGTTTTCATAAGTTTTACTATAATGTATTTTCATGCAAATTTATTTTGAGTTTATCCTGTTTCATGTTCACTAAGCTTCTTGAATCTATACATATAAGCCATTTGCCATACTGGAACATTATCAGCCATTATTTACCTGAGTACTTTTTGAGGTCTTCTATCTTTCCTCTTTCCGTCCAAGTTTCTAATTATACAAGTATTAGAACTTTCATTATTGTCCCACAGGCCCCTGAGATAGTTTATTTTTTTTTTTTTTCAGTCAGTTTTCTCCCATATTGGGCAGTTTCTATTTTTATATCTCAAACTCATGTATTATTTCCTTTTTCTCTTCTACTTTGCTGTTGAGCTGATGTATTTAGTTTTCTTCATTTCTATATTATTCATTTGTATAACTTTCATTTAATTATCCTTTGTATCTTTAATTTCTTTGCTGAGACTTTTTTCATTTGTTTCAGTCATGTATGTAATTGTTTCCTGAGACATCGTAATGACAGCAACCATTGAATGCCTTTTTTCACTCAAGTTGATAGTTTCCTTGTTCTTGGTCTGATGGTTGATTTTCAACTGAAACCTAGTTATTTGGGGAATTTTGTGAAGAGACTCTGGTTTGCTTTTAGATCTGCTGTTGCAGCAGGCTTACTATAACACAGTTTTGGCAGGGAATAACAAAGAAGGAGGAGTACCTCCTCATTATTGCCAGGTGGGAATATAAGTCAAGGTTCTCCATTTAGTTTCCACTGACACTTGAGTTAGGGAGGTGCCCCATAGCACTACTGGGTGGAAATGGGGATTCAGGCTTCCCATTTGGTCTATGCATTTGGTCAAGGCACCCTAGCTGCCTTGGATAAAAGTGCCTCATTGCTTTTCCCCATGTGACCTCCAATGACAACACAGGGCATGGCCACATTAATGCTAGGTGAAAGTACAGACTCTCACTAGGCTTCCTCTGAACATATCCACATGGGGAGGGGAAGAGGTACCTTATTACCACTTAGTGGAAGTGGAAGTCCAGGTTTTCCATATGGTCTCCACTGACACCTCAGGGGCAGAAGTGTCTTTTAGGGATTAAAATCCCTACTCCCCACTTGGCCTTCTCTGACACCACCCTGGCACAGGGCTGTTTGGGTATTTTGTGATACCTTGATGAGGCCAAAAATCTAGATTCCTGACATGGCCTTTTTGGGCTAAGTAGACCCATAGTGTTTTCTGTCGTGTTTGACTGAAGGAGAGCAGTTGTTTTCTCAAGTTTTCTGCCTTCCTAGGCTCTTTTCTGTCCTTTGGCTAGAAAGAGATGGCTTCTATTTGTGGTTTTTTATCTATTCCAATGTCATGTCTGGGTTGCCAGCTTCTTCAGCTCTAATTTTGGGTTATATGAGGTAAAAAGAAAACCCATGAAACTCACCATCATGTTGTTCCTTAGGTCCTGTGGACCCTAGTCAATCTGCCTTCTACTCCGAATCTTTCACGATAGTTTAGTATTTGTTTCATAATGTCGATGGACTTTACTTTTACTTAGTTGGGGGAGTAGGAAAAATATACTGACTCCATCTTCCCCTAAATCTGGTTTTTATATCTTAAGGAAATGCAGAATTTCCGGCACTATAGTTGTCAATAAACACATGTAAACTACCATCACTTCACTGATAAGTTCCCATTTGTAATATTCAAAGCTAGAAAGAATAATTGGTGGCAATAAAAAATACCTATCATTGGTAATATCACCAAAAATGGTGGAGTAGGGAGCTCCATACCTCCATGAAAGCAATAATTAAGCAGGAAGAAACTATAATAAACATTTTCAAATTCTAGAATCTAATTTAAATAAACTTACACCGACTACAAAAACCAGGGAACTGCTTAGTTAAAAAAAAAGACGCTACTAAATTTTGGTAAGAGGGTGCTACAACATTTCAGCTTCCCTCTCTGCCATCCCCTATTCCCCAGCTTAGTGGTGGCCTTGGAGATGGTAATATACATTAGTGACGTGGCTTGCTGCTGCAAAAGAGGCAATATAAATCTTAACCTCAGAAAACTATGGTTATATATTTTGGCCTGTCTGGTAGCTCCCTAAGAGATGGCTTAGGACCCTGACTTTATTTTGCCCACCTTGGAACTTTCTCAGAGCTAGAATGGCCTTTTTCAAGATATTTGTTGAAAGCACTTAAAGGTAAATAAACTAGCCACAGCCACTTGAGGGAAGGCATAATATATGGAGCAAGCAGCAGACAGACTAAAAAGCTTGGGAAGGAAATGGCTGGGGAAGCAGATGAATGAGAAAAAGAGTGTTCTGGAAAGCTCCTGCAAATACCAGGGTATGTAGGAGGCCAGACACATGCCCAGGGCTGGACCTATGCTGAGAAAAAATGTGAGAAGACCCTAGGCTTTCATCTGTGGCTTAGTTTTAAGCTCTACAGAAGCAGGACATGGCTAAGGCAGAGATACAAGTGGCCTAGCTAAGCACTGAAGATATACACCAACAAAGAGCCAATCAGCAAAGAGCCAATCAGCAAAGACCAGGATAATTAGTTTTATTTTTATGGCATTTAAGGAAATCTATGTGAAATCACTATCTGAGAACTAAGCTAACTGACGGAGAATTCACTGACTACATGTGGCAAATAATACAATCTTTACAAACATAGTTTAGAAAAGCTACTGAATTAACAATTACAACCCACAAGAAGTAGCAAAAAAAAAAAAAAAAAAAACCCTAGAGAGAGGTAAAAATATGATTTCCAGAATTACCACATTACAATATTGAAACTGTCAAGTTTTCAACAAAATAATTATGAGGCATTAAGAAAAAAACAAAAACGTATGCCCCGTTCATAGGAAAAACAATTAATAGAAACTGTCCATGAGGAAACGCAGATATTAGACTTGCTAATTGACAAATTTAAATCAACTGTTTTAAATATGCTCAAACAGCTAAAGGAAACCATAGAAAAATAAGTAAGGGAAACTTGGAGAATAGTATCT
Source organism: Saimiri boliviensis (assembly GCF_048565385.1). Lineage (NCBI taxonomy): Eukaryota > Metazoa > Chordata > Mammalia > Primates > Cebidae > Saimiri > Saimiri boliviensis. The sequence continues at coordinate 54,032,701 of NC_133470.1, forward strand.
CACCAAACAGATAGTATCAATAAACAGACAGAAATAATAAAAACAAAACAAAACAAAAATTTTGGATATGAAAAGCACAGTAATTTAAATGAAACACTCACTAGAGCAGTTAAACAACAGATTTCAGCAAGTAAGAGAATGAATTAATAAACTTAAAGATAGGTCCACTGGGGTTACTCAGTCTGCGACACACACACACACACACACACACACACACAAGAATGATGAAGAGAGCCTCAGGGGCCTGTAGAAGACTGTTAAGCAGACCAATAAGTGCACAGAGAGAGTCCTAAAAGGATAGGAGTGACAGAAAGGAGCAGAAAGAATATTCCAAGACATAATGGCAGAATATGTCACAAATTTGATGACAGGAATATATAGATCTACAAAGCTCAATAAACTTCAAGTAGGAAAGCTTTCAACTTTTCCCTGTTGAACATAGTGTTAGCTGTGGGTTTATCATATATGGCCTTTATCGTTTTGAGGTATACAGTTTCCATACATAATTTGTTGAGTTTTTATCATGAAGACATGTTAAATTTTGTCAAATACTTTTTCTTCATCTGTTGAAATGATTATACGGTTTTGCCCTTCATTCTACTAGCATTCTGTGTCACGTTTATTGATTTGCATATGTTGAACCATTCTTGTATCCTGGTTATGAATCCCACTTGATCATGGTGAACAATCTTTTTAATGTGCTGTTGAATTCTGTGAGTATTTTTTTTTTTTTTTTTGAGGCAGGTTCTTGCTCTGTGACCCAAGTGGGAGTGCAGCGGTATAATCATGCCTCACTGCAACTTCAATTTCCTGGGCTTCAGCCATCCTCCTGCCTCATTTTTTTAAATTTTTTTGTAGAGATAAAGTGAAAGTGATCCTCCTGCCTTAGCCTCCAAAAGTGATGGGATTACAGGTGTGAGCCACTGTGACTGGCCCGTTTGCTAGTATTTTGTTGAGGATTTTTGCATTCATGTTTATCAGGGGTATTGGCCAGGGATATTCTTTTTACTGTTGTGTCCTTGTCTGGTTTTTTGTATCAGGGTATACTGTTTTTGTAGAATGAGTTTGGAAGTATTGTCTCCTCTTCAATTTTGTTGACTAGTTTGAGAAGAATTGGCATTTGTTCTTTAAATGTTTGGTAGAATTCATCAGTGAGGTCATAACATCCTGGGTTTTTCTTTGATTGGAGACTTTCTATTATGGTTTCAATTTCATTACTCACTGTACAAATTTCCCCCACCATAATCCAAGCTGCAGCTACATAGTGCCATCTTAAAACCAGAGCCACAGCTAGAGTGTATCCTGCTCCAAGAGCCAGCAATAACTGCATCTTTTCATTGCTGAGGCCATGCCGCCATTGCACCACCTTAGTGGTGGTACATCATTCCCCAGCCAAGCTGTTACAGCACTCTATCCTCTGCCCAGGAAGGGCTCTGCCTTGCACATTCTGGTGACTGTAGCAACCAACCCTAGCCTCAGAATCTAGGTCCACCACTCCAGTACCAGGGGAAGTGGTACTCTGTCCCTAGAAGAATAGGTACTCTTGCCCAGTAAAGAAATTGAGCCCTGCCTAGTGATGTGCACAGTCAGCACACTCACCAGCCAGGTTCACTGTCCATGTGCAATTCTGTGTGGTCACCAGCTAGGCATGTTCCTTCCAGGTGCCCCTGCCCCAAGTTGGTGATTTGGCCCCCAAATGACAACATACCATCCAGACATGCTGCTTCCATGGAGCCCTGTTCCAAGCTGGCAGACTTCTAATGCCTACATACTTACCAGCCAGGCATACCAATTCCAGGGGGTACCTGCCCAGAGTGACATGTACACTGAAGGTGAAGAGATAGAAAATGATATTCCATGCAAATGGAAACCAAGAGATAACAGGAGTAGCTATAATCATAACAGATAAAATAGGCTTTAAGGCAAAAACAATAAAAAGAGAAAGGAAGGTTGTTATATAATGAAAAGAAATTATTTCAACAACAAGATGATATGAAACTTTTTAATATGTATACACCTAACACCAGAGTACTGAAATAAATGAAGCAATTATTATAGATTTAAGGGAACAGACCACAATAATATAAGGAGACTTCAGCATGCCACTCTCAGCAATGGACAGATCATCTAGACAGAAAATAAAGAAATATCACATTAAAATGGCACACTAAATCAAGTGGACCGAGCAAACATTTAGAGAATATTAGACCAAAGAGCTGCAGAACAAACATTCTTCTCAAGAGAACATGAAACTTTCTCTAGGACAGATCATATGGTAGCCTGTAGAAGAAGCCTTAACTAATACCAAAAAAAGTCCAGGTCCAGATGAGTTCACAGCCGAATTCTACCAGATGTACAAAGAGGAGCTGGTTCCATTGCTTCTGAAACTATATCAAACAATACAAAAAGAAGGAATCCTCCTTAACTCATTTTATGAGACCAACATCATCCTGATACCAAAACCAGGCAGAGACTCAACAAAAAGAGAAAACTTCAGGTCAATATCCATGATGAACACTGACACAAAAATCTTCAATAAAATACTGGCAAACTGAATGCAACAGCACATCAGAAAGCTCATTCATCATGATCAAGTAGAATTCATCCGAGGGATGCAAGGCTGGTTCAACATACTGAAGTCCATAAATATAATCCATCACATAAACGGAACCAAAGACAAAAACCACATGATTATCTCAATAGATGCAGAGAAAGCCTTCAACAAAATTCAACAGCTCTTCATGCTAAAAACTCTCAATAAACTAGGTATCGACAGAACGTATCATAAAATGATAAAAGCTATTTATGACAAACCTACAGCCAATATCATACTGAATGGGCAAAAGCTGGAAGAATTCCCTTTGAAATCAGGTAGTAGACAAGGATGCCCTCTCTCACCACTCCTATTCAATACAGTATTGGAAGTTCTAGCCAGAGCAATCAGGCAAGATAAAGAAATAAAGGGTATTTAATTAGGAAAGGAGGAAGTCAAACTGTCTCTATTTGCAGACGACATGATTGTATATTTAGAAGACACATTATCTCAGCCCAAAATCTTCTCAAACTGATAAGCAATTTCAGCAAAGTCTCAGGATACAAAATTAATGTGCAGAAATCACAAGCATTGCTATATACCAATAACAGACAAACAGAGAGCCAAATTAAGAGCAAACTCCCATTCACAATTACTACAAAGAGAATAAAATACCTAGGGATACAACTAAGAAAGGATGTAAAGGACCTCTTCAAGGAGAACTACAAATCACTGCTCAATGAAATAAGAGAGAACACAAACAGATGGAAAAACATTCCACGCTCATGGTCAGGAAGAATCAATATTGTGAAAATGGACATACTGCCCAAAGTAATTTACAGATTCAACGCCATCCCCGTCAAGCTATCAATGACCTTCTTCAAAGAACTGGAAAAAGCCACTTTAAATTTCATATGGAATCATAATAGAGCCTGCATAGCTAAGACAATCCTAAGCAAAAAGAACAAAGCCAGAGGCATCACACTGCCAGACTTCAAAGTATACCCCAAGGCTACAGTAATCAAAACAGCATGGTACTGGTACCAAAACAGAGATATAGACCAATGGAACGGAACAGAGGTCTCAGAAGCAACACCACAGTCTACAACCAACTGATCTTTGACAAACCTGACAAAAACAAGCAATGGGGAAAGAACTCCATGTTTAATAAATGGTGTTGGAAAAACTGGCTAGCAATGTGCAGAAAGCAGAAACTAGACCCCTTCCTGTCACCTTACATTAAAATTAACTCCAGATGGATTAAACATAAAACCTAACACCATAAAAACACTAGAAGAAAACAGGCAAAACCATCCAGGACATAGGCATAGGCAAGGACTTCATGACTAAAACATCAAAAGCAATGGCAACAAAAGCCAAGATAGACAAATGGGATCTAATTAAAATTCAGAGCTTCTGTACAGCAAAAGAAACCATCATTAGAGCAAACCAGCAACCAACAGAATGGGAAAAAAACTTTTGCAGTCTACCCATTTGACAAAGGGCTAACATCCAGAATCTACAAAGAACTAAAACAGATACACAAGAAAAAAACAAACAACCCATTCAAAAGTGGGCAAAGGATGTGAACAGACTCTTTCCAAAAGAAGACATATATGAGGCCAACAAACATATGAAAAAATGCTCATCATCACTGGTCATTAGAAAATGCAACTCAAAACCACATTGAGATACCCTCTCATGCCAGTTAGAATGGCAATCATTAAAAAATCTGGAGACAACAGATGCTGGAGAGGATATGGAGAAATAGGAGCACTCTTACACAGTTGGTGGGAGTGTAAATTAGTTCAATCACTGTGGAAGACAGTGTGGCAACTTCTCAAGGATCTAGAAATAGAAATTCCATTTGACCCAGCAATCCCATTAGTGGGTATAGAACCAAGGAACTATAAATCATTCTACTGTAAAGATGCATGCACACATATGTTCATTGAAACTCTGTGTACAATAGCAAAGACCTGGAACTAACCCAAATGCTCATCAATGAGAGACTGGACAAAGAAAATGTGGCACATATACACTATGGAATACTACACAGCCATTAAAAACAATGAGTTTGTGTCCTTTGTAGGGACTTGGATGAATCTGGAAACCATCATTCTTAGCAAACTGACACAAGAACAGAAAACCCAATACTGCATGTTCTCACTCATAGGCAGGTGTTGAACAATGAGAACACGTGGACTCAGGGAGAGGAGCATCACACACTGGGGGCAGTTGTGGAGGACTAGGAGAGGGACAGTGCGGGGTTGGGAGGGATAACATGGGGAGAAATGCCGGATATAGTATGCACCTATGCAACAAACCTGCATGACCCGCACATGTTCCACAGAACGTAAAGTAAAATAAAAAATAAAAAAAGAATAACAAAATCATTTCCAGTATATTTTTTGACCACAATGATATAAAACTAGAAATCAGTAACAGCAGGAACTTCTGAAAAATCACAAATATATGGAAATTAAACAACATGCTCTTACATGACCAATGGGTCAATAAAGAAAGTAAAAGAAAGTTTAAAAATTTCCTGAGAGAAATGAAAATGGGAATACAGGCCAGGCGTGGTGGCTCAAGCCTGTAATGCCAATGCTTTGGGAGGCCAAGGCAGATGGATCACCTGAGGTCAGGAATGCATGACCCGCCTGCCCAACATGGTGAATACAACATATCAAAATCCCTGGGACACAGCTAACACAGTTCTAAAAGGGAATTTTATAGTAATAAATGTCTACATCGAAAAAGAAGATCACAAATTAAAAACCTAACAATGCACCAAAGGAATTAAAAATTTAAGAACCCAAGTAATCCTTTAACTAGTAAAAGTAAAGAAATAATAAAGAGTACAAATAAATGAAGCAGCCCAGGTACAGTTGCTCATGCTATAATCCTAGTACTTTTAGGGAGGCCAAAGCGGGAGGATCACTTGAAGTCAGGAGTTTGTACCAGCCTGAGCAACAAAGCAAGACCCATCTGTAGAACTAAAATTAAGATTAGCCAAGTGTAGTTGCAGGCACCAGTAGTCCCAGCCACTTGGGAGGCTGAAGCAGGAAGATCATGTGAGGTCAGGAGTTTGAGGCTACAATGAGTTACAATTGCATTACTGTACTCCAGCTTAGGCAACAGAGCAAGATCCTATTTCAACAAAAAAAGAAGATAAAGAAAAGAGAAGAGAAAAAAGAGGACAGACTTGGTAGCTCACACCTGTAATCCCAGCACTTTGGGAGGCCAAGGAGGGAGGATTGCTTGAGGCCAGGAAAGACCAGCCTGGGCAACATAGTGAGACTCCATCTCTACAAAGAAATTAAAAAATTAGCCAGATGTGGTAGCATGCACCTGTAGTCCCAGATACTCAGGGGTGCTGAGGCAGGAGGATAACCTGAGCCCAGGAGGTGAGAGCTGCAGTAAGCCATGGTTGTGCCACTGTACTGTAGCCTGGGGGACAGAGCAGGATCCCGTTTCAAAAAAATAAAAGGAAAGACAAGAAAAGAGAGACTTAAAGTAACAAAACATATCAATGAAACCAAGAGTTATTTAAAAAGAAAAAAAAGATAAAATTGAGATGCCTTTAGCTGGCCTAAGAAAAAAATAGAAAACACTCAAATAAAATTAGATACAAAAAAAAGATATATTACAACTGATGCCATAGAAACAAAAAGCATCACAGGACAGTTTCAGAAACAATTTTATGCTGGAAAACCAAGATAACCTGTAAAAAATGGATAAATTCATGGATATATACAACCTTCCAAGATTAAAGAATGAAGAAATAGAAAATCTGAACAGACCAATAGTGAGTAATAAGATCGACACAGTAATAAAAATCTCCCATTTTAAAAGGCCCAGGACCTGATGGCTTCACTGCTGAATTCTACCAAACATTTAAAGAATGAATACCAATTTTCCTCAAACTAGTCAACACAACTGAAGAGGAGACAATATTTCTAAACTTATTCTATGAGGACAGTATTTCTCTGATACCAAAGCCAGGCAAGGACACAATTTAAAAAGAATAGCCCTGATGAACACAAATGCAAACATCATCAACAAATACTAGCAAACAGAATTCAATAGCAGATTAAAAAGATCATTCACTATGATCAAGTGGAATTCATCCCAGGAATACAAGAATGGCTCAACACATGCCAATCAATAAATGTGACACAGAACACTAATGGAATGAAGGACAAAAACCATATGATCATTTCAATAGATGAAGAAAAAGCATTTGACAAAATTCAATATCCTTTAATGATAAAAACAACACATTGTGTATAGAAAGTATTTACCTCACTAAAAATAAAAGCCATATATGACAAACCCACAGCTAACACCATATTGAACAGGGAAATCCTGGAAGTTTTTCCCTTAAGATCTGGAACAAGACAACAATGCCTACTTTTACCACTTCTATTGTACTTTGTATTTGAATTCCTAGTCACAGCAATTAGACAAGAGAAAGAAATGAAAGTTATCCAAATTGGAAATGAGGAAGTTAAACTACCCGTGGTGGCAGATGACGTGAGTGTATACAGTTGGCCCTGTAACAATACCAAGGTTAGAAGGGTCAAAGCCAGCCAGGTGTGGTGGCTCATGCCTGTAATCCCAGCACTTTGGGAGGTCAAGGCAAGGGGATTATGAGGTCAGGAGATCGAGACCATCCTGGCCAACATGGTGAAACCCCATCTCTACTAAAAATACAAAAATTAGCTGGGCACGGTGGTACATGTCTATAATCCCAGCTACTTGGGAGATTGAGGCAGAAGAATCACTTGAACCAGGCAGTTCGATGCTGCAGTGAGCTGAGATGTTGCCACTGCACTCCAGTCTGGCGGCAGAGCGAGACTCTGCCTCAAAAAATAATAAATAAATAAATAAAAATAAAAATAATAAAATAATAAAAAAAGACTTATCAAACCCTTGCACATTGGAAAATCAATGTATAAGTTTTTACTTACCAAAAATTTAACTACTAGTAGCGAACTGTTGACTAGCAGCCTGATCAATAACATAAATCATTAACACCTATTTTGTATGTTATATGTATTATATACTGTATTCTTATAAGTTAAGCTAAAGAAAAGAAAATATTATTAAGAAAATTGTAAGAAAGAGAAAATATATCTACTGTTGAGTGGACGTGGATTATCATAAACATCTACATCTTTGTCATCTTCATGTTGAGTAGACAGAAGAAGAAGAAGGGTTGGTCTTGTTGACTCACTGGTTGCAGAGGTGGAAGAAAATCCACATAAAAATGGACTCATACGTTTGAAATCTGTGTTGTTTAAGGGTCCACTGTATATAGAAAACCCAAAGACTCCACCAAAAAACTGCTAGAGCTAATAAACAAATTCAGTAAAGTTGCAACATACAAAAATCAGCAGCATTTTTACAAATCAATAGTAAATTATCTGAAAAAGAAATCAAGAAAACAATCCCACTTACAATTGTTACAAAAAATATATACTTAGAAATAAATCTAACCAAGGAGGTGAAAGACCTTCACACTGAAAATTACAAAACATTGATGAAAGAAATTGAAGATGACACAAACAGAGGGATATCCCATCTTCATGGACTAGAAGAATTAATATTGTTAAAGTGTCTATACTACCAAAGCAATCTACGGATTCAGTGTAATCTCTAAGAAAATACCAATGACTTTCTTCACAGAAATAGAAAAAAAGAATCCTAAAATTCATATGGAACCACAAAGGATCCTGAACAGCTGATGTAATCTTGTGCATCAGAAAAAAAAAAAAAAAAAAGACAGCTGGAGACATCACACTATCTAACTTCAAAATGTACTACAAAGTTATAGTAACCAAAATAGCATGATACTAATCTAAAAAAAAGACACATCGACCAATGGAATAGAAAAGAGAGCCCAGAAAAAAAAAAATGCATATACACACAAAGGTGTGAAAAACAAACATTGGGGAAAATACAATCTTCCATAAATGGTGCTGGAAAAAAATGGATACCCATATGCAGAAGAATGAAACTAGATACCTATCTCTCGTCACATACAAAAATCAACTCAAAATAGATTAAAAACTTAAATGAAAGACCCAAAGCTATGAAGCTACTAGAAGAAAACAGGGAAAATATTTCATTATATTGGACTGGGCAATAATTTTTTGGCTATGACTCTAAAAGCACAGGTAACAAAAGCAGAAGTAGACAAATGGGATTATATCAAACTGAAAAGCTTCTGCTTCACAGTAAAGTAAACAAACAACAAGGTGAAGTCAGTGGAAATGTAAATTTGTACATTCATTATGAAAAACAGCATGGGGTTCCAAAAAAAGTAAAAATAGAACTCTCCTATGATATAGCTAGCAATCTCACTACTGGGTATATATCCAAAGAAAATGAAGTCATTGTGTTGAAGAGATATGTGCACTTCCATATTTATTGCAGCACTATTCACAATAGCCAAGATACTAAATCAATCTAAGTGTCCATAAATAAATGGATTGAAAAGGAAAATGTGGTAAGTATACATGAGGAAATACTATTTTAGCAACAAAAAAGAAAGCAATGCTGTCATTCACAGCAACACAGATGAGAACATTATGTTAACTGAAATAAGCCAGACACAGAAAGACAAATACAGCATAATCATCCTGTACTCCATATGTAGTACGACTATTGTGTTGATTAAAATTTAAAATGTAATAATAGCAAAAAAATTAAATGTACACTCAACTAACAGGAAACAGAAGAGAAAATGCTAAAACATGAAAAAGGAAATTTGTGAAAAACCTACAGCTAACATCAATACTCAATAGTGAAAGACTAAAAGCTTTACCCCTAAAATCAGGAAAAAGACACAGATGCCTTCTTTCACTGCTTTTACTCAACATTGTACTGGAAGTTCTAGCCAGGACAATTAGGCAAGGAAATAAAAGACATCCAAATTGCAAAGGAAGAAATAAAACTCTCTATTCAGAGATTATACAATCTTATATTTATAAAATCATAAAGAATCCACAAAATAAGCTATTAGAGCTAATAAATTTATTTAGTTCTGTTTTGTACTCTTTGTGAGTGCTTCAGCATGCAGAAGCTTTAGAAAAATACAGAAAACATTACCAGCACTCTCTTGGTTTCCCTCATTTTTCTTTTCTTTTTTGGGGAAGGAACAAAAAAGTAGAAGATACAAAGGAAGAGTAAATGAATCAAACAAACTTTATCTTGACTGTTTGTATTTCTATAAATCAACTATTATTTCTTATTTATTTCCCTAAGCAGGCAACAGCAAAGCCCTGAAAACCAATAGAAGTTGGGCTCTTGTTTTCAGAGGCAGCAAAAAATGGCTGATATGAAGACAGAATGTCCTACTCCATAGCCAGACTTGTACAGATGGTGGCAGCTATCCAAGAAGAAGCAAGGAGGCCAAGACCCTAGGACTTGCTATACGAAAGGAGGGAAAAACTTAAGAACTTACTGAATGTTGTAGGGCACAGTACTAGGATTGAGTACCCCATACATAGTGAAGCCTTTATAGAGAGGGTTCCTGAAGTCTGATTTCCTCTGAACCAAGAAAGGCCACACAGAATGTGTTTTCTCATAGATTCTGTAAGAAAAGAAAAACAAGCCAAAAAATTAAAAGCAGCAAGCAAGCAATCTCAATAGTCCTGTTGAACATGATAAGCAGCAAATTTTACTAATAAGTAACCCAACTCAAGAAAGGAGGACAGGATATGACAGACGAAAAATAAGTGGCTAATAAGTGTTGATGGAGTAACAAATTATCTGGGCTTCAATTTATCCATCTTTAAAATAAATCAGAGATTAGAAAGAGTTCCATACTGGAGAACAGGAGATTCTTTTTTATTTATTTATTTATTTATTTATTTATTTATTGCATTTTAGGTTTTGGGGTACATGTGAAGAACATGCAAGATTGTTGCATAGGTACACACATGGCAGTGTGGTTTTCTGCCTTCCGTCCCCTCGCCTGTATCTGTCCTTTCTCCCCATGCTATCACTTCCCACCTCCTCACCCCCCCGTCCCTCCTCCATTTCCCCCCAATGGACCCCAGTGTGTAGTGCTCCCCTCCCTGTGTCCATGTGGAGAACAGGAGATTCTAAGTCCAGCTTCTGCTGTGGAATAGCTGTGTGATTTTAAGAAAATCCCGAGCTTTCTCTGGGCCTGTTTCCTCATCGTTAAATGTGACCTCCAAGTTATATTCCAAATCAAGGATTTTATGAACTAATGACTTTTCTGGTTTAAAAAATTTTTTAATTGCTTTTGAAAGTCTGGTAAGTTAAGAGATAGGTCCCATGGAGTGAATTTCTGGCTCTTCTATATTTCATTTTATTTAAAGCCAGCTTCTCCTCCCTTCAGAAGGTTTAAGACAGTGACAGAGAATTCAAAATTTATAATAGAAAATATCTGTGAGTTCTCCCAGGTGGACAACTAAAGATTATGGCATTTATATTACAAAATTAATTCTTATTGAGTTGAGACCATGGGGAGCCTACTCAACCAGAAAGCAAGTCCCTTAGTTAACACCTCAAAATACATGGGATCCACGGGTTCCCAATGTGAGCTGCTGTATAACCATTCATGAGAAGGTCATTTGCATACACACCATGCCAAAGAAAGCTAAAGGAGAACTGAAGAGTGGTATGAGTAGTTAGACCTAAAATTGTTGTCCTGTAACTTATACAATTGTCAGAGTATTTCAGTGAGGCCAAAGGCCGTGGTTTATGTATTGGTTTATAGCATGAAAAAAAACCATACTGCACTGGTAATGTAACTAATTTGTTGAGTATTTACTACGTGTTCAAACACTATTCCAGACCCATTACCTAAAATACCTCCTTAAATTTTCCCAATAAAACCTTATAAGATATTTTAGCCCAAAATTACTAATGAGAAAATGAGACTAAATATTAATTTGCTCAAGGTCACATAGCTAGTAGGTGACAGAGCCAAAGTTTGAACCCAAGTCTGCCTGACTCTAAAACCCATGCTTTTCCATTCATGAATAAATGACACTTCTGTTTAACTAGACGCTACTTTAAAATATGTTAAAATGTTCAATTGTTGTAGTTTTTAAATGAATATTCATATTTGTATGAAAAATACTACATATATTGACCTGATTTTAAGAGAAGGAAAAAGATTATGGAAAAGATCCTGAGTTTTAATGCCTAGGGAAATAACTTAAAGACATAATGAATATCTTAAAAATACTTGGGGAGAAAGTGACAAAGGTCTGGTTGTAAAGAGAGAGAGAGAGAGAAACATACATGGCAACAAAAGAGAAACTACCAAGTAAGTACTGATGTTAAAACAGAAAGACTCATTATTGTTCTCTATGTTGACAGGAAAACTAAATCACAGAGAAGTAATCTCATCCTGCCTATGCTAGAAAGGGGCCTGAGAGTTGGGCTAACTGCTAACTCAGCCAACAGCTGTGAAATAGGAGTGAGCTGTAAAACAGCTACTTTCCTATTTCTTTTACTCTGTCTCAAAATAAGGAAAACACTGTTCATAGCTCCATCTTGTCAATTTCAAAAAAAAAAAAGTACTTATGTCTCATATATTGTGAAGATGTTAAGTTTAAATAAGGGGTGCAAACTCAACTACCTACTAGAACTAGGCAGATAACATTAGAAATGGGCTAAGAATAAACTATAGAGAATGGTAAGAACTGCAGTCAACAAGAGTAAGTTTGCCTCATCCAAATGGAACAGCTACTATTCAGCTCTAGCTTATTATTATCATGAGAAAATAGAATCTAGTGTTGCCAGAGCTCCTTAGTTTTCAGAATATTTAGGGAAAACATCCTAAAATAATTGAATTTAATGTGAAATCTCCTAATATTTAAATGTTGGCAACTAGGGATAAGAATGACACAATGCACTTTGGGGACTCAGGGGGAATGGGTGGGAAGGGGGTGAGGGATAAAAGACTACAAATTGTGTTCACTGTTCTGGAGATCGGTGTGCCAAAGTCTCACAAATCACCACTGAAGAACTTACTCATGTAACCAAATACCATCTGTTCCCCCAAAACCTATAGAAATAAACAAAAATGTTGGCAACTAATTCGTTTTTAAGAAATACTCCACACACTAAACAAACCATGCCTGTTGGGTTGGGTTCGGCCTATGAGCTGCTAGTTTGTGATCTGTGATATGAGAAGTAGATAATGACTACTCATACCTGCACAGCAATTAATTATCTGCAAAGGTTTTGTACATCCATTATTTTATTGGCTCCTCATGATTGCTCTAAAAAGTAGGCATTATTATCCCTATTTTACAGATAAGAAATCTCATGGTTCTGAAAGATCTCTGTGCAAACACTGAGTGCTTTCTGCTTCAAAAGTTTTTTTATTATTGTTATATCCTCCCCTTTTCTTGACTACTATGCCAAATTCAGGGTGGTAGGTACATTCTTTTTGCACTGACCCCCTTCTGCCTATTTAGTGTTTTCTCACAAAGTAAATTCACCTTAGATCTTCCCGATCCTTCTGGCAGTTTCCAAGGAAGTTTCCAAATTGGCAGGAGAAAACATGGTCATGGATCTCCAGCAGGAAGTTTTCATTAAACTCAAAGGCACAAGGAAACTGTTCCATTAATTGCCAAATACAGTCTAGGAACTGGGTGAAGACAGGGGACACTTCTTTAGAGTCTCCATCGAGGTGGCCACACCTGAGAGATGCAAATAAAGGTAAAGAAAGACACTAGTTAGCATCAAGGATTACACTGTTGGGAGTAGGCCATAACCAGGTCATCTTTTGTCCCTGTTGGCAGTGGCAAGGAAACACCTCATACCAAAATGCCAGCCAGAATCTCAAAGCTAGTTAATCCCAGAAGACCTCTTAGCTGCTGGTATCCTTTACTATCATCCAGACTGTAAGCCCTTTGGTCATCTCATCTATTTTCTTTTACACCCTCTTTCCAATAGAACTTTCTGCAATGATGGAAAATTTCTACAGTTGTGCTGTCCAATATAGCAGCCGCTAACTGTTAAGCATTTGAAATGTAGGTAGTGTGGCTGACTGACTTTTGAATTGTATTTAATTTTAATTTAATTTAAATAGCTACATTTAGCTCTGTGTGAGCAACGACCTCAACTATATTGTTTACTGCATAGTGCCTGGCACAAAATAGGTATTTAAGAAACCCCCTTTATTAAGTGCATGAATGAAACCTCATCCCAGAACTGTTTAATATTTCCTCCCCATAATGCTCTCTTTACCAACCCTATCATCCACTGGAAACACTATTCCACTGGAAACCAACACAGCACCCTTAGTTTCTACACTGCAGGTTCTCTACCTTCTGATATAATTACAGCATGGTTCACAAGGATACTACCTTTCCTTGGGGTCAAAATAAAATGGAGAATGCTGATCATTCCACTTTCCACATACCGTAATACTAAAATAAAGCAGAGGTGGGTTTAGCTTTCTCCTTGCACCTACTGCTGCTTCTAAGGTACTATTATTTTTTATGCCCTTAAAAACACTTCCTTTATGGGGCATGCTATTAGCTTATTTACCTTCTCTTTCCTCAATGATGTCTTCTAGAATCTCTGAGTCACTTCCCTACATTCTCTGAACAATCTGATGGTCTTAAGCTTTGGTGTTGATGTAGATGACTTACATTAGCTTAACAGATTCCTTAACCAACACAAATCAAATTCCCTTCACTGATCTTTACCTCTACTCCACCCTTTTGAATCCACTGGCCAAAGGCTGGCTAGCAGTTTTTACTCTGTCTTTGAAATCTTAATCACAGTATCCCATTCTGAACACCATATATTATATTCCCAAAAGCTGCTCATCTTCTTAACTCCTTCAGGCCTCATTTCAGGATATCTCCACATGCCAGATTCCTACTGGTTTCTCTTTTTCCTTATCAAGCCTAAATTCCATGATCTGCCCTATTAACTACTCTCTCCCCATTTTTTTCAACTTTCTGGTCTTTCTTGTCATTATTTTCCTTCTAAATACAACCACAGATCAGCCTGAAAAGCTATGTTCTCTGCTTCTAATAATCCTAATAATGCTCAAGAAAATTATAAAATCATACAATTCACACCATTCAAAATTAGTCTCCATATTCAGCTGTGTCTTAACTGCTGTCAAATAATCTTCATGCAGGTTAACACCATTTTCTCGTTACCTTTACAGCTCTTACAAATTTTAAACTACTTTTCTCAAAACCCGAATCCATTTCATATCTTCCTTCACTCCAGTGTCACTGAAAAATATCAAGGCCATTAAGTAGAAAAAAGAAGTCTAACTTCTGCCTCTAATAAGCACATACAGCACCTTCTCTGCCTGTCTTTCCACCTAATCTCCATGGAAAAGCTGTTCTTCATTTTAGCTCAAGTTAATCTTTCATTTGGAATTGTCACTCCTGTTTGCCCGGAAGGCTTACTCTACCAAAAACCCACTGTTTTTTCATATCTTCAACCTTACCACCTTATCTTCTTTAATGTTTCTTTCTTCTCAGCATAAGAAACTGCTCAAATCTCCTGTCTTGAAATACACTTCCTCAAACCCAAATCCCACCCCTTCTCTTCTACCCACTTTAGAGCCAAGGTTTTTTGAAAGAGATTTATATACTCACATTCCACTTCCTCATCCCTCACTCATGCCTCCATTCACAACCATTTGGCTTTTGCTTTCACCACTTTACTCAACCAGTTATCACTAAAGATCATTAAAACCTGCATATTGCCAAAGTCGATTATTGGGTTATTCTGAGGCATATGACATTGTTGTCTACTCTCTTGAGATTCTCCTCTTTCCTATCCTTAGATTTATTCTTACCTCACTAACCACTCTTTCATAGCAACCTTCCTATCCTTAGATTTATTCTTACCTCACTAACCACTCTTTCATAGCAACCTTCTTGAACTTCTTTCTTCACTAGACTTTCAGGTGTCAGTATTATCCAAGGCTGTGTGCCACCACTTGGCTCTTCTGCCTCTATATACAATTTTTTGAGTTATCTTATCTGAATCCATGGTTTAAACCACCAGTTATAAGCAGATAACTCCCTCTATACCACCTCTCTATCCAATCCAGAACTAGTGAGTTCCAGATTACTACTGAATAGTCTCCCTATTGGATATCTTCTCTTGGATGCCCCATGCCAAATAAGACCCAAACTGAAGCCAACTTTCCCCCAAAACCTGCCCTGTATTATCCTGTATCCTCTATCTCAATAAACCCAGTTACCTATGGCAGAAACCTTTGAGTTTTACTAGACTTTTTCTCCCATCTTCTGGTGAGTCCTACTTCCTGAATACCTTTGTATCTATCCCATTGCATTTGTCTTTTTTCAGGCCCTCATCAATTCTGAGAGCCTACTAATTCAGCCCTTTGTCACCAATTTCAATCTTCCACATGCTGTCACAGAGATATCTGTAAAATATAGATCTGAACATCATGTCACTGCCTTGTTCAAAGTCCTCCAATATAGCTTTACTATGTACACAAAACAAATCTTTTAGCTTTAAAAAAAAAAGGGAGGGGGCTTTATATGATCTTATCCTCACTGGCTCCACTTCCCTGGCCTCATTTCCTCTATTCTCCCTACACATCCTTTGATCCAGCCACACTGAATTGCTTGCAGCTCCTCAAATAAATGATCCTATTTAATGTCTTTATGGTTTCAAACACATCAGTGCTAGAATGCTTTCTCCCTTTCTAAATAACATCTACTCATACTTTAAATCTCAGTTAAAATGTCACCTATTCCAGGAAGGCTTCTTTGCCCCAGAATGGGTAAAGTTCCTTTGTTTATGTTTGCCTCTGTCTTAAGCACTTATCATACTACACTGTCAATCACTGACTTTTCTTTAATAGAAGAGATAGGAACTATATCTGATTCAACTCAGTTTCCTCAATACCTAACATAATGACTGCTCCAATGTTTGTGGGTGAAGGAAAAATTAATAAATAGACCCAAATGGCTACAGAGTGGAAACCAAATGAAATTAAATTAATGCATATCAATGGGGTTAAATAAGACCTGAATTATAATCTCCTTAGGGTACAACTCAATTTCTTTTTTTTTTTTTTTGAGACGGAGTTTCGCTCTTGTCACTCAGGCTGTAGTACAATGGTGTGGTCTCAGCTCACTGCAACCTCTGCCTCCCGGGTTCAAGCAATTTACCTACCTCAGCCTCCTGAGGAGCTGGGATTATGGATACCTGCCACCATGCCTGGCTAATTTTTGTATTATTAGTAGAGACGAGGTTTCACCATGTTGGCCAGGCTGGTCTGAAACTCCTGAACTCAGGCGATTCATCAATGTTAGCCCCACAAAGTTCTGAGATTACAGGTGTGAGCCACTGTGTCTGGCCAAAACTCAAATTTTATTTGTCTTTGGAATCAGCTTAGTGTCTGATATAATATACAGCACATTGTTAGGTATTTGTCAAATATTTATTGATTGTCCTGATAAGATCGGTAAAGCCTTAGTGAGGCTGTTTGGTTTATAGCAGATAACAGATAAATATAAATCCTTGTCCTCACTCCTTAAAAAAGAAGAAATCTCACAACTGTCTTTTTTCTTACAAAAGGTTGAAAGGTGCATTGTCTTGATATTAGTCCCTCTATCTGAATGACCTCTTCATTCCCTTGTTCTTCCTATTAAATTTCTATTCATTTCCAAAAATTCATTCTTAAACGCTATATACTCCTGGAAGCCTACCCTAACCTCTTCATGCAAAATTAAGCACTTTTCCTTCTGTAGCCTGTGATGCCTTGTTCTTCCTTGAAATATTTAAGAATCTGATATAATTACTTGTACTCCTTGAAAGCAGACATAGTATTCTGCTTACCTTTGTCACATAAGTACACTAGCATATTATCTAGAATACTTATTTCTTGATAAAAAGAGATTTATGCCATGTTCAACCTCCTGTTGCTTTCTCTACATGTACATTCTGGGGTTATGATATACTTCACCCTAATGAATTATCCTCAGCCCTTTCCATCAAAATGAGTATATTTTTACCTTTGGGAAAATTTGTGGCCCATGGATATCCATTCCTTCTCTATCAAGATCTTCATTTTATACAAAAGAAAGAGTTCGTATTAGGAAAATCATAAAATTAACCATATATACAAGAATGTCAAAACACTTTACTGAATGATTGAACCGATCATAAAAAAGTTATTTCATAAATGATAATGAAGTAAGTAACTTAGATTTCATTCATAGGCCTATATAGGGTGCCTTCAGATTTCAGATGCTCTTAGATATATCCAGAGTCAAATTTCCTTTGGGTTTCACATGATGTGTGACAAGCCACTGAGCCAGAACTAAATGTAATCCTGATAAGCATGATATTAAACTCAACCTTTGAAAAACAGAAATCCAAAGGCAGCTCTTAGCTTTATACCAGTAACAAAACTATTTTTAACCATTAAAAAAAAAAAAAATTCCAGCCAGGCATGCACTTCAGGAGGCCATGGAGGGCAGATCAAATGAGGCCAGGAGTTCAAGACCAGTCTGGCCAACATAGTGAAACCAGCTCTGTACCAAAAATACAAAAATTAGCCGAGCGTGGTAATGTAAATCTGCAATCCCAGCTACTTGGGAGGCTACGGCATAAGAATCACTTGAACCCAGGAGGCAGAGGTTGCAGTGAGCCAAGATCGTGCCACTGCAATCCAGCCTCGGTGGCAGACCAACACTCCATCTCAAAAAAAAACAACAAAGCTTTCCAAAAACTGAGAATAAACCACTATTGTGAGTTCTGTTTCTTAGAAAGATCAACTAAGAGGCCTTAGATTCAGATTCAGCACTAGAAAACAATCATGAGTCAAGACATTCAAACAGCTGACATGTTAAAAATAATGAGCCCCTCGGACATCCATTCAGTTTTGCAAACTTTTTGAGCTTTTCCTACTCTGTACAGTAGCCTATTACATAAAATTTACCTTCTGATAGGTAAGAAATATGCTGAACATACAAAAGAAAGTATACAGATAGTACGTACCTAAATTTAAAGAAAATGAGCTAAATTGCGGCGGGGGGGGAAGCTATTTTTTTAGATGTAGAGCTAATTCTGGTAAAAAAAAAAAAAAAAAAAAAAAAGTTTGAGAATTTTTTTTTATTTTGTCGCAATCTACCACTAAAACAAAGTAAAATATAGCAGCATGCTCTCTTACCATGAGTCCTTTGAATGTCCTATAAAATGGATCTAGGAGGATGCTGGCTACCGAGCAGACTTGTGCTGTGCGGTCCCACCCATCAGAACAATGGACTAAGACACTGGCCTTTTCTACCTTCACTGCCTGTGAAAACAAGAAGCAAAAGTACCATAAGCAACCCTTGCATAGCTTGTTGGGTTAAATAGTTACCAAATACAGCCCCTAAAGCACAGAGAACTTAGTCTTACTGGGCTACATTAGTTTTTTCTCATAACGTTAGCATCCTCTATGGGGAATGAAAAGAAAAATAATGGACTGAAAGAGAAGGAAAGCTTACCAAATAGGAAAAAAAGTATCAAAACTAACCCATAACACAGGGCAAAAAGAAAGACAAGGGGAGTTCTAAATTCACAAAACTTCTGAAGAAAACAAGGATCAATTCTCAGAGGAATAGGTAAATAGGAGGAATAATTCACACTCAAAAACACAGACAGCTCTGCATTCTAGTCCCAGATCTGACAACAATCTCCTCTAGCTGTTTTAGTCTTACTAACACAAAGGCTTCCAAATTAAGATGGAGGTGCTTGCCTGTCTTAGGTCGCTTTAAAAAGTGATTGCATAAATACAATCAGAATGATGTAAAAATCTGGGCAGTTATTCAACCTGAGAAATTGTACAATGGCAATGGTACACATTGGTCATTCACTTATTCATTCTAACAATTTTGTACCTCTATGAGGCAGGTATTGGAAATACAAAGATAAGACTCACTTTCTTCTTTCAAGGAACCCACAAACTAGTCAGGGTGACCAAAGATAAATAAATAATTAAAACACAATGGAAAAATTACTGCTAACATAAAGTAATGTGTAGTAATGATATTTGGCAGGAGCCAGGGAAGCTTGACCCTTGAAGAAAGAGTAGGATTTCCTTAGGTGAAAAAAGACATTAATTCACTCCTTCATTCACCCACACACCTAGCCAATAATTACTGAGCAACTGTACAAGAGGCACTATGATGTACACTGGGAATACAAAAGAGACAAACACTTAAATGCATGACTACAATCCAATGAAAAATAAAAGATAAACATCCATGCCAGGTATAACAAAGGCAAAAAAGATAACCAAGGAGGAGGAGACAACTAAAGTAGGTCTTGAAAGATGAATAGAAATTTACCGAATTGACCAGAAGGAAAGGAGATTCCAGGCAGGAGAATGATGTAATAGCACGTACATTGCAAGGAGGGATGGCATAGAGCCTTAATGGCTTAGGCTAGGCTGGAAGTGAGGAAATACGGAGATAGGGACGGCTAGGAAGGCGAGGGACGAACCAATCAAGTATACATTTTATTTTATGGCAACAGGGAGTTGGAAGCAGAGAAGTGCCATGACCAGATGTATATCTTTGAAAGACGGCTGTGGTGGCAGCAAAGAGAATGGACTGAGAGTATATGAGTTTGCTTGTAGGAAGACCAGTTAGGGAGCTACTAAAATCGTGAAAGTCCATATAGGCCTGAGGTAAGGTAGTAGCAGTGGGGCTGAAAAGCAGAAAAGGGATTTTAAGTATGAACATTTTAACAGGACAGTGAGAGACTAGACATGGGATAAAGGAGAAGGAAAAGTCAATGATAACTCTGAAATGTGTGGTTTAGCAACCAGGTGGAAGGTAGTGGCATTAGATTAAATAATAAACACAAAAGCAAGTTTTAGGTAGTAGTCGGGGTATGTAAGATTTCTGTTTTGGCCATGATGAGTTTTGAGTTAGTTCAGGGACATCTATTGGAAAGTCCAGCAGGACAGTTGAATATGTGGCTTTGAAGTACAGGAGAGAGAAAGATCTAAGCCAGAGTATGGATTTCACCACTATCTGAATAGAGATATAGTATACACTGTGTGCATAGCTGATGCTGTCCAGGGAGAGACAAAATGTGACAAAAGAAAAGACCTTATAAAGCAATGACTCCTATAATAATCCACCTTTCAGTAGAGGAAGGTGGATTATTACAGGAGTCAGACTGTTTAAAAAAAAAAAAAAAAAAAAGCCTAAAAGGTAGAAAGAGAGCCAGGAGGGAGCAGTTGGATAAAAGTCAGAACTACAAAAAGTGTTCAAAGTGAAAAGGAGTGAACAGTGCCAAATGCAGCAGAAAAGTTAAAATAGAGTGAAGACTAAAAAGTGACTCAGATTTTACAAGTCAAAGGTCATAAGACCTCTGCAAGAGCAACAGTAATTGTATGAAAATAGGATCATAGTGGACTAAAAGGTGAAGGGAGATGAATTACTAATAGGAAAAATCAACTACTTTTCAGAAGGCTCTTACCAAGAAGAAAGAGGGCAGTAGCTAGAAGAAGATTGAAAAAGTACTTTTTCTTTAGGAATCAGAAAATATTTGAGCATAGTACTGAAGGAAGAAGCCAGTTGAAAAGAACAGATCGAAAATGCAGGACAAAGAGATTTAAATGATAGAGTTGGTTCCTTAAAGTAGGAAGAGATGGAATTTCGAATATAGGTAGAGTGAGTACCCTTACACAGAAGATGGAACACCATATTCTCTGAGATAGCAAAGAAGTTGGTAAGGATAATAGTGAGAAGAGAAGGCATCATATATGTTTTTTCATAAAGGATACGTTTCAATATGTGCTTAAAGAGAGGGGCATTACCATGGTGTAGCCAGTTTGAAAGCAAGGCACAAGGAATATCTGCCTGGTGAAACAGGACTGGGAGCCAACCAGGTACACAAAAAATAACTGTTCTGTGGCCCTGTGATTACAGGACCACAGCTATGACTACAAGGCATAAATCTGTGATAATACCAACTAACATGTCTATGGGATTTATTTATTTGCAGCAATGCTTAGAGGTCAGGTTGTAACAGCAGAGAATGACCGTGGCTAGCAGGGCAGGTAGAGAGGAAGGATAAGGACAAGGTAGAATGGATGAAGTGCTACACCACCAGGTCTTGGTATACAGGGAAGAAAGAAGAAGTTTGGGAAAAGAGGAGTTAAAAGTGCAGAGGTTTCCAAGAGAGAGAAGAACTATTCTAACTGGATTAAGGATGCAAAAGCTGGAATTATAAAAGTTCAAAGAATTATTAAGTACAGAATGTTTGATAAGTTGTACATTGACATTCAAATTTCTTCAGATGAGGGGAACAACCAGGACAGAAAAGGTGGCAAGGCCGTTCCTAACATCCTTAATGAAAGAGGAAGAGTAACTAGGAGGTGTAGAGGGTAGTATAGCTAAATGAAATAGATCTGAAAGGAAGAGGGGCTTTTGTAAGGAGCAAGAAGAATAGTGAAACTGCTCGGGGCCGTGTGGATCATATGATTTGGGAGAATGAGTAATCTTTGTAATAGGGGTACAAGAAAAAATGACATTCCTAGAAAGGTAGTCGGGTTGCAGGTAAAAAAGGAGTTAAAGAGATGTGGAAAAAAGTTTTTCAACCTTTTTAACTTCTCAATTAAGCAGACAGCTTAAGTAGTAGCAGTCAAGTAGTAGCAGAGCATGACAGTAGCAACCATGTTCTTTGTTTAGGGCTCAAATGGAGTCAAAAGTCACTGGTGGACAGAAAAAGATGCTGGATTTCACTAATGATTAAAGAAATACAAATTAAAACAATATAAAATTTATCACCTATCACATTGGCAAAGAGCAAAAAGATTGATTTAACCATTGTTGCCAAAATGGAAAAATAGGCACTTTTGGTAGGAATGGAAACTGGTACTACCTATTTGGAGGGCAATGTGGCCACATCTATTAAAATTTGAAACATTCATACTCTTTGACTCCGAAAATTCATTTCTATAAAGATATATGTTTAAAGGTATTTGGTGCAGCAATATCTGCATTAGTGAAAAATTAGGAACAACTAAATTTTCCATCAACAGGGGACTAAGGTAAATTACCACAATGGAATATAACATAGTTGCTGAAAAGAATGATGTAGGACTGACTGAACTATCTTTAAAAATGCTCATTAAACAGTAAGTACAAAAAATCAATTAAAAAACAGTATGGGCTGGGCGTGGTGGCTTACGCCTATAATCCCAGCACTTTGGGAGGCCAAGGCGGGCAGATCACCTGAGGTCAGGAGTTCAAGAGGAGCCTGGCCAACATGGCGAAACCCCATCTCTACTAAAAATGCAAAAATTAGCCAGGTGTGGTGGCATGCTCCTGTAATCCCAGCTACTTGGGAGGCTGAAGCAACAGAATCCCTTGAACCTGGGAGGTGGGGGTTACAGTGAGCCAAGATCACACCACTGAATTCCAGCGTGGGCAACAAGAGCAAAACTCTGTCTCAAAAAGAAAAAAACAGTATGCACAGTATGAGCTCATTTTTAAAAGTATTAATATGTGTAACTCTATATGTTGAAAAACTCTAGAGCAGCAGCACTGTCCAATATGGTAGTCACTAGACTATAGCTACTTAAATTTGAATTTGTTAAAACTAAATAAAATCATAAATTCAGTTCCTCAGTCTCACTAGCCACATTTCAAGTGCTCAGTTTCCACATGTAGTGGGTACTGTATTAGATAGTACAGATACAGAATATTTCCATCATCACAAAAAGTTCAAATGGACAGTGCTGATTGAGGGGCATAAACATTAAACTACCATCAGTGATGTATGTATGTTGTGGGACAAACTATGGAGAATGTTTATGTTATGTATCAGTGATGTATGTATGTTGTGGGACAAACTATGGAGAATGTTTACATTTTATGTTATGTATTTCTGAAATATTTACTTCTTTGATAATGTACATACATTGCTTTTTTATGAGAAAATACGTAAATAAAATAAACATTTGAAAAAGAAAGACAGAGAAAAAGAAGTAACATAGTATGTTAGAGAATCAAGAAGTCCACTACAGCCAAGTTGGGGCAAGATTGTGAAAGACTCTGAATGTCAAGCTTATGGGGTCTTATTGGCAATAGAATTGATAACCAATGGAGGATTTTGAGTTTAAAGTAACACAATCACACATGTTCAAGAAAAAAAACTTTAGTAGCAATTTGGTTGCCAAACTAGAGAGTGACTACTAGAGACAAGTAAAACAGTTAAGAAGTTATTATACTGTGGGCAATGAATGGAGGCTATCTTAACTAGAGAAGTAGCAGTGGAGACTGGGAAGAAAAGACAGATTTGAGAAACACTTTTTAAGCAGAACACATGGGACTTGGTAACAGCCAGATGGAGGAGAAGAGGTAGAATTTAAGGCTAACTGAGGTTCTCAAGCCTGGGATACTTGATAGGTGGAAATAGAGATAGGAACACAGAAAACACTGTGTAATCCAAGCCTATCTTTTTGGCCACTCATTTTAATTCAACCAATATTTATAAGGCTGTACTGTCTCTCAAATCTCCCTCTCCTCCGTCCTCACTATCTTTGGTCTAATAAATTTGGTTTCAGAAGGAACTATAGATATATTGATGTAGAATCTATGAAAAAGGAATAATACAAAGAATTGTTAGAAGAGTGGGCTTGAAACAAGTGACAAGGTCACATAGTAAACATTAATAACAATGAAAAGTACAGGCAACAGGACTAGGAAAGCAAAAAGGTAGGATATTAGGGTTTGGATATTTAAGGCAGTTAATTATATACAATCTTCAAACCTTTTAAGCCAGAGGCTATATATAACATATATATAACATTGCCTTCAACTGAGAAAATTATAGCAGATGGAAGAAAAGTCAATATTGCCTTTACTTTTACCAAATAATGGGGGTGGGATGAAGAGGGAGAGTTCTCATGTAGGAATATATAAAAACAAAACTTAAAAATGAGAAAATATACACTGATTTATTTTTATTTATTTATTTTTTAAGAAAACAAACCACTTAACAAAGGCTACAGAGCCTAGGGTCCCAGAGATCAGAAAATAAATAAGTCAGCATAAATACAGGGTGACAAAGCCTGACTAGGCTGCATTTAGAGGCAGATCTATCAAGGAGTTTAAAAAATAGGTCTTTGTACTCAGAGTTCTGAAAACTCAAAGATATATAAGCTCTGCATTTATGTCACACTCAATCTTGTATTTTATACCTTAGAATCAACATAAAAATACAACACAGAATAACTGAACTAGAGATTAATTATTATCAATTATCAATTAGATAT
Organism: Saimiri boliviensis; assembly: GCF_048565385.1. Classification (NCBI taxonomy): domain Eukaryota; kingdom Metazoa; phylum Chordata; class Mammalia; order Primates; family Cebidae; genus Saimiri; species Saimiri boliviensis. The sequence goes on from NC_133470.1 coordinate 54,057,528, forward strand.
CGCCTAAGAGTTTTTAATGTGATGTTCAGGGGTCTGTGGACCCCCTGAAATTGAAGTTCATTTTCTGTATGCATCATCATATGTTCATTTTTCCAATAGGGGAGAGAGTTAATCATATTCCTAAAGAAATCTGTGGCTGCCTGAAAGTCACAGCATTAGACTTTTGTTCAAAAATGAGACACAGAGAAGAAAAGAGACTTGCCCAAGGGCACACAGTGAATCAGTGGCAGAGCTGAATCTAGAAACTAGGTTTCTTTTTAATATTCTTTCCACCATGGCACACTACTACTTCAACATATCACATAATTAAAGTCAGTGCAAATTTTAAAAGTCCTGATTATTACCTTTGTAATGAAAATTCCAGCATCCATAATAGCTTTAATGTGTCTTAACCACCCTGAGCTCTCCAGGCCGCTAAGAAATTCACTCATTGTTGGAGTTTTCAATTCACAAACTAAGGTAGAAAAGGAAGCAGAGATTGAAATTCACAATCAACTCAATTTATTAATTAAGAAAGGGGAGAAAGTGGATCTTCATATTGTAAGTGAGGAAGCTGAGGCAGAAAGTTTAAATGAGTAGTTAGAAAGCACACAATGAGTTAGGGACAGAACTGGGTCTAAAGCCTACCAGATCTCTTAGCCTGGGCCTCTGCTTTATCATGCTATAGAACCCACTCTCAAGCCCTTAGAAATCTCTCAAGAAGAGAGGCAGAAGATTGAGTTAGCATCTACAGGAAAACACATCTCCTCTGATTAGAAAACATATTTGATCCCTATCCTAATTCCACCCACCTATGCTAACTCTGAAGGCCCTCAGCTTCTGTCTCTACTCCCACTCCCCCGTCTACTCCCTGTAGCCCTGTTCTGTCAACAGGTTGAAAAAAAATTACCAGTTAACTTTTATGCACCTTGCAATGATTATCCAGCAGAGGTAAATCTTTTACCTTAAAAACCTATAAAGCAAAGTCTTCTTCCATAAAATATTCTGGGGCAAAAAAAAAAAAAAGAAAAGAAAAAGAAAAGAGACCTAAGGAAGAGGGACACTAATATTTTAAAAGAGATGCAGACTAAGCAGATGAGATCTGGCAATGATGGTATAAAGGAGAGGTCCTGGCAGACTACACCAGTACAAAATTGAAGAAAGGAGAGGAAGAATGGGGAGTTCACTAAAGAAGGCAGGTTTTCACTATCTCTGCCTGAGTTGGCACACCACATTGTGGAATCCTGGGTAGTAGTTTTAGAAGAAATGCTCTCTATATCCAAGAGTCTTGTAAGGCCCCAATCCCACCTTGCCCCCTTTCTGACCCTAATCATTTTGTAGTCAATAACAGATCACCAAAACTGTCTGATATCAACTTTATTCCTTTGAAGTCTAAATTCAACTTCATCAGCACAGTGATAAAATCTGACTAAATCCTGATAGCAAATTAAATAAGGTAATTTCTTACCTTGAGGATGATAAAATTGAATCCCAATTTATAAAATACTTACATTGGTTTGCCTATCCCTGAAAATCAACCTCTGTAATTCCACAGAGAGAAATAATTTTCATACCAACTAGACCCAGATGAACTTTATTGAATTACGAAACTGAAGATCTTAGTCTCTTTCCCAGACCAACACTGCTATAATTTAGTACTATGTAAGCTAGATTCGTACTATAGTTGAACACTTAGCCACATATTGACACTGCTCACCTGCTTGCTTTTATATTTCACCCCAAATCAGGCATGCTTTCTGCTTACATAATAATGCAAAGCTATGGCCTCTTGCCTAGCCAAGGTGAAATCTCTATACCTTCCAAAAGTTTCTGCAGACTGCTCCGCATCACATGGATGTTCTCAATGCCCATGAATCTGAAGCGAATGTTGGCATAGTTGTCTTCATTTTCATACCCTTTCCCAGCTGCTCGGTTGGCCATGGCATTCAACTGCAATAGTGGAAGACATAATAGAACAGATAGGCCAGATGATGAAAGAATGGAGTTCATCAATTTCAATGTCTCATTCTGAGCAGTTTAAAACCCTACCCAATTAAAAAGAAGTTAAATCAGACAAGATACATTCTGGAATGGAGAGAATTTCACTAGTTTTTACATCAAGTACCTTTAGTAACAGACTCATATAGGGAAAAAATAAGGAGATACAGAGTTTTGCTTCATTATGAAAACCTTGCTTAAGAGATAAAGGACATGGCAGCTATGAGTATATCTGATCTGAAAAACTGAAATAATAATTTTGGGCTACCTACCACAAATGTTTTCTCAGCTGAAAGAATTTTATACTGAGAAACATGCAAAAGTTCAAAAATATTTACAACTGAGAAGCTCTAGAAAGAAGCCTAAGGACTTTAGGACCAATTAATTTCATTTATTTAAGAGACAGAGTCTCACTCTGTCATTAAGGCTGGAGTGCAGCAGCACAATCACAGAGTTAACTGCAGCCTCGAACTCCTGGGCTCAAGCAATCCTCTGCCTCAGACTCCTGAACAGCTAAGACTACAGGCATGCATCATCACACCTAATTTAAAAAAAAAAAAAAACTTTCTTTTGTAAAGATGAAGTCTCGCTGTTCCCCAGGCTGGCCTTGAACTCCTGGACTCATGTAATCCTCTTGCCTTGGCCTCACAAATGCTGGGATTATAGCCATAAGCCACCACATATAGCCCAATTAGTTTTAAATAGCTATTCTAGAAAAATGCCTAAAATGTGACTACATAAGATAAATGACATTTACTCACTGATAAAATTGAAATGGAGACACCACCAGTTATTTTAATACTATGTTCAGTTTGTGGGAATCAGAGAATCTCTAGGTCATATGAAGAATGCTGGGTGGAGTAGGGAGTAAATGAGACTTGTGGAGATATGAGCATAATAACTAGAAGGCAGCCAATGATAACGACTATGATAATGTCTATGATAATGACCATCTTACTAATTAGGTAATTTTCTGTTATCTGGGCTTATTTTCTTATCTCCCAATATTGTGCATTTCAGAAGGCAGGAAGCACATGTATGCAGACAGCGTATAATTTTTGTATTAAAAGAATACAAAAACCTCAAAGCGCAAGCTAGTCAAGTTAGAAGATGCAGAAGGAAAAAAGTCAATGTGCTAAACATGTTACATTTACAATACAAGACATTTGTTAAAGGGGGAAATGTGATGGTAATTTATCACTGAGCTTTCACTAAATAAATGATAAAAGTCAAAGGAACACCTGTGGAAGCATAAGTAACAGCCACCTAGTAGCAAGGAAGTTTGCTATGAGTTATCATTCAGAAAAAAAAACAAAAACAAAAAACAAAAAAACAGAGAGATGAACCAATTGGCCCAAGATGATATGGATAAGAGATGAAAGGTCTTTTTAATTATCTGGGACCAAGATTTAAAGTGCACTGTACTAAACTGGAAAAAAAAAATCAGCTAACAGTGCTAGATGCTAAAAAAGAATTACTGCCACATGAGCTAAAGATTTTTTGTTAATAGTATAGCAGTAAAATTTGTAAACCCTGATGCTTTGGGAGAATCGAAGTATTATAAACTTACTGTGGCCTAACACATTTATAGAAAAAAAAACCATGTTGGCAGTAGTAAGATTTTAGACCACAGAATGGGAATACTGAAATAAGATATAAGATAATAATAATGATAATTACAGTAGTCACTACCCAGGTCTGGTTAGGTCAACTAATGCAGATAAGAGCTACCTATTTGATGTTTAGGTGGCAAAGAGATGTATTATTTATTGAGCTCCTAGTATATGCGTGACACAGTGCTAAATCCTTTACATACATTATCTCAATCCTCATTACAGCCCCTCAAAGTGGGTACTATTATTATCCCCATAAGAAAACAGGCTCAGAGAGTTGAACCAATTTGCCCAAGATGATATGGATAAGGGCTGAAAGCAGCATTTGACCATAGATTTGACTGACTCCTAGAACAAAATTTTGCCAGTATAATATAGTTCCTACTAAAAGTACATATCTAGCTATCCAGAAGAGGGGGACTGCCAGATATTTCTAGGCCCATCTTAATATGCTCAAATTGGAGAGAGGAAAATGGAACCTGTTAAAAGGGGCTTTTTGGTGTTGGATTTGAACAAAAGGTACCAACTCTTGCTTTTTCAAAAGTTTGGTGTATTTCTCTTTACTATTTTAAGATTATTTAATCTTTAAAGATACAGACTCAATTAAACTCTTTCCAATCGCAGAATGTCAGAGGCAGTTATGGTTGAAGCAAGACAGCAAGCTTCTGAAAAACTGAAGGATGGTACCTGAGCAGAAAGAGAAATTATTTCCTCTCCTGAGCCTAGTCAGTCCTAGGTAGCTCTGGAGAACAGTCACTGAGGGATCACAAAGATGGGGCAGAAAGCTGTCTAAGAGAACTATCTGATTTCATGTATATCCAACTGCTCAATTCTTAAGTCACAACCATCTGGCTTAGGCTTAGATGAAAATCACTAATGTAGTAATCAATGGAATCAGCAATGAAGCCTTTTAGTCAGCCATACTTTGCGTAACAAATTATAAGCAAAATTATTTCTTTCTGGGGCTGTTGGTAAAAAGAATAATATTTAAGAATATGGAATGGATCCTTTACTTCCTTTGTGGGACACACTGAATTCTTCTATAGCCCTTATAAAGCTGGACAAAACATTGAAGGTTAAGGAATTAATGTAGAGAGGAGTTTAAGCTGATACTTAGGTTTATATGATGACACTCTGTTCAGCAACATTCACATTTGAAAGAGACAAAGCCTGAGAAAACACACTGCAACAAATCATGCAGTATTAGACTCTTGGAAAGATCAAAGGATTTCACTAGGTCTATCCATGTCCACTGCCAAAATCCACAGCAAATTTAAGAACTTGGTCTTTTTTTGTTCTCTGAAACCAAGATTTAAACTGCACTGTACTAAACTGGAAAAAAAAATTATCAGCTAACAGTGCTACATGCTAAAAATGAATTAACTGCCACATGAGCTAAAGATTTTTTGTTAATGGTACGGCAGTAAAATTTGTGAACCCTGCTGCTTTGGGAGAACCCAAGTATTATAAACTTACTGTGACCTAACACATTTAGAGGAAAAAAAAAAAACATGTTGGCAGTAGTAAGTTTTTAGACCACAGAATGGGAATACTTTAAATTCTAGTTAAGGAACAGACTTGATTAAAAAAAAAAAAAAAAAAATGAGGGATGTTAATGAGCCTTCTATGCAGGATGTCACACTGAGGTGGCAAAGCCAGGTTGTTTGAAATACCCTCTCACAACCTCACTTGACAGTGGCAACCTTATAAAAGGAGCTCCAAATGGCTTCCTCAAATAATTTTACATTATCTGATGTAATAAACACATACACAAACCTAACTTTCCCAATAACACTGACTGCAAGAGGTAGAAATATCAAAGAAGTCACTGAGAGATAGATACCTTTGGTCTTGTGTCTACAACATACATAAACTGGCTCCCTGGGTTCGTTTGGTTAATGGCCTCCAACAAGAGCTCATCATCTACACAGCGAGTGTAAAATCCAGAGAGAGGCTGGCTACAGCGGCAAATGGCAGCCTGTAAGGAAAAGGTGTGTCAGTTGAGTGATTACATTCACAAAAGGTCAAAAATCTTCCTTCACCCTAGCCAGGCTGCATGAGTTGAGGGAAAGGATGAGCCAACTTAAGATATTGTCCAAAGCAAACAGAAATGGGGCTCTAAAGCCATTCTCCACTGACATTGGGCTTAAACTCCTGCCTACCCCGGGCATGTGGCTCTAATTTCCAACCCAATCCTGGCAAATCAGACTACAAAAAAAAAAAAAAAAAAAAATCACATGTTGAACATTTCCTTAATGAAATTCTATTCTCAATACATAATGGGCTAGTTATTTTTCTGAAACTGCTTCACTTTTTACAGTCCCAGTAATATTGTCCACATAAACCATAAGCTTGCAGAGGCAGCAGAATTCAAGATACAGCAAAGATCTATAGTGCCTTAAGAGAAAAGGGTTCACTAGTTTCAGGAGTTAATGCCAAATCAGAAGGCTGGTTTCTCTGAAGCCATTTTAACACAAAAACAAGGTGTCTATTTAACACGCATGTCTGGTAATGATTAGTTAATACACTTTGATGTGGTTTTTAAGGGGTCTACTCATTTCAATAGTATGACACCCAATTGCATTACTATACTCTTTAGCATTTGAATTGCTGCCAACCTGACAACTTGACTATTTGTCTAACCCCAGATCTCAGAGTGATTGCAATAGGTAACAGAATCCCCTTACTTATGTCAAGTGCTTTCTTATTACTATCTGAAATTATATGAAAGGCAGTAAGAAAGTATCAAGGATATCTGTATTCTACTGGGAGGCCAGCCACAGTCACAGAAAACTCCTGCCATACAACTAATTTCCTTTCATTTTACAGCTTCCCACCAAGCTGTAACCCACAGAAAAGAAAAACAAATGAACAAACTAAAATACCACTTAACACCTGCATAACATTTTGCAATTTACAAGGTACACATATATTATTCCCTCCTGAGATCCTCTCAAAAACTTTCAGAAGTACAAAAGTCCAGAGAAGTTAAATAACTTGAGGTCACACAGCCACTAAGTGGCAGCATGAGACTTAAAACAGGTCTTCCAGAGCCAACTTTAATTTCCTTAGAGAAATCTGCTTAACTTACACTGTTCTCTTTGCAGAGGTAGGAGAGCACAGGGACACGTTCTTTACTTCTGAATTTTGAACTTCCAACCACCGTTCCCAAGGTAACAGATTTAGGAACCACTATTTCACGAGGGTAGGTGCTACATATCTAAAAGAAAATAAGCACAATATATATATATATATATATATATATATATATATATATATATATATATATTTTTTTTTTACATTATAGATATATTTTACATTTTATACATATATACATTTTTCACTTGCTAGCAACAGGCTGGAATCAGCAATCACTAAAGTGTTAGCTAGCTGATATTTAATCATCTATTCCTCAGAAATAGAAATGAAAATATCCTTGTTATAAAAGTTTTTCCAAGTATGTTATTATTTTCTAGAAAGGAAGGGATTGAGACATACAAGAATAAAATGAATGTACTTTTAGAATTAGAATAACTAAAATCATAGCCAGAAACACACATACAACCCCATCTTGAAATTCCTACATGTGCCTATTGGAGCAAACAATATAGACTGTAAATAAGTAAATTAATATGAACAGACTTAAATATGAGGCAGACAGGTGGAGGAGGAGGAAATATGATATATTCTATCATAAACTGCACACTAGGTTCCTAGTATTCATATCTGGAGGGCCCTTAAAATACTAGTCTGCGAGTGGCATTGACATTTTAGGTGTAACTTAACTCTACGAAAAGACTGACATATTTTCTCAAGTTTATCAGATTTTAGTAATTACCAAAATACATATTTCCAAAGAGACATTGATAAAATATTATAACACCACAGACCTGATATTGCAAAATTAATTCTAATCACTCCCCTAAGTAAAGAACACCCCCAAACATTTAACAACAGATGAAACAAATATAAACTGAACAGGCAAAAAAAAAAAAAGTTAAAGGTAGTTCAGATCAAGAATGCTCTATGTAACTCATTAAAGTCAATGTCCCCAAAATGCAAAAACATAGAAAATGTTTTCTACCCATACCCTTTACCTGGACTTAAACTTTGGAGAAGACAGCCATACAAGGAAAAATAAATGGAGCTCCCAATTGAGCTCAGAAGGTTATATACATCAAAAAGACCAAGAATATTTTAGACCTTATTTGGAAGACTCAGACACACATTTGAGGTGGACAGATATTACCCCCAATCTCTACTCATTCCTCTCTAACATGACCCTAACAAGCCACCTCACAGATGACACTGCAAAGTCACAGCTCATCAAGTCCCATATCTAGTAGACATTCAAAGCTATGTTATCAGAAAGTCATTGCAATCACAGTCTTACTATGATAGTAAAAAAGCTGGAAATAAAGATCAACAATTCAGTAATATCACTTAAACACCAATGACTCTCTCTGCAGAAAAATTATCATAGCAGGCTGATGGCTACCTGTATTAGTCAGGGTTCTTTAGAGGGACAGGACAACTAGGATATATTTATATATGAAAGGGAGTTTATTAAAGAGAATTGACTCACACGATCACAAGGTAAAGTCCCACGATAGGCCATCTGCAAGTTGAGGAGTAAGAAAGACAACAGTGGATCAGTTGGAGTCCCAAAACCTCAAAAGTAAGGAAGCCGATAGTGAAGCCTTCAGTTTGTGGCCGAAGGCCCAAGAGCCCCTGGCAAATCACTAACTAGTATAAGTCCAAGAATCCAAAAGCCGAAGTACTTGAAGTCTGATGTTCGAGGGCAGGAAGCATTTAGCACGGGAGAAAGATGAAGATTGGAAGATTCAGCAAGTCTGCTCATTCCACTTTCTTCTGCTTGCTTTTTCCAGCTGCGCTGGCAGCCAAGGGAATGGTGTCCACCCAGATTAAGGGTGGGTCTGCCTCTACCAGTCCACTGACTCAAATGTTAATCTCCTACCCAGAAACAATACTTCAGTCCAATCAAGTTGACAATATTAACCATCACACTACCCTTAGAATGGCCTACTTGGATTGTGCTTAAACTGTTTGTGCAAACAATGTGGCTTATCCTGCGTACCTGCTTTCCTTCTGGGGATCTGGAATTCTGGCATATACTAGGCAGAATGTGCCTATGTGGGCAGGCCCCAGTAGCAGCCCTGAGCACTTTGTCTCTAATGAGCTTCCTGGTAGACAACATTTCATAAGTGTTGTTACAATTTGTTGCTGAAGGAATTCAGTGTGTCCTACTAAGAGAGGACTCTGGAAGCTTGTTCCTGGTTTTCTCGACTTTGTCCCCTGAACCTTTTCCCTTTGCTGATTTTTGCTTTATATCCTTTCACTATAATAAATCATAATCATAAGTATGACTATACGCTGAGTCCTATGAATTTTCCTAGTAAATCACAAAACCTGAGGAATAGTCTTTGGAACCTCTAACACATTCTTAGAGGTCCACATTTGGCCCAAAGCTCTTTCTTGAGATCCAGACCCAAATGCTTGAAATCAAATTCTTGTTACCTGTTTAATCACTTTGAAGTCAAATGTAAAATTGAAGATACCATCTGTCCCTCTTCTTGTGGTCCTTATCTTTGTCAACATCACTACTACTCATTGGTCATCAATGCCAGAAACCAGGAAAGCTGGGATGCATAGTAAACTCCTCTAATTTTCTAGGCACATTTGATTTGTCACCAGCTGCTTTCAACTCTACCACCTAAATATATTTTAAAACCATCTCCTTCTCTCCATTTGCAGCCATTACCTTAGTTCAGGTTCTCATAACTTCACATATCATTTGCCTGCATTTTTAGCTCCAGCAAACAAATTCTCCGCACCAGTAACAGTTATCTTTCTAAAATACAAATATACATATGTTACTTCCAAGTGTAAATACTCTTGCGGCTCTCAACTGTCTTCATGATAAGCCCTCACTTCCTGAACTCTTTCCTTCTCCTCCTGTATAAATTAGGAGAGAAACTCAAAAATAATCCATACATTTACAGTTCAGTCATTTTCAACAAAGGCACCAAGAACAAATATTTGGGGTAAGGACTCTCTTCAATAAATGGTTCTGGGAAAATTGGACATCCATATGCAGAAGAAACAATAGAGAAACACTTCAGGATGTTGGTCTGGGCAAAGACTTCTCAAGTAAGACCTCAAAAGCACATGTAACCAAACAAAGAAAAAAAATGGACAAATGGGATAACACTGAGCTAAAACTCTCCATGGCACAGGAAACAACCAACAATGTGAAAAGACAACCTACAGAATAGGAGAAAGTATCTGCAGATTACCCATCTGACAACGGATTAACAACCAGAAAATATAAGGAGCCCAAGGAACTCAATAGAATAAAAACAAATAATTCAATTAAATATAGACAAAAGATCTAAATAGATAGTTCTCAAAAGAACACCAACAAGTATATGAAAAAATGCTCAACATCAATAATCATCAGGGAGATGCAAACCAAAACTACAATGAGATATCATCTCACCTGTTAAATGGCTTTTATCAAAAAGGCAATAATGGATACTTAGTGAGGTTGTGGAGAAAAGGGAATTTTCATACACAATTGGTAGGAATGTAAATTAGTACAGCCACTATTGACTGGGAGTAGTAGCTCATTCCTATAATCTCAGCACTTTGAGAGGCCAAGGAGGGAGGACTGCTTGAGCCTGGGAGTTCAAGACCACCATCTCTATAAAAAATGAAACAAATTCACCAGGCATGGTGGTGGGTGCTTGTTGCTCCCATCTATATGAGAGGCTGAGATGGGAAGACCACTTGAGCCCAGGAGATTGAGGCTATAGTGAGTTGTGATCATGCTACTACACTCTACCCTGGGCAACAGAGTAAGGCCTTGTCTCAAAAAAACAAAAAGGAAAGAAAAGGAAAATGTGGTCTATATGCACAATGGAATATTATTCATACATAAAAAAATGTAATCCTGTCATTTGGAACAACATGGATGGAACTGGAGGACATTATATTAAGTGAAATAAGCAAAGCATAGAAAGACAAATATTGCATAATCTCACTCAAATGTTGTACGAGCTAAAAAAAAAAAAAAAAGAACTCATAGAGACAGCAGAATGATGGTTACCAAAGGTTGGTAATGGTAGTAGAGTTGGGGGTTAAAGAGAAGATCCTCAACCGGTACAAAAATACAGTTAGATAACTGGAATAAGATCTAGTAATCAGTAGTACAACAGGATGACTAGAAATAATAATAAAAAAATATCTGAAAATGGAATTGGAATGCTCCTAACACAAATGATAAATGCTTGTGGTGATGAATACCTCAATTACCTTGATCTGATCATTACATATTGTATGCTTGTATAAAAATATTACATGTACCCTATAAATATGTACAACTATTATGTATTCATAATAATTAAAAATTTTTAAAATTCTAAAAGTAAATTAGTCTTCACAAGGCTATTCTCCAAAGCATCAGGCTGTTTCTGGCTTCCTAGACTGATTTTCGTGTCCTGCACTTATGCTTCCATAGAACCCTATGCTTTAGGCCATGAAATCTCTTACTCAGTGCCTACTGCACAGTAGATACTCAATAAATGTTTGTTGAAACAAGCCCATTCAAAAGTGGGCGAAGGATATGAACAGACACTTTACAAAAGAAGATATACAGGAGGCCAACAAACACATGAAAAAATGCTCATCATCACTGGTCATTAAAGAAATGCAAATCAAAACTATATTGAGATACCATCTCATGCCAGTTCAAACGGCGATCATTAAAAAATCTGGAGACAACAGATGCTGGAGAGGATGTGGAGAAACAGGAACACTTTTACACTGTTGGTGGGAGTGCAAATTAGTTCAACCATTGTGGAAGACAGTGTGGCAATTCCCTAAGGACTTAGAAATTCCATTTGACCCAGCAATCCCATTACTGGGTATATATCCAAAGGATTATAAATCATTCTACTATAAGGACACATGCACATGAATGTTCATAGCAGCACTGTCTACAATAGCAAAGACCTGGAACCAATCCAAATGCCCATCGATGATAGACTGGACAGGGAAAATATGGTACATATACACCATGGAATATTATGCAGCCATCAAAAACAATGAGTTCATGTCCTTTGTAGGGACATGGATGAACCTGGAAACCATCATTCTCAGCAAACTGACACAAGAGCAGAAAATCAAACACCGTATATTCTCACTCATAGGTGGGTGTTGAACAATGAGAACATGTGGACACAGGGAGGGGAGCACTACACGCTGGGGTCTGTTGGGGGAGAAATGGGGGAGGGATGGGGGGCGGGGAGGTGGGGAGAGATAGCATGGGGAGAAATGCCAGATACAGGTGATGGGGAGGAAGGCAGCAAATCACACTGCCATGTGTGTACCTTTACAACAATCTTGCATGTCCTTGACATGTACCCCAAAACATAAAATGCAATAAAAAAAAATTAAGAAAATAAATAAATAAATAAAAATAAATGTTTGTTGAATGGCTGAATGTTGAATGAAAAGGAGAAAGAGATTATGAGTGAGTTCTCTTTTTTCAAAATCTTGTTTTCTGATATTCTGCCATTTTAATTAAATGCACCAAAAGGAAAGCAACAAGGACAAAATTACCTCATAGTTTCTGTTGGCATCTGTTATAGTCCAGTATCTGTTGGGTATTCCCATACGCCCAAAGTCTGATATTGGGTCAATCAGTCTCCATCCACTTTCCCTCATCTCTTTCGAGAATTTGGGATTGTAAGAAAAAGCATAAAGATCTTCAGGTAATGCTGGAGAAGAGAGATAGGCGTGGGGAACAAAATGATGAGTGAAACCTAAAGATCATCAAACAATGCAAATAAAGGCTAGATTTCCTTTTCCAAAAGGGAATGTTTTGTCAGACAGTCCCAGAAAAGGACTGCGGTGTGTGCAAGTTTGCCTTTATGTAAGGAATTAAAACCTGGAGTATTGTTTGGGTTCTTCTTTTTAAAAAAAAAGTTTTAATTTTTTGTGGTATCAACACAAAATGGGATCTTTCTGCCTGGCTTCCTATAAAAAAGAATGCTGGATACTTGACTGAACTCAGGCTTCAGGGTTTCACATGTTAGGGAAGGAGTCTTTACCAAAAGATTTTAACTGGGCCCCCATGTCCCAATAGTACTGCTTATTGTAACATGTTGCACAACTTTAACAATGTTTTTGTATTCTACTTGTCAGGCCAACAGCAACTTCTGACTTACAAATGGCCACTTCCTCTCTTTTCTCTGTCAGTGCTGCTTCCTCCCTTCACAAGATATGGCATACAATCAAATAACTTATTTGACCGATTTATGTGGCAACAACTTCTCCGGAGATGAATGGAGCCTATCAGAGTCTCATAGGGCCATCCAGCAGGTAATTTTGTCAATAAAAATCAGCAAATATTGAGGAATTATTCTGGGCAAAGGGGGAAAAATGGGAGAGAAAATATAAGAGCCTGATTAAAATCAAAGACTAAAATCAGAGGAAGCTGATGGTTAATAGCCTAAGGTTGTGGGCTGGGGAATTAAAGGGTGAGGCTGGAGGAAGCATTAAGTCCTACATTAATGAGGACTCTGATGAACTGTCTTAGTCTTCTAGGTGGAATTGAAAGTAGGGGTGGAAATTGTGGGTCAAACAGCCTGTAGGAAAACAGGAAACAAATTTTGTTCCAAAGCAGTCTTTCTTCCTGAACTGAGGAAAAATTCACAAGTTGATACTTAAAAGGAGGGAGGGAGAGAGAAGAAAATATCTATTAAACATCTACAATATACTAATACATGAAGGTATTCAAGGCTCAAAACAACCCCCTTGGAGAGCTTTTACTCTCCTTACTTTTACAGGTAAAGAAAATGAGTTCAGAGGTTCTATAACTTTCCCAAATATCATGGAGCTAGTAAGTGGTAGAGCTCAGATCCAAACCCTGCTCTAACTCCATAGCCCTGATCTTTCCATTATGCCATTTTGGAAAAATACTAAAATGGTTTTAGATAAAAATGCTATCATAACTACCTGGCTGAGAAAGCTTGAGTAGTGAAATATAAACCTCATGGCACACAAGGTCAGAGTCTAAGACAAAATTGGCCACCCGGAAGTTCTTGCAGCGGAGTGTTAGGGGACAGCCCAGACTAGTGATGGGTAACTTCTCCACAGTGGCAATGTGATGGAGTGCAATCTGAAAAACATAAAAGAATGAGTGTAAACATACAGATGTGCAATATCTCTATCACTATCAGTATTCCCGACTCTCAGTAATGATTACATTATGACCAGATCTGTAGGCTACATCTATAGCCTACAATCATTCTTTGTAAGATACAACTGGGGTTCTCTCAAATAGAAATAGAGCATAATAGTTGTAAAGTAATGAGAAGCAGACTGCAGTGTCAGAAAACTTCTCTCTCCTTAAGGATACAAGATTAACAAGTTTGTGGGACAACTTTGCTGGATCACTTAAGAATAGATGACTTCTGGCATGCTGTGATGGAATTTACAATCACAAAATAATTGTTACAGAGGAAAGTAGGAACTTCTTTGCTTATATCAAATTACTAATTAAGATAATTATTAATAGCTGGTATTATGCTTTATTATAAACGAAGTAGTCCATGACCATTAGCTATTTAAGAAGAGCCATTTGATGTATAATCATCATGTTTCAGGAATGAAAAAAACAAAGCTCTGAGAAGTGAATTCCTCATTAGGTATCATATAGCCAAGAAGTAGCACAAACAGAATTTGAATCACAGCAGTCTAACCATAAGTCCAGGATTCTTCTCTGGGAATTGTAAAATCTCTAGTTCTGGAATAAGGATTTAACTAGAAATGTTAGGGAGGAACTATTTCTCTACATTTTAAACTCTAGTGACAGTAAAGCAAAGAATGTAGGATGATTACTCCTGTTCATACTGATGCCAGCAAAAAAAGAAATGCATGGAAAGGGAACTGATCAAAGAAAATGTGTCCAAATAATGTAATTCTCTCTTAATTGATTCAAAAAGCCATAGAATCATGGTTTTGCATTTTATTTTCTTATGTTCTTCTCCTATCCCTGTCTGATGCTTCTGCAACTATAGATCCTGGATGTGCTCTTTCTATTCTCTAGACTCCCTGTCCTGTGCCTGGAATGGTCTTCCAATCAACAGTGCCTTTTCTGCTCTCCCATCACCCCAATGCCCTAGTCCCTAATTTATTTGGAAAAGTCACCTCTTCAATGAAATCTTTCAATGGTATCTATCATCTAAGAATGGAGCAAATATGGAGATGATTCACATATTCCTAGGATAAATTTTCTTTTTTTTTTTTTTTATTGTACTTTAAGTTCTGGGGTATATGTGCAGATCTTGCAGGATTGTTGCATAGGTATATACATACCATGGTGGTTTGCTGTCTCCATCCCCCATCACCTACATCAGGCATTTCTCCCAGTGTTATCCCTCCCCAACCTCCCCACCACCCACTGTGCCCCCCCAGCCCCCCACCCCCCAACATAACCCAGCGTATGATGTTCCCATCCTTGTGCCCATGTGTTCTCATTGTTCAACATCTGACTATGAGTGAGAGAACATGCAGTGTTTGCATTTCTGTTCCTGTGTCACTTTGGTGAGAATGATAGTTTCCAGATTCATCCATGTCCCTACAAAAGACGTGAACTCATCCTTTTTTACGGCTGCATAGTATTCCATGGTGTATATGTGTCACATTTTCTCTGTCCAGTCTATCATCGATGGGCATTTGGGTTGGTTCCAAGTCTGCTATTGCAAACAGTGCCACAATGAACATATGTGTGCATGTGTCTTTATAATAGAATGATTTATAATCCTTTAGGTATATAGCCGGTAATGGGATTGCTGGGTCAAATGGTAGTTCTATTTCTAGATCCTTGGAGAATCGCCACACTGTCTTCCACAATGATTGAACTAATTTATACTCCCATCAACAGTGTAAAAGTGTTCCTATTTCTCCACATCCTCTCCAGCATCTGTTGTCTCCATACTTTTTAATGATCGCCATTCTAACTGGCATGAGATGGTATCTCAATGTGGTTTTGATTTACATTTCTTTAATGACCAGTGATGATAAGCATTTTTTCATGTTTTTGGCCTCATAAATGTCTTCTTTTGAAAAGTGTCTGTTCATATCCTTTGCCCACTTTTGAATGGATGTTTTTTTCTTGTAAATCTGCTTTAGTTCTTTGTAGAGTCTGGATATTAGCCCTTTGTCAGATGGGTAGATGGCAAAAAATCTTTCCCATTCTGTTGGTTGGCCATTCACTCTAATGATTGTTTCTTTTGCTGTGCAGAAACTCTTAAGTTTAATTAGATCTCATTTGTCTATTTTGGCTTTTGTTGCTTTTTTAAGGTAGTGTCTCACTCTGTTGCCTGAGCTTGAGTGCAGTGGCCTGATAGTGACTCACTGTAGCCTCAACCTCCTGGGCTCAAAGGAGATCCTCCTGCCTCAGCCTCCTGAGTAAGCTAGGACTACAGTTGTGTGTTACCATGCCTGGCTAATTTTTAATATTTTTTTTGTAGAGACTAGGTATCGCTTTGTTGCCCAAGCTGGTCTCAAACTCCTGGCCTCAAACAATCCTACTTTCTTAGCCCCCCAAAGTGCTGGGATTACAGGCGTGATTAATTTCCATCTTAATTGTTTTGTCAAACTAAAGTCATGCCATAACAGTTCTGGAGGTATCACAAAATGTAATAGGAATTAATCTATTCAATCTCAAAAAAGTGTGTTTGGGTAGTATGATACTGATAACTGAAATCAGGGCCCAGGCAAACAATTGTGGTGAAACTGGGAAGGGTAGGAGGGAGGCAGGGCAGACTAAGGCTAGGAAGAACTTCCCTAATTGGGTAAATAAGCCTCCTTTGACACACAGAAATAAGTGTAAGTTCTCCCTTCTAGATACAGTCCACTGAGTTTGAAATAATACCCAAAAGGAACAAATCTGGAGACATGTGTACTGTCTATAAATGTAGGTAGATAGGAGACAGGCTCATGGAACAGTACTAAAGAATTGGTTCCTAACCTGATAGAATTCCAAGATTCCTTACTAATTATATAATCTAACCAGCTCACTTTACAAATGAAAAAACAAGCCCAGAGAGGAAGAATCTATTGCCTAAGGTTACATAGCCAGTTAGTATCAGAGCTTATTCTAGCCCTGTTCTCATTCCTCTTTTGGCATTCTTATCATCACACCAAAGGGAGCAAGATACAATCTCCTATGGGGAAAGTTCATTTTTAAAAGGAAGTATTAAGATACTTCTTTCATATGCATACTCAATTCAATTTATTTTATACTTACATGATAGTGTTTACCATGTTCCAGGCATTGTTGTAAGCACTTATAAACATTCACTTTGTAATTCTTCTATCTTGACTTTTTAAAAATAATTCAAGGTATTATTTTATCTCTGTTTTACAGATGAAAGCAGCGGGACACAGAAAAGTTAAACAACTTGCCCAAGGTTACAAAAGTAGTAAATATTGAAACTGGAATTTCAACCTGAGCAGACTGGCTCTAAAGCTTTAATCACTAAGCTATGCTATATATAAAAAACATGTTGCACTTCTTATAAATGAAGAGGTCTAATCATAAATCCAACTAATAATTAAGATTAAATTATGATCTTTAGAATGGGGAAGGCATAAAGTAATGTTGGGGTGCTGAAGTAATTACAAAACATTCCTTAAAGGTGTAAAAAGAAACACATACAAATGTGTGTGTGTGAGCACACAAATATATACACTCAGGTAAAATCCTGTCTTAGGACAGAGAGATGGTCTAAATTACTGATGCCCAAGGTAAAGGCCATGAGGCCTTAGCATGAGCATCACCTAAGCCCTTTTTAGAAATTCAAAATCTTTGGCTTGAGATTCTGCATTTTTATCAAGTTCCCATATGCTACAGATGCTGCTGGTTCTTGAACTACATTTTATGGGTAGCAAGGCTTTAAATTACTTCAAGATGCTTACAAACTTATTTCAGGAAATGAGCAGAAACTATTCTACCTAAAAATAATTTAGCTAAACCTCAGGAATATACCCATGTAGAATAAAATGACTACAATGACTGCAGTCAATAACTTGAAGAAAGAGGAGTCCTATAATTCAGGCCATAGCAACATTATTAGCACAGGTCCTTTGAAGAAAAAGTTTTATAGTAATTTAAAATTTATACTTGAAATTTCAAGAAACCACCGTATAGAGAGCATGTATGCACAACTCTTTAAGACCCTTTAATATTTCTTCTCATGAACATACCCATGTTTCTTTCCGTGCTGTACCAGAAGCCTCCACATAGATCAGGTGGGTTGCAGTAAGATAAAGAATCCCGTTAGCTGGTTTCTTACTCACATAACGATCCAGCAATTTCACATTTTCTACCTGTTATTAGAGGAAAAAATACTGATTAAGTTACCAACTCACTACCTGTGATTGAAGTGGGGCAATTCAAAGCAAGATAAATGCTGTTAATTTGCTACAAAACTTGAGTCTTTCCAGTTACTGTCAAGATGGCAAACTAGTATGATCTGTATTATCTTTTCTGAAATCAGCCCTGGAAAAACTATGAAAGTAAGAGGAAAATCTGTATCCTAGAAAAGACAAAAATTATAGACAAAGTTTACAAGATGAGGTATGTATAAGTAAAAAAAATATATAGAACCTGAGAGTCTGCTAAGGTACCTATCTTGCTGGAAGAGAGTGCAGTTATTTTATGTGTAAAAAATAGTAAGAGTAGGGGCCGCACACGGTGGCTCACGCCTGTAAGCCCAGCACTTTGGGAGGCTGAGGCAGGTGGATCACGAGGTCAGGAGATTGACACCATCCTGGCCAACATGGTGAAACCCTGTTTCTACTAAAAATACAAAAATTAGCCAGGCATGGTGGTGCATGCCTAGAGTCCTAGCTACTCAGGAGGCTGAGGCAGGAGAATCACTTGAATCCAGGAGGCGGAGGCTGCAGTGAGCCAAGACCACACCACTACACTCCAGCCTGGGCAACAGAGCGAGACGGTCTCAGGAAAAAAAAAAAATCAATAAGGGTAAATAAGATGAAGACAGATCGTAAGTAACAGGACAAGAATAAAATAAAACAGAAAAGGAGAAAAAGAAAAAAGAAAAAGGGAGTACCATAAATAAAACGCATAAAAGGAAATGTCAGAATGAAGTCCCAATATAAAAGAAACTGCAATAAATGTATATGAATTAAACTTACCAATGAAAAGAAAGACACAGATTAAAACAAAAGATTCAACAATATTCAGATTAGAAGAGATATACTTTAGGGTCACAAAATGAAAATAATAAGATAGAATAATAATAAGATAGGCAAATATGAACCAAAATAAAGCTGAGGTAGCAGTCTCAATATCTGACTAAATAGAACTACATGACAAAAAGCAATAGAACAAGAAGACATATCCATCATAAATAGATATATATTGTATAATGCAGTCTCAAAATATATCAAGCAACTAGCAGAACTGCAAAGAGAAAAAGAACAAGTGCATGTGGATATTTTAATACTGTTCATGGATCAAGCAGACCAAAAAAAGAAATCAAGTGAAGATATGGAACACTTACACATTACAACTAAAAAACTCAAGCTATTATATATAGAATATAGCTCTATATCAAATACAACAATATATAACAAATACAACATTTAAGACAACAAAAAAAAATTCCAAAAAGAGACAATGATTACAGCTGTAAGTGAAGTATCAATAAATTCCAGTTTCAATATCATGGAGTTTGTTTTCTAACTCTAATGCAATAGCATTAGAAATTAATAACAAAATCATAGCCAAAATTTAGCATATATTTGAAAACAAAATAGCTTATTACTAAATTAACCTTGAGTTAAAAAGAAAAAGGCAACTAAGAAATATTTACAAGTGAATGATAATAAAAACACAACAAATAAAAATTTGTAGGAGACAGTAAACAACTAAGAAGTAAATATATAGCATTAAGTAAGTTTACCATAAAATGAGAAAGGTTAACAACAAACTAGTTAAAGACTCAATGCAATGGAAATAGCAAAAGAACAGAGAAATAAGATGATAAAGGACAGAAATTTAAAACCAGAGAATCCACCTCCACAGATACACATACACAGTCTGAATGGAAAAGATTAACAAAGCAAAATTTAATTCTTTCAAAAGGATAATAAGATAGATCTTTGCTAAAAAAAAGATGCAAATAAACAATATACAAAATGAAAAAGGGAAAACCATAAAAAATTAAAACTATAAGTATATTATGATCAACAATATGCTATAAATTGGAAAACTCACAAGAAGTATTTTTAAATCCCAATAGAAAAATAAAACGGCAATGGTAGTCAAATATTTTCCCTACAAAACCCTCAGGCCCAGATGATTTTATGTGTTTATTTTACTAAACTTCCAAAATATAATTAGCTACTACCTTATCCAATTGATTCCACTCACTGGAAAAAGAATAAATGTTACTCAGTCCATTTTATGAGGGCAATTTAATCTTGATTCTAAAATGAAATTGAGACAATTATAAAGTAATAAAGTTTAGGGATATTTCATTTATGAAATGTAGACATAAAAACACTAAATAATCAATCCAACAGTATATATTTAAAAATACATTTTGATCAAGTGCAGTTCATCAAAGGAAAGCACGGAGAGTTCAACATCAGAAAATGTCAGTATAATACATCACATGACCAAAAAGAAAAATCATACGCTTTACCTCAATCAATACAGAAAAAGAAGTATTTAACATAGCTTAATTCTATTTATAATGATAATCCTTAGTGAACAAAGAATAAAAGTAAACATCCTTAACTTAGTAAAACTTAAATACCAAAAACCTACAAAGAATGTTATGAATAACAAAGAAACTAAATGCATTAATTTAAAATTATGAACAAGAAAAACTAGACCTCTAACTATCACTGCAAATGTTTTAAATATCCTAGCTAAATACTATTAGAAAAGGAAGCGTGGAATTAGGAAATGGCAAGGATTAGAAAGAAAGTGCTATGTTTGGCATGCCTTACAGAGAAGGTAATCATCCAACTAGAAAAAAAATGAAAGAAAAAAATAAACCAAACTCTCAGAACTAATATTAAAGAGTTTAGCAAGGATACCAAATATAATATCAACCTAGAAAAGTCAATAGCATTTTCCTATACCAGCAATAACCACTTAGAAAACACCATTCACGATGGCCACAAAAACTATATAGAATCTAGAAATTAGCCTAACCAAGCATATACAAGACCTTTACTGATAAAACTTTAAAAGTCTAATAGGCCGGGCACGGTGGCTCAAGTCTGTAATCCCAGCACTTTGGGAGGCCAAGGTGGGTGGATCACGAGGTCGATTGATCGAGACCATCCTGGTCAACAAGATGAAACCCCGTCTCTACTAAAAATACAAAAATTAGCTGGGTATGGTGGCGCATGCCTGTAGTCCCAGCTACTTGGGAGGCTGAGGCAGGAGAATTGCTTGAACCCAGGAGGCAGAGGTTGCAGTGAGCCGAGATCGCACCATTGCACTCCAGCCTGGGTAACAAGAGAGAAACTCTATCTCAAAAAAAAAAAAAAAAAAAAAAAGTCTAATAAAGGATACAGAAGACAATCTAAAGAAATTATGTCTATGTTCTTGAATAGGACAACTTAATATAATGAAGATGGCAATTAGCCCTCACATTAATCTACCAATTCAATACAATTTCAATCATATTTCAAAGTGTATTTTCTAATAAACTTATTCTAAATTTATGTAGAACAAAACCCCAGAAATAGCTAAATCAACCTTTAAAAAAGTAGAGTGGAATATCTGCTCTACTAGGTATTAAAACATACCTAGGAAAAAATACGAACAAATAAAACAAAAAAACTCTAGTACTATTGCAAGAACAGAAAAATAGACCAATGTAAAAGGACCAGAGCTCAAAATCAGACTGATGTAAAAAATAAGAGCATAATAGAGCATAAACATGGCACTACAAATTGATAGACAAAAGAGTACTTACCAATGTGTAGGGGAAACAGCATTAGTACATGCAGAAAGATAAAGCCATATCCCTATCTAACACGATATACAAAAGTAGACTCTAGATGTAGCTATATGTAGCTTTTACATAAAACTATAAAGTTACTGGGAAAAATGCAGAGTACCTCAGATCTAGAAACAGAGAAAGACTTTTTAAAAATTAATAACAAAATGGTAGAAAAATATGTGCAACTCCTAAAAATAACAAGGAATTATTATCTAGAATATACAAGGGACTCCTACAAATCAACAAGAAAAAGAAGCTCCAAAAGAAAAATATATGGGCCGGGCATGGTGGTTCATGCCTGTACTCACGCCTATAATCCTAGCACTTTGGGAGGCCAAGGCAGGGAGATCACAAGGTCAGCAGTTCAAGAACAGCCTGACCAAAAAGGTGAAACCCCATCTCTACTAAAAATACAAAAAATTAGCCAGGCATGATGGTGTGCGCCTGTAATCCCAGCTACTTGGGAGGCTGAGACAGGAGAATCGCCTAGGTGACAGAGCAAGACTCTGTCTCAAAAAAAAAGAAAGAAAGAAAAGAAAAGAGAAAGAGAAAGAAAGAAAAGAAAAGAAAAATACATGAAGCATAAGAACAGGCAAGTTGCATAAGAGGCAATCCCAGAAGCATACAACCATGAAGAGAAGCTCAAAATATTGGGACTAAAATAAAGTTAAATTAAAATAAGATATTGCTTTAAGTCTACAAGATTTGCAAAAACTAGAAAGCTAAAAAATGGCAAGTGTTGGTAAGGTTGAAGGCACATAGAAATCCTCATCCACTACAACCAGGGTATTATAGACAGGTGAAGGCCATTCAGAAGGGCAATCTGGTATTACTTAATCAAAGTAAAAAACTGTATATCCTACGACTCAGCAATTCTATTCCTGAAAATGAGCCCAAAGAAATTTTCATGTAGGTCTATAAGAGGACGTATAAGGATGAATATGTTCATCACTTTGAGAATAACCAGGTATTACAGTTTGGATACTTGTCCCCATCCAAATCTCATGTTGAAATATAATCCCCAATGTTGGCAGTGGGACCTGGTGGGAAGTGACTGGATCATGTGAGTGAATTTCTCATGAATGGTTTGCACCATCCTTTGGTGCTGTCCTCATGATGAGTGAATTCTTGTGAGATCTGGTTGCTTAAAGGTGTGTGGCACCTTGCACTCTCTTTGCCCTGCACCAACCATGTGAGACGCCTGCTCCTAACCTTCACTTTATGCCATGATTGTAAGCTTTCTGAGGCCTCCTCAGAAGTGGATGTCTGTGTTATGGTTTCTGTACAGACTGCAGAACTATGAGCCAATTAAACCTCTTTTCTTTAAAAATTACCCAGCCTCAGGTATTTCTTTATTGCAATGCAAGAAAGGGCCAATTCAGAAAATCAAATGTGGTAGAATATTATGAAGCTATTAGAAGCAATGGGTTAGAGGTACACACAGCAAAATAAATATGACAAGTAAAAAAGAAAGAAACAGAATAATATACAGAAGGCATCACTATATAAACTAAAAACTCATGATGTAATACTATCATGTTTTGAAAGACACATTCAAATACAAATCACATTAATCACATTAGAATGATTGCCTATGACAGGGGAGTGGAATGGGGGAAAAAGCAGGCTAACTAAATAATTAAATAAAAACAAGATAGCTTTTCATGGGCCAATGATGATAAGTACCAAAAATTGAAGAGCACATGATGAACTCAATGCAATATACCTGAGGTTAGAAAAGTAAAACAAAACAAAAAGGCCACCTTTCCTTTTCAGAAACATGGGAAACATGGAATATAATCTTAGATATTTAAAAAGTGTTGTTGACCTCTTTAACTTATCTGCACTCATAGGTGAATGAGTGGTTCAGAACTCATGGTTCCAACATGTATGTCCGTAAACTTAGGCATCATGATTTTCATTTACAAAAAAAAGGAAAGGCGAGATGTACTGAACATCCCAGCCCAATGCTCTTTTCATTTCACGTATTCTCATGTTGACACCCAGGATTCATTAGCTCAAAGTCTGTCAGTGTGACCAATTATGTAGGCAAATTACATATGGCTTAAAGGGATAACACAAAAATGGTATCACCTTCTTCCTTGAAGACATTTAAGAAAAGGATATTCATTTATCTACTGAGGCCTTGATGCTTTCCCTTATACAGTCATGCACCACATTACAGTATTTCAGTCAACAATGGACCACAAATATAATGGTGGTGGGAGCAATAGACTATATACCACATAGCCTAGGTGTATAGAAGGTTGTGTAAGTATACTCTATATTGTTCAAACAATGACAAAATTGCCTAGTGAGGCACTTCTCAGAACATATCCCCATGGATAAGTGATGCATGACTGTAACTGTAAATGTGCTCTAATGAACGGAATATCCTAAATATCCAAGACAGACCAAGTATGGTGGATCAAGTCTGTAATCCCAGCACGTTGGGAGTCCAGGGTAGGAGGACTGCTTGAGCCCAGGAGTTCAACACTAACCTGGGCGACATAGCAAGAACCCATCTCTACAACAAACAACAAAAAGGATTAACCAGGCATGGTGGTGCATGCCTGTAATCCCAGCTACTTGGGAGGCTGAGCCAGAAGGATCACTTGAACTCAGGAGTTTGAAGCTGCAGTGAGCTATGATTGCACCATGCCACTCCACATCAGCCTAAGTGAGACAGCAAGACCCTATCTCAATCAATCAACAAATCAATATCAAAAATGTTCTCCTTATTATATATTCTTATAAAGTATAAATAACTTATTTACAAATAAGAAAAGCACTGCAAGGTTAACAGATGAAGTAGCCAAAGAACATGAAGAGATAATTCACATAAGAGAAAATAAAAATGTGATGAGTTAAATTTCACTAGTTATGACAGAAATGCTAATTCTAAATGACATGGGGCCACTATTTTATACTTAATAAATTTGCAAAACACCAAATGGTTGTGGTAAATCTGATATGCTTATACATGGCTGATTATAATGCTATATCACTTTTAGAAAGCAATATGAAAAAATGTCAAGAACATATAAGTATGAACCAGTATCCTTTGATCCAATAACCCTATCTTAGAAGTTTATCCTCAGAAAATCAAATTTATACACATGAGAATATTCCCTGAGATTCTATCAATAATAGGAGAAAACTAGAAACACCTATATGTCCAATAATAGAGAAAAGGATTAGGTAAATTTAAGAACATTATATTAAAATGGACTATTAAGTAGATAAATAATACTATGGTTCCTAGGTAGGTGCCTTTCACATATTAAATGTCAAAAAATTAGCTAGATCTGAAATATGGTGCCATTAAAAATTTTTCAATAACTGTATAAAAATATTTAACATAATAAATTAAAAAGTTAATTAACAGTATTAAAAATATGTTAAACACTGTAGGTACGCAAACAAAGATTGAGTGAGAACATAATGGAATGAAAATGGTAGCCTAAATGTAGAGTGACAAGATTTAGGGTAATCCTTGATGTTAAGATTTTTACAACCCTGTGGGATGTGCACATGTACCCCAGAGCTTAAAGTACAACTAAAAAAAGAAAAAGGAAACAAAAGACAATATAGAATTCTTTTTTTTTTTTTTTTTTTGAGACGGAGTTTCGCTCTTGCTACCTAGGCTGGAGTGCAATGGCGCGATCTTGGCTCACTGCAACCTCTGCCTCCTGGGTTCAGGCAATTCTCCTGCCTCAGCCTCCTGAGTAGCTGGGACTACAGGCACGCGCCACCATGCCCAGCTAATTTTTTGTATTTTTAGTAGAGACGGGGTTTCACCATGTTGACCAGGATGGTCTCGATCTTTTGACCTCATGATCCACCCGCCTCAGCCTCCCAAAGTGCTGGGATTACAGGCTTGAGCCACCGCGCCCGGCTTGACAATATAGAATTCTAATCAGCGGCTCATACTCGAAGAAAAGGCCTTGACCTATATTTAAAAATGAAGTGGTAAATAAATATACATTTATAAAGTGAAAAAAAAACTTTTTTATTGTGAAATAATTATAGATTAATTGGAAATTGCAAAAAAAGTTTACAGGAAAGTCCCATGGACCGTTTTGCCCAGTCTCCCAAAGTTTAGCATCTTACATAAGTACCAAAATCAGGAAAATGATATTGGTACAATCCACAGATCTTACTCAGATTATACCCATTACACATGTAGTTATACATGTACACCATGTACAGTTATAAATTGTGTGTATGGTTACACACAATTATATCACATATATAGCTTTGTGTAACAATCACCACAATCATGATGCATACATATATAACACAAAACTCCCTTCTGCTATTTCTTTAAAATCACAACCCATTCCTTCTCCATTGAACCCTTGGCAAACACTAATCTGGTCTTCATCTCTACAATTAATTTTTAAAGAATATTATATAAATAGAACCATTTGGTATGTAACATTTTGAGATTGCCCTTATTCACCCAGCATAATTCTCTTAAGATTCATCAACTGTTTGCATCTATCAATGGTTTGCCTCTTTTTATTGATGAGCAGTATTGCAACTATACGGATATATAACAATTTACCTAACCATTTACTAACTGAAGGGACATAAGGGTAGTTTCCAGTTTTTGGCTATTATGAATAAAGCTGCTATGAACATTAGTGCACAAGTTTCCACATGAAAACAAGTTTTCATTTCTCTGGGATAAATGGCCAAGAGTGCAATTGCTGTAATATTTTTTAATGACAAATTAAAATGCATACATATGCACTTAAAGGAAAACTTCATTGTCAGACAAATAACTGACAGGGCTGGGCCAGTCAATCCACAGATCCCAGTAACACTAATCTAGGGAGTATGTCCCAAGCCAAAAGTGGGAACAAAGAGAGATGATAAATAAACACTGTCTTATACTCTACATGTGTTATCATATTTAATTCATAATAACTATTTAAGATCAGTGATACTGTTAATATCATTTCATATATGTGGAAACTGGGTCTCAGAGAGGTAAATTAACTTATGGAAGACCACACAGGAGGTTAAGTGGTGAGGTAAAGGCAGGCAGTAAGAAGCAAGAATCCAAACTATTAACCATTTGATATGGTTTGGATTTGTATCCCTGCCCAAATCCTATGTTGAATTGTAATCCCCAATGTTAAAGGAGGGGCCTGGTGGGAGGTAAATGGATCATGAGGGCAGATCATGAGGGCTGTTCTCATAGCAGTGAGTTCTCATGAGATCTGGTTGTTTAAAAGAGTGTAGCACCTCTCTTTCTCTTTCTCTCTCTCTCTCTCTCTCTCTCTCTCTCTCTCTCTCTCTCTCTCTCCCTCCCTCCCTCCTGCTCCAGCCATGTGAAAAGAAGCCTGCTTCCCCTTCGCCTCCTGCCATGATTCAAAGTTTCCTAAGGCCTCTTCAGCCATAGTACTTGTACAGCTTGCAGAACTGTGAGTCAATTAAACCTCTTTTCTTTATAAATCACCCACTCTCTGGTTATTTCTTTATAGCAATGTGAGAATAAACTAATACATCATTATACAATACTGCCACAGACTTATTAACTGTGTGTGGTTGGGGAGAGGAAGGGAACTGAAAAAAACCTCCCATCCTTATGGCCCACCCTCTAAAAGAGAAAAGGAAAGGTAACAAAAATGTAGTCAAGGCATGAATGCTAGGGGAAGATGCCAAGATACCCAAATCAAAGCACACCGCAATCTCTTTTGGCAGGGAAAGATAAGAGACCACGCAGTAATAATGGGAACTTCCTGCCAAAGTAACTGAATCTGAAGAACACTGATCTTGTAGTAAGATGGTACAGCCCTGGTCTCAAAGGAAAATGACAAAAAGACCCAGGAAGTTTTCTTTCAGCCAGAAATCTTGATGTTCACTCTACCACAGAGTCAGATACCAGCAAAAATAGAAACAACTAAAGTTAGATTTAATTAAATAATTCTTTTTTGAATGCTTACTATGTACCAGATTCTGTGCCCAACAATGTTACGGGAAATCAAAGTAGAATGTATGACACATTATAAATTATAAACTCCCAGGAGTTTATAATTTGTTGAAGAAATGCAAACATGAACCCAACTCAATGCAACATAATAAAAGACACCCTGTGATAAATGCCAAAACAGGTTCATGAACAGAGCACTAGAGCAACCAAAGGTCCAAGTTTCAGAAAGATTCCCCTGGGAGACACCTAGAACTGAACATTCAAAGGCATTATTTCTTTAATTCAAGATTCTTGAGTATCTACTATTTTCAAAGTATGGAGTTAGGTGTTTTAAGGGAAAATGAAATAAACAAGGCATGATCCCTCCATACAATCATCCATTTAACAAACATTCATGGAGAATCTACTGTATGTCAGGCACTGTGTCAAATGTTATAGAATTAAAGTATCTAAGCATACTCTTCACCCTAAAAGACTGCCTATCTTTAATAGAAAAAGAGGCTATATAAACGAGGAAATTAAGGGTTGTGCATGCTCTATATACTTCATGTATAGAATTGCTACAAAAAAGAGAGTGAGCTTTGTGTAGGAGATGGGAGGCAACAAAGGGAGGCCCTTTACAGAGAGGTCAATACCTAGGCTTTGCTCAATATGCTGAATTTATGAAAGATGAAAAGGAATTCAAAATATAGAGGTGGGGAAAGGAACAACATTCTAGACAATGGGAGCACTATGAAACAAGGAGCCAGATACTGCCAGAGCCTAAAGTGGAAGTGGAAGATGAGTCAGAAAGTAAGGCTAGAGAGGTAGGCAGGGGCCATTTTATAAAGAATACTATATACAAGGTGAATAAATTTGGCAACAGACAAGCCAATGTATAGGAGGCTTTTGAGCTGAAGATAAATGTAGTCATATGTGTTTTTGAAAGTTCATTCTGACAACAATATAGAAATGAGATCAGAAGCAAGGCTCGTCTAGCTAGTAATTCAGGTGAGAAATAATGAGTCTTTGAACTCAGAGTGGCAGTAGTTATGTACAGAAGAGAGGATGTATCAGAAAAACATTTAGAAGGAAAAATGGACACTAAAAGGACTAGATGACCAACTGAACATGAAGTGTGAAAGAAAAGGACCCTAGGATAACAGGCTGCTGAATTGGTTGATCAGGTAGACGGTAGATGATGGTGTCAGCACTGTAACTGCAACTACTAGAGAAGAAATTGGATAGAAATAATTATGAGTTTAGTTTGAAACTTGTTGGGTTTGATATACTTAGGGACTATTTAGGTAGAGATAGGCATTCATCAGATGTATGCTCAGATCTGGAAATCAGAAGAGAATATGTGACCTGGAGAAAATAATTTGGAGTTGTTAGTTCAGTGATTTAAAATCATGAGAGAAGATAGGATTACCAAGGGAATATGCAAAGAATGACATGAGACAGCCAAAATGGAACTCCACAGCATCCACAACATTTATAGGGCAGACACAGAAGAAGGCTTGGCAAAAGCATTGGTTAGAAGTAGAAGGAAATACAAGAGTGAATGGTATACTGGAAGCCAAAGGAATGCAGATCTTCATGCAGTTCAGGAAACAAAGAACTAAATATGTCTATATGACATGGTCATGAGTGAGGTCACTGTTGACCTCAGCAAATGAATTATCAGTAAAGGAGTCAGACTGGAAACTTAAGTGAATATTACTGAGAGATAATGCCATCTCCAGAGAGTGAGCCTAACCTGCTCTTTCAGAAGCTTTGCTGAGAAAAATATATATATATATATAAAGGAAGAATAGTGGTCAGGGAGGAATACCTTTGATAAAGCAGGATATACTAGAAGAGAAACTTAAGCATGTTTGCAGACAAGAGGGAAGGAAGACAAAGGATATAGGAGAGATATTAATAACCACTTAAGATACCTAAAGCCATTGGGGAAGCTGATCAACAGTTTTGGTGGAGTGCTTAGCTTAATATTCTAATTTGAGAAGGTTAAAAGGAGAAAAGAGATTTTGCAAATTCCAGTTTCCAGACTAGCATATAAAGAGCCCAGAAGTATTACTCCTGCCCTCATATAAAGAAAATAGCTGAACACACTGAAAATCAATAATTCTCAGACCCATCGGAGAATTGAGATCACAGGGCAAACAACTCCCCCCAAAATTGCAGAGACAGACAGGCAGATACAAGGATCATAACTCATCAGAGAAGAATCCCAGAAGTGAGAAACTTCCACAGGAACCATTACTGAATTTTTCCCAGTACATCATATCTTTCAAAAAAATCTGTGAGGCATAAGAAAAGAAAAAAAAAAAAAAAAAAAAGTTTTGAAGGCATAGAGCAAGCATTAGAACCAGACTCATAGATGGCAAAGATGTTAACATTATCAAACCAAGAATTTAAAACAACTATCACAATATGCTAAGGGCTCTCATGCAAAAAGTAGACAACATGCAAGAACAGACGGGTGTAGGCAGTGAGATAGAAACTCTAAGAAACAGTCAAAAGGAAATCCTCCAAATCAAAAACACTGTAATATAAGTAAATAATATCCTTTATGGACCCATCAATGAACTAGAAATAGATGAGAAAAAAATCAGTAAACTTGATGAAATATCAGAATAAACTTCCAAAACTGAAATTCAAACAGAAAAAAATTATGGAAAAAGAACATCTAAGAACTGCGCATAATTACAAAAAGCATAGTATATGTATAATGTGAATACCAGAAGGAGAAGAAAGAAAGGAACAGATAAACACTTTGAAGCATTAATGACTGAAAAATTTCCACAAAATTAATGATAGAACCAAACCACAAGTCCAGGAAGATCAGAGAGCACTAAGTGGAATAAATAACAAAAAAATCCTCAAGGAAACCAGATGAAGAAAAATATCTCACATATAAAAGAAAAAGGATAAAAATTGCATTAGATTTCTCTATATCATGTAAGCGAGAAGGAAGTAAAGTAAAATTTAAAGTATTGGGGAAAAAAAAAACTCACCAATGTAGAATTCTATATTCAGCAAAATTATACTTCAAACATGATGGACAAATAAAGACCCAGACAAACAAAATTTGAGGAAATTTGTCAGCAGTAGACCTCCCTTATAAGAAATATTAACAGAAGTTTTTCAGAGAGAAGAAAAATGATATAGTTCATAAACCTGGACCTATATCAAGAATGAAACAATATTAGAGAAGGAATAAATTAAAGTAAAATATTTCATTTTTCTTAATTGATCTAAGAGTTAACAGTTTGTTAAAAAAAATAGGAACAATGTATTTGGTGATTGTAACTTATGAATATGTAAAATTAATGACAACAATGCTATAAAGGGCAGAATGGAAGAACTGGGAATCCTCTGATATAAGCTACTTGCACCACTTATAAAGTGGTATTGGGTTATGTGAGAGAGGACTTAGGTTCTTTGTAAATGTATACTACAAACTCAAAGGCAAACACTAAAAAATGTAAAAAAAAAAAAAAAAAAAAAAGGATAATCATTATGCTAA
Organism: Saimiri boliviensis; assembly: GCF_048565385.1. NCBI lineage: Eukaryota > Metazoa > Chordata > Mammalia > Primates > Cebidae > Saimiri > Saimiri boliviensis. The sequence continues at coordinate 54,088,656 of NC_133470.1, forward strand.
GAGAGGGGAAAAAAAGAATCATATAAAACATTCAATTAAAACCAGAGAAGACTACAAAACATGAGAAGACAAAAATAAGTAACAAAACAAGGGCAACAGTAACAAATAAACCAACCACATCAATAATTAGTTTAATTATCAATTAAAAGACAGAGACTGTCAGAGTAGATCAAAAAACAAGACCAAAATATATGTTGTCTACAAGAAACCCACTTAAAAACCCAAATATAAAAACACATACATTAATAGTAAATGGATCTTCTATTTAAGAAGAAAAAGTCCTACACATCCATATATGCTCATCACCTGGTTCAATTACTAGCTCCCTCATCCTCTACATGCTTTCATCTATACTTCTCTCATGGCCTTGATCATGGCAGATGTGCATTACATTGTGGTCCAGAATGATTTATTTTTATATTCTCCATGATACTGAGTCTAACAGAGTTAGTGCTCACAAATGAGTCAAGGAAGTATCATCAGCATTTAAGAAACAGAATAAGGATTGTACCCAGCCAAGTGTAAAATGAAAGTAGTTAAAAGAGAAATGAAAACGGTTGCAGAACACCTAAAGTGGGTTGAATGGCAGCCTCCTGAAAGACAGGTCATCTTTCTAATACCTGGACCCTGTGGATATAACCCTGTTTGGAAAAGGGGTCTTGGCAGATGTGAGTAAGTTGGATCTAAGATGAAATCATCCAGAACTGACAAGGTGGGCCATAAATCCAATGATAAGTGTCCTTAAAACAGACAGAGAGGAGACGGCACACAGAGAAAGCCATGTGAAATGGAGGCAGAGATTGGAGCAATGGGTACAGGCACCATGAATCATGCTGACAGCTACCAGAAACTGGAAGAAGCAATAAGGAAGGATTCTCCCTTAAAGCCTCCAGAGAGAGGGCAGCCCTGCCAACACGTGAGTTTCAGACTTCTGGGCTCCTCAACTGTGAAAAAACAAATTTCTATTGTTTTAAGCCAGAAAAAAAAAAAAAAAAAAAGGAATAGCCAGCTGTGATGGCTCACACCTATAATCCCAGTACTTTGGGAGGCCAAGGCAGGAGGATCATTTGAGCTCAGGAGTTTGAGACCAGCCTGGGAAACATGGCAAAACTCCATCTCTACAAAAAATACAAAAATTAGCTGGGCATGGTGGTAGGTGCCTGTAGTCCCAGCCACTCTGGAAACTGAGGAGATGAAAGGATTGCCTGAACCTGGGAGGCAGAGACTGCAGTGTGCTGAGAGCACACTACTCCACTCTATCCTGGGTGACAGGGAGAGACTGTCTCAAAAGAAAAAAAAAAAAAAAGCAAATGGATGAAGAAAGAAATATCATGCTTACACTAATCAAAAGAAGTTGAAGTACACATATTAATATAAGACAAAGCAGACTTCAGAGCAAGGAAAATTATCAGGAATAAAGAGCAGTGGAACGGTGTCCCTCAAAAATTCATATGGTGAAATCTAATACCTGCCAATGCAATAGTATTAAAAGGTGGGGTATTTAGGTGGTGATTAGTTCATGAGGGCTCTCTCCTAATAAAAGGGATTAGTGCCCTTATGAAAGAGGCTTAAACCAGGTGCGGTGGCTCATGCCTGTAATCTCAGCATTTTGGGAGGCCGAGGCGGGTGGATCACGAGGTCAAGAGATCGAGACCATCCTGGTCAACATAGTGAAACCCCGTCTCTACTAAAAATACAAAAAATTAGTTGGGCATGGTGGCACTTGCCTGTAATCCCAGCTACTCAGGAAGCTGAGGCAGGAAAATTGCCTGAACCCAGGAGGCGGAGGTTGCAGTGAGCCGAGATCGCACCATTGCACTCCAGCCTGAGTAACAAGAGCGAAACTCAGTCTCAAAAAGAAAGAGGCTTAAAGGAGCCTCTTTGCTCCTTCTGCCATGTAAGGAGGCAGCAAAAAGAACACTGTCTATGAGCCAGGAAGTAGGCCCTCACCAGACACCAAATCTGCATGCATCTTATCTTGGGCTTCGCACCCTCCAGAACTTAGAGCAATAAATTCTATTGTTTCACTGAGTGATATGTTTGGCTCTGTGTTCCCATTCAAATCTCTTATTGAACTATAATCCTCAGTGTTGGAGGACTGGCCTGGTAGGAGATGACTGGATCATGAGGGTGGACTTCCCCTTGCTGTTTTCATGATAGTGAGTGAGTTCTCACAAGATCTGGTTATTTAAAAGTGTGTAGCACTTCCCCTTTCACTCTCTTTCCTGTTCCACCCATGTGAAGATGTGCCTACTTCCCTTTTGCTTCCACCATGATTGTAAGTTACCTGAGGCTTCTCCAGCCATACATCCTGTACAGCCTGCAGAACTGTGAGTCAGTTAAACCTCTTTTCTTCATAAATTACCCAGTCTCAGGTAGTTCCTTATAGCAATGCAAGAACAGACTAATAGAGAAAATTGGTACCAGAAAAGAGGAACATTGCTAAAAAGCTACCTGAAAATGTGGAAGCAGCTTTGAAACTGGGTAACAGGCAGAAGGTGGAAAAGTTTGGAGGGCTCACAAGAAGACAGGAAGATAAAGGAAAGTTTAGAACTTCCCAGAGACTTGTTGAATGGTTGTGACCAAAGTTGATAGTGATATGGACAATGAAGTCCAGGCTGAGGCTCAGGAGTGAATCATGGTTTCATGGTCTGGGCCCAGGGCCCTGCTGCCCTGAGCAACCTCAGGACACTCCTGTGCCCCAGCCACTCCAGCTCCAGTCATGGCTAAAAGGACCCCAGATATGTCTCAGCATGCTGCTCCAGAGGGTGCAAGCTGCAATACTTGGCAGCTTCCACATGGTGTTAAGCCTGCAGGTGCTCAGAGGGCAAGAAATGAGGCCTAGGTGCCTCCACCTAGATTTCAGAGGCTGTGTGGAGAGGCCTGGATGTCCAGGTAGAAGTCTGCTGCAGAGGCAGAGCCTTCATGAAGTACCTCTGCTAGGGTAGTGTGGAGGAGGGATATGGGATTGAAGCCCTCACACAGAGCCCCCACTGGGGCACTGGTTAGTGGAGCTGTGAGAAGAGGGCCACCATCCTCCAGACCCCAAAATGGTAGATGCACCCACAGCTTGCACCGTGTACCTGGAAAAGCCGCAAGCACTCTACACCAGCCTATAAAAGCAGCCAAGGGGGCTGTATCCTGCAGCCTTGGGCAAAGACGCCCAAGGTCTTGTGAGCCCACCCTTTGCATCACTGTGGCCTGGATGTGAGACATAGAGTCAAAGAATATTCTTTTGGAGCTTTAATATTTAATGACTGTCCTGCTGGGTTCGAACTTGCATGGAGCCTGTAGCCTCTTTGTTTTGGCCAATATATCCCCTTTGGAATGGGAGCATTTACCCAATGCCTGTACCTCTACTGTATCTTGGAAGTAACTAACTTGTTTTTGATTTTACAGGCCCTTAGGAAGAAGGGATGTGCCTTGTCTCAGATAAAACTTTGGACTTTAACTTTGAATTAAACCTGGAATGAGTTAAGACTCGGGAGGACTGTTAGAAAGGTATGACTATGTTTTGAAATGTGAGGACATAAGATTTGGGAGGGGCTGGGGAGGAATTATATGGTTTGGCTCTGTGTCCTATCCAAATCTCATGTCAAATTATAATCCCCAATGTTGGAGGAAGTGCCCAGTGGGAGGCAATTGGATCATGGGGCAGACTTCCGTCTTGCTGTTCTCATGACAGTAAGTGAGTTCTCATGATATCTCATTGTTTACAAGTGTGTAGCACTTCCCCTTTGGCTCTCTCTCTCTCCTACTCTGCCAGTGAAGATGTGCTTGCTTCCCGTTCACCTTCTGCCATGATTATAAATTTCCTGAGTCCTTCCCAGCCATGCTTCCTGTACAGCCTGTGGATCTGTGAGTCTATTAAACTTCTTTTCTTCATAAATTACCCAGTCTTGGGTAGTTTCTTACAGCAATGCAAGAAAAGACTAATACACTAAGTCTATAGTATTTTTGTTATAACAGCCTGAACAGACTAAAAAAGAAAAATTATATAAAAATAGAGGGGTCACTTCTCTAAGAACATATTTTTTAAGTCTTTTTATTTTTCCACAAGCCGACATCTGCAAGTAGAAAAAAATATTTAACATTTATATGCTTGACAACCAAGCGACAAAATATATGAGGCAAAAACTGATAGAGTTGCAAGGAGAAAAAAATGAATTCCCTATTATAGTTGAAGGCTTTAAAACCCTGCTATTGACAGATCTAGCAGGCAGAAAATCAGTAAGAACGTAGTTCAACTGAACCAGCACCATCAATCAAATAGATACAACTAACAACTATAGAAAACTTCATCCAACAACAGCTAAATACACACTCTTCTCAAGTTCACATGGAATATTTGCCAACACAGACCAGGTCCTGGGCCATAAAACATACCTTGACAAATTTAAAATTTTAGGAATTATACAAAGTATGCTCACAGACTACAATAAAATTAAACCAGAAATAAATAACAGAAAGACAGTTGAAAACCAAAAGATACTAGGGTTGTTTTTTTTTTCCCCCAGACAAGGTCTCACTTTGTTGACCAGGCTGGAGTGTAATGGCATAATCAGGGCTCACAGCAGCCTCAACCTCCTGGACGCAAGTGATCCTTCCATCTCAGCCTCCCAAGTAGTTGGGATTAAAGGCATGCATCACTGTGCCAAGCTAATTTTTTAATTTTTATAGAGAAGAATTTTCACTATATTTCCCAGGCTGGTCTCAAAATCCTGGCCTCAAATGATCCTCCTGCCTTGGCCTCCCAAAATGCTAGGGTCTCAGGCATGAGCCAATGTGCCCAGCCTGACACTTGAATATAATAACACAATTCTAAATAACATATGAATCAAATAATTTGCAAGAAAAATGTTTTTAAAACATTTCAAACTAAAAGAAAATACACCTTAACAAAATTTGAAGGATATAGCAAAAGCAGTGCTTAGAAGAACATATATAGCATCAAATGCATATATTAGACAAAAGAAAAAAATCTAAACTATAATCTAAGCTTCTACTTTAGAAACCTAAAAAAATAAGAACAAATTTAATCCAAAGTAAACTTCTGAAATAGTATAGAGTAGAAATCAATGAAATTGATAACAGGAAATCAGTAGAGAAAATCAACAAAACCAAAAGCTGGTTCTTTGAAAAGATCAAGAAATTGATAAGATGGTAGCCAGGCTAACTACGAAAGAGAGTAAAGACACAAAAAACATCAGAAATGAAAGAGGGACCATTACTACTGATCCCATGTACATAATGAAACAATATTATGAATAGCTATATGTTTATGTCCACAAATTTGATAATATAGATGAAATGGACCAATACATCAAAATACGCAGTCTACCAAAAATCATACAAGGAAAAGCAGATAATCTGATAATCTGAGTGGGCCATATCTATTACACAAACAAAATCCAAAATTAGTAATCTAAAACAGAAAAAGTATAGGTCCAAATGGTTTCACCAGTGAATTCTAACAAACAATTAAAAAAAAAAAATTATAGCAATTCTCTACCATCTCTTCAAAATAGAAGCAAAGAGAATATTTCCTAACTCATTCTATAAGACCAACATGACCCTAATTTCAAAACCAGAAAAGACATTACTAGAAAGGAAAAGCATAGATTATTCTTTTTCATAAATATAGATGCAAATATCCTCAACAAAATATTGGTTTATTAGTTTGCTAGGGCTACCATAACAAAGTACCAGAAACTGGGTAGCTTAAACAAAAGAAATTTAGTACCTCACCGTTCTGGAGTCTAGACAACTAGAATCAAGGTGTTAGCAGAACCGATTCCTTCTGAAAGATGTGAAAGAAGGATCTAATCCAGTCTTCTCCCTTGGCTTGTAGATAGACATCTTCTCCTCATGTCTTTTCACATCAGCTTCCCAATACGCATGCCTGTGTCCAAATATCTCCTTATAACCCAGGCATATTGGGTTAGGGCTCAACCAAATGCCATCATTTTAACTTCATTACCTCTGTGAAGGCCCAATCTCAAAAAAGATCATATTCTGAGGTATTGGAGGTTAGGACTTCAACATATGAACTTTTTGGGGGACACAATTCATCCCATAACAATTAGCAAGTTGAATCCAACAATGTATGAAAATAATTATGCACCAGAACCAAGTGGGATTTACTCCAGGTATGTAATGCTGGTTCAACATTTAAAATCAATTAATGTAATCCATTACATCATCAAGCTAAAGCACACACACACACAAAAAAAAAAAAACCCCACAGAATCATACCACAGCATTTGACAAAATCCAATTCCCATTACGACAAAACCTCTCAGCAAACTAGGAACAGAGAGGCATTTCCTCAACTTGATAAATAACATCTTAAAAAAACCTACACATAACATCAGTGACTTAGCCTCACAAACACAAACCTTCTTTCAGTTAAACCAGGGAAATGATTCCACTGCACTGTGCTAGTTTCCCAATTATGCTTGCCACTGAGGTTACTGCAAACACCAAATGAATATGTGTCTGACTACACTTTGTAAACCACAAGAGATGATTATTCCAAAACAGTATTACCCAGAAATGCTCACACATTTCAGATTTCCACTAAATAATTATGTTATGGCTGTAGCAATTAAACTCTGCAGTGACTTAGCCTCACAAACACAAACCTTCTTTCAATTAAACCAGTGGTACTACCTGGGCTATATGCCAGAAGAGATTCAAAAAAAAAAAAAAAAAACATATTCTGGCCCCACCCTCAAAGGCTGATTTAATTGCTCTGAGGTGAGGCATTTGAATTTTTTAAGCTCCATGGGTGATTCTATTGTGTAGCCATTGTTGAGAACCACTGAATTAATCCAAACTTCATCTAAACAAAATTGGCATTTGAGAAAAACTAAAGACATGGGGAAAATCCATTGATCTGGAATTATTCTTAAAAACAACCGCTTTAGGGCAATGACTCTCCTGCTTAGTTGAATATTAGCACTGAATAACTTCAAAAAATACTGATTCTTGGGTCCCACCCCTAGATATTCTAATATAAATGATCTCAAGAGTCTAAAACAAAGTTCTCCAGGTGATTCTAGTATGTAGCCAAGGATGAGACTCACATTTCATCCCATTCATCCTCTTATTTTCCAGGGCTAGGTTCCAAGGTTCACCCTTAAATACTGAAACAACTACTATAATACCAAAACAGAGAATCTACTATACACCAACTATTGAGCTTTTCATGTTATATTATATTTTAATCCTTACTACAACAGTGCAGTTATGCTCCAAAGTAAAAAGATCTCTTTTTATCGCCTGACCCTAGAATTCTGTCCTGCAAAGTCTTTCTTAAAACTGTTTTCCAATTCCAAGAATTCTTATTTTCATGTACAAGCTAGGAAGGCATTCATTTCCATCACAGAGCCATCCTTGCTGGAGGCACATATATAGATTAGATATATAGATATAGATATAGATATAGATATAGATATAGATAAATTTTAACAAAATTATTGGAGACAGTATTAGTCCATCCTCAACCTGCTATAAAATACCTGAGACTGGGTAATATATAAAGAAAAGAGGTTTAATTGGCTCACAGTTCTGCAGGCTGTACAGTAAGCATAATGCTGGCATGTACTCAGCTTCTGGGGAGGCCTCAGGAAGCTCACAATCAAGGTGGAAGGTAAACCAGGAGCAGGCACTCACACAGCTGAGAGAAGGCACAAAAGGGGGAGGAGGAGCCACACACTTTCAAATAACCAGATCTCATGAGAATTCACTATCACCAGAATAGCACCAGAAGGATGGTACAAAACCACTCATGAGAGATGCATCCCCATCATCCAATCACCTCCTACCAGTCCCCATATCAACACTGAAGATTATAATTGAACATGAGGTTTGACAAGGACAGATCCAAACCATATTATTCTGCCCCTGGTCTCCCAAATCTCATGTCCTACTCACATTGGAAAATACAATCATGCCTTCCCAATCATCCCCAGAAAGTCTTAACTCATTCCGGCATTAACTCAAAAGTCCAAAGTCTCATCTGAAACAAGGTAAGTTCCTTCTATTTCCTGGCCTGTAAAATCAAAAAAAGTTAGTTACTTCTAAGATACAGTGGAGTTATAAGCATTGGGTAAACATTTCCATTTCAAAAGGGAGAAATCAGCCAAAAGACAGGAGCTATAGGCCCCAGGCAATCCAGCCAAGTTCTTTGCTAAGGCGTAACACATGTGACCTTTGGCTCCATTTCCCAGTAAGTTCCTTGTTTTCATCTGAGACCTCATCAGCCTGAACTTCATTGTCTATATCACTATCAGCATTTTGTTCACAACCATTTATCCAGTCTTTAGGAAGTTCCAAACTTTCCCTCATCTTCCTGTCTTCTTCTGAGCCCTGCAAACTCTTCCAACCTCTGCCCGTTACCCAGTTCCAAAGCTGCTTCCAGATTTTCAGGTATCTTTATAGTAATGCCCCACTCCTCAGTATCAATTTTCTGTATTAGGCTGTTCTTGCATTGCTATAAAGGAATACCTAGAACTGGGTAATTTATAAAGACAAAAGGTTTAATTGGCTCAAAGTTTTGCAGGCTTTAAAGAAAGAATGGTGGTGGCATCTGCTAGACTTCTTGGGAGGCCTCAGGAATTTTATAACCATGGTGGAAGGTGAAGGGGGAGCAGGTATCTCACATGGCAGAGCAAGAGCAAGGGTAGGGGGGAGGTGCCACATACTTTTAAACAACCAGATCTTATAACTCACTCACTATCATGTGGACAGCACCAGAAGGATGCTGATAAACAATTCATGACAAGTTCATTCCCATGATCCAATTACCTCCCACTAGGCCCCGTCTCCAACACTGGGGATTACAATTCAACTTGAGATTTGGTGAGGACACAGATCCAAATCACATCAGAGACCACTGCTTTGGACAAACCTCCTGCACTTGGTCCCAACAGACCAGACCAAACCAATACAAAATGACTCCTGTTAAATCTATCATAATCAAACTGAAACTTTAAAGAAACATATAAATCCCAAAATGGACCAGTTTTTCCTGAAAACAGGAGACTCCAGTCTACCTGAATCAACTTAATAAGGAATTCTTCTCTGCTTTCACTCTGACAAAAAAGGTAACCTGAAGTAACCTCATGTTAACTTTTTTTTTTCTATTCTGTTTTCTGATTCCCACATTACAAAATATACTATTCTGCTAATGCCCAGTGGGAACATTCATTCTGTTTTGTAGAACGGAAGTTGCTACAATTCACAAATTAGAACTATAACTAAATTTTGTTGTAATTTTGTCTTTTGACAATACAGAAAGTGGCTAAAAGGTGGCTGGAGAACGGGCAAGTGAAGTCAGCTATAAGGGGCAAGTTACAGAAGGGAGGGAGCAAGGTGGAACAAAGCCAGAGAAGGAGTACAGAGTTAAATGAAAAGCCAGAGGGACCAGTGTAAGATAAATGAAAAATAACTCTTAGAACTCAGGGGGCACTTTAAAACCAGAAACCCAGATGGGGATGAGAGGGGGGAAAAAGAATTCAAAGGAACTTTCAGGCACAGAATAGGAAGAATGCTCCCCCTACTCCCATCGAAAATACTTATGGAAAAAGCTGCAAAGAACTACAGCAAGAGAAACATGGGTACATAACATTTCCTTTCCTGATGGGGACGCTGCAGGGAGGCATTGTGCTAATTTCAATGCAGGAGGATATGTAAACATGATAGAAGTAGTTTGGTGAAAGCATGTCATCATTTCAGCCGACTAAAAGTAAAAAGGGGCCAAGTACAGTGGCTTTCACCCGTAATTCCAGCACTTTGGGAGGCCCAAGCAGGAGGACTGCTTGAGCCCAGGAGTTCAAGACCAGCCTGGGCAACATAATGAGACCTCATCTCTAAAAAAAAAAAAAAAAAAAAAAGTTTTAAAAATTAGCCATGTGGGGCGGCGGGAGGGGGCATGCTTCTGTAGTCCCAGCTACTCAGCAGAGTGCAGTGGAAGGATCACTTGAGCCTGGGAGGTTGAGGTTGCAGTGAGCCAAGTTCATGCCACTGCACTCCAGCCCAGGCAATAGAGCAAGACCTCGAGTCAAAAAAGGAAATAAAGAAAATAGGCTCGCCTTGCTAGAGAAAGCGTATTGCAATTAGATTAAAAGAAAATAAATCGGTATCAATTACACAGGGGCTCACTTACTCACACTCAAGAAAAAAAGTCATACTTCAGGGAAAAAAGTGGGCACAGGTTGAGTAATAAGAATTGAAAAAAGAGAAAAAAAGCATCTTTAGCTTTCTCCTGCCTGTCCTAGAGATCCTTGTGCAGTCCTGAATGGTAGGAGATGCTCAACAAGGAGAAAAACTGGCCACTCAGAAGAAATTCCTGCTAAGGCCCTGGGCACTACCTACCAAAAGGCTACATTATCCAAGTACAAAGAGTGTTGTGTGCCACTTGGAGAACAGTCTGTGAGGAAGACTTAGGGAGAGGAAAATTGTTGATATCCAGGCTGAACTTCCTATACAGTATGTCTCCCCAAGACAGGAATCCTGTGCCTATTGGCAGGAAGGACCTTCTAGGAGACTTGCAGTTAACTCAGACCCTCCTCTCTCTCTACTCAAGGGCACCAAAGCCCCATCTGTTTCTGACACAGTGTTCTAAGAGGGTTCTTCTACCAGTAGTGCTTTTACCTGGCAGAACCTGAGGTCTCAGAGAATATGTGTGGGGTGGGAGAAAGAGAGAAAGAAAAAGAGGGAGAGATTTTTGGCAGAGAGAAGGAAAAGGCAAAAAGGAAGGAGAGAGAAGAGGATGCAAGAGGGAAGGTAAAACGGAAGGGAGGAGAGAGGACAGGAGGGAGGAGGAGAGAGAAGAAAAGAGGGGGAGAGTAGAGGAGAGAGAAATAGATGAAAAAAGAAAGGGGGAGAAAAGGGGCTGACCACCACTAGGTACAGCACAAATTTTATTTCCCAGGCAGGCCACCCAATTGTTTCGCCATTTCTGCACTCCTGAGCCGTAGATAGAGCACTCTGACACTTACAACATCTTTGCTCTTGGAGAAGCTGTGAACCATAAACCATGTTTTTGGCTTTTTTCATTTCCTTTCTAGCAAGGGAGGAAGAGAGGAAATAAGGTGTACTTCAGGTCTCTGAATCCATCTACTATCCTGATTTGCCACAATTATTGGTAATAACTTGGATGCACTGCAAAAATAAATAAAAGCAGTGACACCTGGCTCTAAAATACCAACAGTGTAATGATACTCATCAGTCATACTCATGTCCCAAGCAAGTCCTGTCCCTGTGTCATCGTCTCCACCAGCAGAGAATATTCATCATGAAAACAACTGCTGTGTCCTGTACATATTTAAAAGGGCAACCTTTCATGACAAGCCTCTCCAATTTAGGTCTCTTCTTTAAAGTAAAAAGTCAGAAAATATGTGACAGGAGGAAGAAAGGGGAATGGTAAAATACTGTGTCAAGATGTACAAGGTAAGTAAAGTGTTAAAAATGCAATACAGACTAGCCTTGAACTTATGCTTCTCCACACCCTAATTCTCTGTGTCCCTCCAACTAAAGCAAATTTCATACTTGGAAAGGAATTCTGCAATTTGCAGTCACCATATCTATCATTTTAAATGCTGAAAGCACTCAAAATTCCAGATTGATACCAGCATTTCTTAAGGCATATTCTATGAATCCTAGTTCCACAGGATGTTAACAGGCATGTACCCACATGCACACACACAGTTCTGTGGTCAGTGTAGGGGAACACTGGGTGAAACAAACATAAGCAGGTTTATTGCAGGGCTTCTTAGAGCCTTTAATAGGTGAATATTCACTATAAATCTCCGCAGTGTTTGTGGTGTTAATATATTTTACCTTAGAATCCTTATTTTTCTAAACAAATTATTGTGTGGGACTAACGTTCATCAGGAACATAGTTTAGGACATGCTAGTATATCCACTCAGCTCATTTTATTGAAGCAGTATAGTACATAGGTTAAGAGCACAAACTTGGGTCACAGACTGTTTAGCTTCCTATTTCTAGCTTGGGCAAGTTGGTTAAGCTTTCTGGATGTTTTATTTATTTATTTATTTTTTTTTTTTTTTTTTTGAGAAAGAGTCTCACTCTGTCACCCAGGCTGGAGTACAGTGGTGCCATCTCAGCTCACTGCAACCTCCGACTCCCAGGTTCAAGCAATTCTCCTGCCTCAGCCTCCCAAGAAGCTGGGATTACAGGCACATGCCACCATGCCCAGCTAATTTTTGTATTTTGAGTAGAGACAGGGTTTTACCATGTTGGTCAGGCTGGTCTCAAATTCCTGACCTTGAGGCTTTCTTTATATGTAAAATGAGGATAATAGTATTGTTGCAAGGCTTAAATGAGTATATAAATATGTAATACTTATGTAAAGCACTTAGAATGTACCTGACACATAGCAATTGCTCTATAAAGGTTAAATATTATTTTACTGATGAAGAAAGTGACACCTAGAGAGGTAAAAAGGCAGTCTAAGTTCACATAGCATGTCAGTATCAGAAGTGGGGCCAGAATTCGGGTCTCCTAACTCTGTCTAGTATTGGTTTCTCAAATGATGAAAATGTCTTTAGAACTTAGCAAAAAATCTCTCTAAAGCACTTAAGTATTTTACCACAAAACCCACAAAATGATATCTAAAAAGACACACCCCTAAAACAAATCCCAGTGGTTTCTGGGAGTAACTGATAAGTTGGGGTTTCCCAAGTACAAAGTGAGGTCGAAGGATGGGGTTTTGGTGGTGAGAAAACTATTCCAATGCCTATAAAACAGTGTCCAAAATGCCAGATCACTGCCACCAGGGCTTCCTAGGTAGCCTCTTTCCCTTGCAATGTAGTACCAAGAGCCTTTTGGGATGCTTAGGCAAATCTCCCTGAGGCAGGCCGATCTTTGAGACCTCCCATGACTAATATATACTAAAGCTTCCACTATTGTTTGGCTCTGGTGGAAAGAGGAAGAAACACAAAGTTATAGAGCACTTATAATATGCCAGGCCCTCATCATATCTTATCTTAATCTTCATCACAGTCCCAACAGACTCAGAGTATTTAAGTGATTTGCCCAAGAACTCAGAGATAATAAATAATACAGCTTGAATTCAAATCCAGCTTTGTTCATGCTTTTTCCATCATATCATACTATTTCCTAGACTGGAAGGATCACAGTGAAGCCAACTGGATGTGCAATTTTGGGAACTGGAAGGGAAGCACAATTCTCACCTCTAGAAATCTCCATTTCCTTCATAATGAAAAACACTTCTTTATCCAGTTTTACCTTTCTTTATTTTGACTCTGCCTCTTGCCTAAATGAATCTGAGGTTGTTTATAATAAAAGACAGACCTACAATTAGGTTATTAGAATAGAAAACCAAAGCCATGAAGAGGAGGAGGAAGCAATTATGCTAAGTACAAGAGCTAATGTAGATAATATATCTGAACATTTGACCTTAGTTTCTCGGAAGTAAAGGTAAAAATTATCTGCTTTTAAGAAAGCTTCATATAAATTGTAATTTCCTGTGTGATACGACAAAGGGCTGCAAAGTGTTACTAACATACTATAAAGTGTTATTTTTTATTATTATTATTACTGTCCAGGATAGCATTCTATACCCATCTGGCACTCCAATTATTTTGGCTGTTGTTGCTGTGATAACTCCACATTTTATTAGTCTGAACAAGCTATGCATACTAAACAACTACAAGACAATGCTAGCTCTTCTACTAGGTAGATGTCTGACCATGGATAAAAAAAGTCCAGCTCTCTGAGACTCAGTTTTCAAATCTGTGAAATGAGAGGCTTGGACCATCACGAGATGATCTTCATCTATTAATTACCTTATTTATTAGCAGCTTTATTGAACTATAATTTACATATCATAAAATTCACCCTTTTTTTGAGACAGGGTGTTGCTCTATCGCCCAGGCTGGAGTGTAGTGGCACTAACATAGCTCACTGCAGCCTCGACCTCCCAGACTCAAGCCATCCCCCACTTCAGCCTCTTGAGTAGCTGAGACCACAGGTGTATGCCACCACACCCAGCTATTTTTTTTTTCTAGTTTTTTGTACAAATGGGGTTTCACTATGTCACCCAGGCTGGTCTCAAACTCCTGGGCTCAAGTGATCTTCCCACCTGAGGCTTACAAAGTGTTGGTATTACAGGCTTGAGCCAACGGGGCCCAGCCACATTCATTCTTTTAAGTATACAATTCAATGCATTTTAGTAAATCTGGAGTTGTACAACCATCATCACAATGTAATTTTAGAACATTTTCATCATTCTAAAAAGAAACCTCATCCCCATTCCTCATTTAGATAATCTTTTTAAAAGTCCTAACTTTTCAATTTCTAGACTTATAAAGCTTTAGTAGCTCCTTGTCAATTTGCAAGTACAAATTCCTCAGTGTAACATTCAAAGTCCTTTACAATCTACAAAAGCTATCACTCTTTTTTATTTACCCATACAAATGTAGAAATTACTTTTTTGTGTTAAAACATTCCTTAATGAGCTAGCAATTATTTATGTGAAGGAGAGTCCAGAAAACAGATTTTTGACTAAATTATCCTTGTTCTTGATTAAAGAGGTTCATGAATTAAACACATAACACTATTCTCTAGAGTAGTAATTGAGGTCTAAGAGGCTGTAAACTTGGAAGAGTTCCTCCCTGCCTGTCAGGCTTCCCATCAGATCACAAGACATAATGAACATATTTTTCAGTCTCTTTCACTTTTGGACTTTATACTTAGCATCTCATCACCTGACTTGATTAAGAAATCCCAAAGGACAGTTGCTATATCTATATCCAGTTATGTATCTTTAACTCCCAATGTGGGATTCTGTATATAATAATTAATAATGATGATAGTAACTGGTAGCAAAATTAAACATCTACCATGTGCCAGGCACTGTTCTAAGCACTTTACAGACACTAATTTATTTAAATCTTATAATAACCCTATGAGATAGGTACTATTGTCACCATGATATTATAGATGAAGAAACTGAGGCACAGAGAGATTACGTATTTGCCAAAATCACAAAGCTAGTTAAGTAGCAGAGCTGAGATTTGATTTCAGACAGTCTGACTCCAAAGTGTGCACTCTTTCACCACAGCAAATTGTCCAACCAAAGCTCAATAAATGTTAATTGCATAAAGCCTTACTATTAAGGTTCCATTCCAGGAAAGAAAAGTAATTAAGAATCCTGTGTGCCAACTGACACAAATGTAATGAGGGTAGGGAAAAGTACATAGAACAAATTCTGATTCAGACAGAAGAGTCACCAAACATTAGGGTAGGCCTGAGATGCTCCAAAAATGATTGTTGAACCCTAAATTGTATCTTAGATAGATCTGTTTGGGAATGTAAAATTGGTAGTGTCTAGCTGAACATATGCATATTCTATGACCCAGAAATTCCACTCCTATGGTGTATACCAACAAAAATGTATATTTAAATCCGTCAAAAGAATGTGCTATTGGTAAAAGGCAGAACTGGAAATTCCCCAACAACAGAAGAATGGATAAATCACATGTGGCACGTTAACAAAACAGAATATACCAATGAGAATGATCTGTAAGTTCAAGAAATAAAATGGATAAATCTTTCAAACTATGTTGAGCAAAATAAGTAAAACACAAGATAGAATGTATTAATCCATTTATATTAAGTACAACAAAAGGGTAAAACGAACCTATCCTGTGAGAGGTCAGAATAGTGGTTTACCCTTGGAAGGGGTACTGACTGGAAGTGGGCATGAAGCAGGCTCCTGGTAATGTTCTGGCTTTTGGGGTTTTTTTGTTGTTGTTCTTGTTTTTATCTCAATAGTGGTTGCATGGGTGTGCCCAGTTTATAAGTTTATAGTGCAATGAATACTTCCAATCTACATACTTTTTATGTATATTGTACTTCAATACTTTTTTAAAGGCTTCCTGAGTAATGAAAAACACTCAAGCAAGAGCCAAAAATAAAAGTCACTTTGGTACTTGACATGCATAACTAATGACTGACAAACTCATAGTTATCCCTTTGTCCTAGGATGGACAAGGCAGATGTCTCTTTCTTTTGTGGAGCCAGTGAGTTAACAAAAGGGAGACAATTTTAATCCCTAGCCATTAATGCAACCCTAATCCTTTCTAGAAACTGCAAAAAAAAAAAAAAGACTCATGGAGCATACCTCCTGCAGGCATTCACAGCCCTGCCAGGCACCAAAACAAATACTAATTCTATTTAAAGAATCAAGTCTTCATTTGGAGTTTCCATTTATATTTCAAGACTAATAACACTATCCACGCAGTACAAATGGAGTCTGACCATCATGCAAGTTTAAGTTTTCTTGGGCACGAATCCTAACCCAGCACCAGTCTGAGCACTCCTATCTTTATTTATTAGGCAAGCATTCCACATCTATGGATCTCAGTTTCCTCATCTGTAATATGGGAATAATAATAGTATCTCCTAATAGGTTATTGTAAGGATTGAAGGCCTATTTCATGTAAAATATCTAACACACTGTGTGCCACATGGTTAAATATTCAATATGTGTTAGCTGCTATTATAATTTTAATATGGGCCAGTTAATGGTTTCTTCTCCCTTACAATTTCTATACAGCCAGCCCAGTTTATAGCTTCAATCCCTAACAGGCGTATTTTAATATTTTAACACTCAAGGACAAGGGCAGTTCTGCCTACCCACCTTCCCCAGGTCAAAAGAGAAAAAAAAGGAGCATTCAGGTGAGCTGATGTTGAACTAGACAGGTAACATGGCCCAAGCTTAGGTAGGTTGGCAGAAGAGGGAGTCTGGACAACAGAAGTTCCTTTCCTTTAATGGTACCACTTTCTTATACCATGTCAGAGGACCTGGTACAGATGACATGCTCTGGAAACAAAGGGACACAGAAAAAGGCAAGGCTGGCTGTTATAGGGGATGTGGTTCTCCTCCACAGAGAAGGGCCCTGAAGAGGAGGGAGTCAGAAAAAGAGGTTTGAAGGTTGGAGTTTGTGCTTTCCCCATCAGGAAGCATCATGGTCTTATGCTAACAAGTGGGCAAAACGTTACTAGTTACAAAAATTCTTTCATATACATCCTTTTATTTAATCCCACAACCACCTTGTAAAGTGAGCAGGGTAAATTTCATTATCCTCATTTGGTAGGTGTATTAGTCTGTTTGAGCTGCTGATAAGGACATACCTGAGACTGCGCAATTTACCAAAGAAAGAGGTTTATTGGACTTAACAGCTCCACGTGGCTGGGGAGGCCTCACGATAATGGCAGAAGGAAAGGAGGAGCAAGTCACATCTTACGTGGATGGCAGCAAGCAAAGAGAGAGCTTGTGCAGAGAAACTCCCATTTTTAAAACTATCAGATCTCATTCACTATTACGAGAATAGCACGGGAAAGACCCGCCCCCATGATTCAACTGTCTCCCACAGGGTCCCTCCCACAACAGCTGGGAATTATGGAAGCTACAAGATGAGATTTGGATGCGGACAGAGAGAAAAACCCTATCAGTAGGTGAGAAAAGCTAAGGCTCAGAGAGGTTAAATAATTTGTCCAAAGTCATTAGCTAGTAATTGGTGAGGATGCAGTGGGCAGCATTTTAATTCAAGTCTTCGGACATCAAAATCCATGCTCTTTCCATTAAAAACACGCTGGATTTTTTTACCTGGACTTTAATTATCCTGAGCCACGTGTGTTATGATCAACAGGAAAAAATAACCACAGACTAGTTGTGAACTTTTCACTGTCCCCCAGCCCCAGAGAGGAGAAAGGAGGGACGTGCATTTGAAACAGAAAGGGGCTGGCATTGGGAAGGGAGGGAGTAGAATCTGAAAAGATGAGAGAAAAAAGCACAGTGGCAGCTCTAACTCAGGGATGGCAAAAAACAGGCGACAAATGGCTGGATAAACCTCTTGAGTTTCTTCTCCAGGCTGAGCAGGGCCAGATCCAATCTGCCCCACTCCCCTTCCTTTCCCATTGCCCAGCTTTGGCTGAAGAGATGCTGTCGCCCCACAAACCCTCACAGGCATGCCGTGGAGCTGGGACGAGAGTGGGGGTCTGGGCAGCCCTTCGGGAATAGGGGTTGGAGGAGCCAAGAAGATTGTGAAGAAAAGCTGGATAAAGGAAGTAACTCCGCAGGAGGCAGTGCCATGTGGGGTATTCGCGAATGGCCGTTACAAGTCCGGCTAGTATAAAAAGCTGCGATAAGGGTGGGTGAAAATTAACGGCTGGAGAGGAGGTGGAGTCTGAGGGCAGAACAGGGGCGCGCGGGGGCAGTGTCGCGTTAAGGGGACGGTGGCTCAGACCACCTCTTTCCCGGCCGCCGCCGCCCGCAAGCAGATCCCGAGAAGAGGTGTTTGGTTGAAAGGGGGTGTGGACCCAGAAAGAGAACCCGGGTCCCCACACAACAAAGACGCATCAAAAAGTACCCTGAGAAGGCTGAGGAGGCGTGTCTGGCCTCCCAGGTGAGCACCAAGAAGCAGCTCGCGGCTGTCAGCCTCGCTTAACTCTTCTTACCTTGGGTACCGTGATATGATCCATGACCCCAGTTCCCGCCGCCGGAAGATCTCAGTGTTACTCCGGATGCCGCCGCAACCGCTTTAACCGCCTTCGGCCCCAACCCGGGTTTCTACCCCCGCCCTCCGGGTCCTGGCTCAAACTCTCGTCACCTGATCCTCGGCGGAAGCTCCTATCGCGACACTTCGCCCGTAGCCGCTCCCGCCATGTTGCTTCCTGGCATATGCCCTTTTCTTCGGGGAATTGTTTATCCTGGTTCAGATTCAACGTTTGGCCTAGTCTTTAAGTTCCAGATTCTAGTACTGCCACCCTTCTCACACTCCTTGATGCTATAAGGGCTCTGAACACAGATATTATTCCTCTAATATTACAGTGATAGCATCCTGCAGCGGTAACACAGGCTGCCGCTGTACTGGCGATTGAGTTTCTGAAGAGATTCCTAGCTGTGAGATCTTAGGCAAGTCATTATAGAATATTTTTTGAAATATGGAAAGGTATAACTTCCTCTCTATTCCTTCTTCATGTGTCTGCTGCCATCAACCTAGTTAAAATCTAGAATACTACAGTACCCTCATAACTTTGCCATCACAGAAATGGGAAGAGGACCAAGGAAGGGCCCACTAGACCAACTCTCAGAGGAGGGGTAGATAGGTGCACACCCACAGTGGTGTGCTCCAAGTCAGATTTGTGATGGAAAAAAAGAACAATCTGAGAGTTGGAAAATCTGGGTTCTACTCCTCTCAGGTCTGCCACTAACTTGCTGTGTGACCTTGGGGAAATCATGCCACCTCTCTGAGTCCAAGTTAACCAAGATTGCAATGGGGGTATTGGCCACTATCTCAGGGTAATTTCTAGCTCTACTATTGCAAGGTTATGGCTTGCAATCTCACTTCTCCTTCAAAATAATTTTGTTCTTCTTTGAGTTCTCATAACATTTGCTAGCAAAACTACTCGTTTATCATATTCTGCCTTTTTCCCTAGCCTGAAGGCCCTTCCCTCAATCCATGACCCTATTCTCCCTTGTACCATCGTTCCATCATTTTCAGTCCTTTTACTGCCAAATATCTCAAAAGAATAGTGGACTTATCATCACCTTCACTTCTCCATAACAAACTCACTCCTCCCTTACCACTCCACTCAATCTGCTCTTTCACATCATCCTCAATTCCAGTTGCTGATTCCAACAGCTCTTCTCAGTGCTCATTTTCTATTTGTTTTACAGCACTTAAAACGATTGATTCATATTCCTTTTTGACATTCTTTCTTTCCTTGGCCTTTATTATAAAGCAAACTCACTGGCTGCATACCCAACTGTTCCTTCTCTGACTCCTTCCCAGCTCCTCTTTCTCCTTTTTTTAAGCCATTTTCCTGGCTTCTATCCTCATTCCTCTTCTATTTTTATTCTTTTGATTATTTTGATCACTTCCACAAGTTAAATCCTTACTCCTGGATATGACTTGGATCTGTGTCCCCACCAAATCTCATGTCTAATTGTAATTTGTAATGTTGGAGGTGGGGCATGGTGGGAGGTGATTGGATCACGAGGGTGGTTTCTTTTGAATGATTTAATACCATCCCCCTTGGTACTATCATTGCCATAGTGAGTGAGTTCTCACGAGATCCAGTGGTTTAGAGGTGTGTGGCACCACCCCCTACCCACTTTCCTTCTATTCTGGCCATGTGAAGTGCCTCACTTCCCATTTGCCTTCCACCATGACTGGAAGCTTCCTGAGGCCTCACCAGAAGCAGAAGCCACTATGCTTCCTGTACGGCCTACAGAACCGTGAGCCAATTAAACCTCTTTTTTTTATAAATTACCCAGTCTCAAGTATTTCTTTATAGCAGGGTGAAAAGGGGCAAACGTGCCTCCAGTAAGGGACTCCCAAACTTTACATATCAAGTACCATGACCTTTTTCCTGAGTTTAAATGTATAACTTCCAATTGCCCTCTGACAGTTCTACATGTGTGTTCATTAGCACATTAAAGCCATCATGGCCCAAAACAAACTTATCCTTCACACTCTTCCACAACCCCCTTGTGTTTTCCCACCTCTACCACTTGCTCTTTCTCAAGTTTTTCCTATCCCTGCTATTTGAGCCACCATATACTCAGTTACTCAGACTCAAAACCTTGTTTCCATGCTGTTTAGGATAATGGAAAGGGTATATAGACTCTAGTCAGACCAGGTTCACATTTTGGCTCAGCTATATGCTAATAATACATGGCCCTGGGCAAATTACACAGACCCTCTGTAGCTCAGTTTTCTCATCTGTAAACCTATTCTCCTAAAGTTCTTGTGGGAATTCAAAATGTAATGTATATGAGGTTTCAGGAACATTGTAAAGACACAATGAATATTGATAGGTTCCTTCCTTTACTCAACTTTATCATCAAACATTTCTGTTTTCTCTCTCAAATGCTTACCTTGCTTCTTAGTTTGTTGATAAAATAGAAGCCATGAGAAGGGAACTTCCACATCATCCCACAACCAGATTTGCTTGATGTCCTGCATGTGAGCCCATATAATCTGCCTTCAATTAGTGAACTCTTCCTGAGCCTTCTTAAGGCAACCCTTCCACCTGTCCACTCAATTTCATTCTCTTTAGCCTACTCAGTTGTTTCCTTGTCTTTATTACTAAATGTTTCCACTTTACCAGATCATTGCCATCAGCATGAAAGCATGCCATAGCATTTTCAATCTTAAAAAATATCTTTTTGGTTCCACATTTCTGTCCCCGACCTACCAACCCCCCATTCCTCTTGTACTTTATAGCAGAAGTCTTCAAAAGATTGATCTAAATCCGTTTTCTTCTTTTCCTGTCCTATTCCTGTTTGAAACCACACTAATCAGCCTTTTCTTCCACCACTCCACCAAACTGTTCTTGTCAAGGTTACCAATAATCTCCCCATTGCAAAATCCATTGGTCATCCTCAGATCTCTTTTTGTCCTCAGCAGTATTTGATCACTCCCTTCTCCTTGATACATTTTGTTCACCTGACTCCAGGGATAGAAATACCACTTTCTCTCCTACTTCTCTGATTTCTCTTTCCCAATCTCCTTTGCTGTTTTACTTCATTTTACCTATCTCTACATGTTTTGGTAGAGCTCAGACTTTGGTCCTCTTCGTTATTTACACTTATTTCCTGGGTGCTGCCATCCAGTGCCATGGCTTTAAATAGCATCTATTTGTGGACAACTCCCAAAATGTTATCTCTAATCTTTATCTGTCCTCTGAACTCTAAAATTCCATAATATCCAGCTGCCTACTGACATGTCTACTCAGATATCTTAGAGACATCTCAAACTTGTCATGTCCAAAACAGAAGTTTAGATTTGTACTGGAATCCTCGAACCTGCTCTTTACACAGTGTTCAACTCAGGAAATTGTAACTCCATCATTCCAGTTGGTCTTAGTGCATTTGTGCTTCGAAAACTAAATACTCTAGACTGGGTAATTTGTACAGAACAGAAATGTACTTGTCACAGTTCTGAAGGCTGGAAATCCAAGATCAAGGTTCCAGTAAGTTCAGTGTCTAGTGAGAAGGGCTTTCTTTGCTTCCAAGATGGCATCTTACATGCTAAATCATCTGGAGTGATGAACGCTGTATCCTCACATAGCAGTAGATACACACATGGCTAGTTCCATCTAGCCCTTTTATAAGGTACTAATCCCATCCATAAGACTACACCACTCAAGGCCCAATTACCTTCTAAAAGCCCCACCTCTTAATACTGTTGCATTGGGAATTAAGGTTCAATATGAATTTTGGAGGAGACGTAAACATTAAAACTTACCATGGTCATTCAGGACAAAAGTCTTCGAGGCATCCTTTCTCTCATATCCCAAACCTGATTCATCATCAAATCCTATGAATTCTTCTTTCAGAATAGTCTCCAAATTCAACTACTTCTCACTCCTGTACCTTGGCCCAAGCCTCTACTTTATTATATTTTTATTTTTTGAGACAATGCCTCTCTGTCACCCAGGCTGGAGTGCAGTGGTGTAATCATAGCTCACTGCAGCCTCCAGCTCCCAGGCCTAAGTGATCCTCCTGTCTCAGCCTCCCAAGAAGCTGAGACTACAGGTGTACCACTATGCCTGGCTAATTTTTTTTTCTTTTATTTTTTTTTCTAGTAGAAATGATGTCTTTCTATGTTGCCTAGGCTTGTCTCCAACTCCTGGACTGAAGCAATCCTCCCACCTCCACCTCACAAAGTGCTGGGAATACAGGAATGAGCCACTGTGCCTGGCCCCAAGCCTCTGTTGTCTTTTGCCTGGATTGTTGCCACAGTCTCTAGCTGGTCTACACGTTTTGGCCCTGGTCCCCCTAGAACCTATAATCTACATAGCATCTTCTATGGGACTAGAATCTAGAATCTAGAATGATATCATTCCTTAGTTTAAAGCTGTCTAATGGCTCCCCATCTCAGAGTAAAAGCCAAACATTAACTATAGTCTATAAGTTCCTACATATTATCTAAGCCCAGTACAACTCTGATTACATCTATTATATCTTCTATCACTCTTTTCTCTGTCTGCTCAAGTCATATTGGTTTCCTTGCAGTTTCTTAAATATATCAGACATGCTTCTGCCTCAGGGCTTTTACATTTGTTATTTCCTCTGCCTAGAATGCTCTTCTCCTAGATATTTCTATGTTTACTCCCTCATCTTTCTCAGGTCTCTGATCAAATGTCACTGCACCAGAGAATCCTTACCCTCCTGAACACCATATATAAAATAAAACTATCACCACATCTTCTCCAACGTTCTCTACACTCCTTTTTCCTTCAGAGTTATCAATACTACCTGATGTATTATAAATGTATTTGTCATTTATTACCTCTCTCTCTAGTATGTCATCTCTATGAGGTCAGGGACTTTTTGTTCACTGTTGGATTTCCAAAGTCTAGAATAGTCCTGACACATAGTAGGTACTCAATAAATATTTGTTGAATAAAAACAACAAATATTTTTAGAGGTATCCCAAATTTTTCCCACCATTAACACTAGTGATTTCTAATAACATTTTCTTTTTAAGGCAAGTTGGTGTCATTTTGGAAGAAATTGATGCACACATAGTGACTTGCCAAAGGTTACAGAAGAGCCACAGTCAGAATGTACCCCCACTGGAGTAGAGAAAGCCTGGAAATAAGAGAGAAAATCCGGAAGAAGAAAACTACTAGGCTAATAAAAATGTTTACAGTGAAAGAGATACTAGTAACATCTATTATTTGTTTCTTCCCTGTAGAATGTCAGCTCCATGAAGGCAGCAGTTTGTCTCTGTTGTGTTCACTACTGCACCCTACTGCCTAGACAAGTTCTTGGCACATAGTAAATGTTTGATAAATAACTAAATGAATGACTTTAGACTAATGGTTAGTGGGTAAACTAAAGGGAATGAGTCCAGAGGCAAAGAAACCAATAGGAGGCTGTTGTCATCATCTCAAAATAAGCTGTGAACTGGCGACCCTGTGGGCTTTTTGACTTTGTACCTAAAGCTCAGGTCTCAGTAAGATTAGCCAACATATGAGATATTAATTGCTGCAGTAAGTCTCACCTGTCCTATTTCACATCTAGCCTTCAACTCAATTATTTCCCACTTATGTTCCACTAAGGGTTTTCCTACTATTGGGAGTTGGTATTTTTCTCACGGTACACCAGGGAAGTAAGTAGGTATACATTGTACCCACTATCTTTATAGCTACAGATATAGCCTCAGAAAGCTACTGCCAGATATCACCAATGATGTCATTGATTATGACTCTTTAAAAAGTCACAGAACCTTTGTGACCTCACTCCTTTTCTTGAGGTAGCTTGATAAATCACAGCAGATGGCAGCTGGGGCAAAACTTCTTTATTCAAGTCACCAAGACCTCCTCTACCCTGCTTCTGGGGAAAGACCATAAGAAGTAGACTGTATTTTTAGTTTATTTCGGTCTAAGCTTATCAGACTTCTTGAGCCAAGTGCTAACAAATTTCTTTTGAAGACCAACTTGCTAGAGACCGCTTATCTGAATCATGCAGTGCATACAGGATATCAGTGAAGACGTCTGGCAGGACTGCATCTCTATCCTCCTACAGACTGGTATGTGCTGTGATGCAGCAATTATCACCAATTCTCCACCCTGGTTATTAGCTTCTTATTCTGAAGGTAACTTGTTACAGTTGACCCAGGAAGAAATTCAGATTTTACTGGCAAAGGAGGAGAGAGAGAAGTTGTTTCTCCAAGGAGTCACCCTTGCAGGGATCAAATGCTTGTTAATTCGAGACAATCTGTATGCTGAAGGCAACAACACCATGGACCTGCGCACCAAAGGCCAGAGTCGGAGCAGCCGGGCAGTGACCGTAGTTCAGATAGAATCTGTATGGCTTGTAGTGATTGGACAAAAAGGAACAGAAGGAGGGCCTCTCAACCTCAAAGCTTTTGAGATGGCAGGTTATATCAGAGAGACCATTCAGCAACAGATGGCCCATTTCTAACTAAATAAAAAAGAGTTGATGTTTGACCTATAATTTGAATTCAGTGTTATATGTTTCACCTACAAAATTGATATGTTCTTCAGGAAAATAAAAAGGAGATTCCAGACCAGGTTTGGAGGAGTATATGTGTGTGTGCGTCTGTGCATGTGTGCATGTGTGTGTGTGTGTGTGTGTGTGTGTATGTGTATGTGTTGGGAGGAGGTATGGGTTAGAGAGTGAGTAGTTCTGTCAGGTATTTGGGGTCTGGTCCCTTATTTAAAAATTTTGTGCACCTGGAATACTATCCCTTCTGTATTAGTCTATTCTTGCATTGCTATATAGAAATATCTGAAACTGGGTAATTTATGGAAAAAAGAGGATTAATTTTTGGTTAAACAGGCTATAGAAGAAGCATGATACTGGCATCTCCTTGGCTTTTGGAGAGAACTAAGAAAGCTTACAATCATGACAGAAGGCAAAGGGTAGCAGGAACTTCTCATGGTTGAAGCAGGAGCACAAAAGATTGGGAGGGGAGGTGTGACACACTCTTAAACAACCGTATCTCACAAGAACTCATGGACTCTTGTGAGGACAATATTGAGAGAGATGGTGATAAACCATTCACAAGAAATCCAACCCCATCATCCAATCACTACCCACCAGGCCCCACATCCAACATTGAGGATTACAATTTGACATGAGATTTGATAGGAACACAGATCCAAACCATATCATTCTGCTCCTGGCCCCAAAATCTCGTGTTCTTCTCACATTGTAAAATACAATTATGCCTTCCCAAATATCCCACAAAGCCTTAACTCATTCCAGCATTAACTCAAAGTCCAAAGTCTCATCTGAGACAAGGGAAATCCCTTCCACCTATGAGCCTGTAAAATCAAAAACAAGCTATTTACTTACAAGGTACAATGGGAATATAATAATTGGGTAAATATTCCTAAACCAAAAGTGAGAAATTGGCCAAAAGAAAGGGGCTACAGGTCCTGTGCAAGTTTGAAACCCAGCAGGGCAGTCATTAAATCTTAAAGTTCCAAAATAATATTCTTTGACTCTATGTCCTACATCAAGGCATACTGGTGTGAGAGGTGGGCTCCTAAGGCCTTGAACAGCTCCACCCCGTGGCTTTGCAGAGTTAAGCCTCCATAGATGTTTTCAGGGGCTGGTCTTGAGTGCCTATGGCTTTTCCAGATGCAGAGTGCAAGTTGTTAATGAACCGAACATTCTGGGGCTAGAAGACGCTGTTTCTCCTCTCACAGCTCCACTATGCAAAGCCACAGTGGGTACTCTTTGTGGGGGCTCCCATACCACATATCCCCTCTGCACTGCCCTAGTAGAGGTTCTCTGTGGGGTTCCAACCCTGCAGGAAGCTTCTGCTCTGGACACCTAGGCTTTTTCATACATTTTCTGAAATCTAGGCAAAGGCTTCCAAGCCCTAGCTCTTTCACTCTGTGCACCAGAAGGCTTAACACCACATGGAAGCTACCAAGGCTTATAGCTTGCACCTTCCAAAGGTGGAGTCACAGCTGGAGCTAGAGTAGCCAGGATGCAGAAAGCAGTGTCCTAAGGCTATGTAAAACATTGGGGGCTGTGGGCCTGGCACACAAAATCATGCAGTTTTCCTAGGCCTCTGGGCCTGTGAAGAGGAGCTGCCGCAAGGTCTCTGAAAAGTCTTTGAGTCCTTTTCCCTATTGTGTTGGCTATTACCACTTGGTTCCTTTGTACTTATGCAAATTTCTGTAGCCTGCTTCAATTTCTTCCATTAAAATTGGCTTTTCTTTTTTATTTATTTATTTTTTTTAATTTTTTTATTGCATTTTAGGTTTTGGGGTACATATGAAGAACATGCAAGATTGTTGCATAGGTACACACGTGGCAGTGTGATTTGCTGCCTTCCTCCCCCTCGCCTATATCTGACATTTCTCCCCATGCCATCTCCCCCAACTTCCCACCCCCCCGCTGTCCCTCTCCTATTTTCCCCCAACAGGCCCCAGTGTGTAGTGCTCCCCTCCCTGTGTCCATGTGTTCTCATTGTTCAACACCCACCTATGAGTGAGAACATGAGGCCAACAAACATGAAAAAATGCTCATCATCACTGGTCATTAGAGAAATGCAAATCAAAACTACATTGAGATACCATCTCACGCCAATTAGAATGGCAACCATTAAAAAATCTGGAGACAACAGATGCTGGAGAGGATGTGGAGAAATAGGAACACTTTTACACTGTTGGTGAGAGTGTAAATTAGTTCAACCATTGTGGAAGACTGTGTGGTGATTCCTCAAGGACCTGGAAATAGAATTGGCTTTTCTTTTCTATTATATGGCCAGGCTATATGTTTTTCAATCTGCTTTACACTCTGCTTCATTTTTAAATATAAGTTCCAACTTTAGATTATTTCTTTCCTCACACATATGATGATAGGATGTTAGAAGTAACCAGGCCACATCTTGAACACTTTGCTGGATAGAAATTTTTTTCTACCAGAGACCCTAAATCCTCACTCTAAAGTTCAAAGTTCCACAGATCTCTAGGACAGGAAAACAATACAGCCAAGTTTATTTCTAAGACATAAAAAAGTGACCTTTGCTCCAGTTCCAAATAAGTTCCTCATTTTTGTCTGAGACCTCACCAACATGGTCTTTATCATACATATCCCTATCAGTGTTTTGGTCAGAATCATTAAGCCAGTCTCTAGGAAGTTCCAAACTTTCCCTCATCTTTCTGTTTTCTTCTGAGCCTTCCAAACTCTTGGCCTGTTACCTAATTTCAAAGCTGCTTCTACATTTTCAGGTATTTTAATAGCAATGCCCCACTCCTCTTGCCAATTTTCTGTACTAGTCTGTTCTTGTGCTACTATAAAGAAATACCTGAGACTCGATAAAGAAAACAGGTTGAATTGGCTCATGGCTCCATAGGCTGCACAGGAAGCATGATGCTGGCATCTGCTCGGCTTCTGTGGAGGCAACCAGAAACTTACAACCATGGTGAAAGACAAGGGGGAAGCAGGCACTTCACAAGGCCAGAGCAGGAACAAGAGACAGTGATGGGAGAGGTGCCACACACTTTTATATGGCCAGATCTTATGAAAACTCACTTACTATCATGAGGACAATATCAAGGGGGATGGTGCTAAAACATTAATGAAAAATCCACCCCAGATCCAATCACCTCTCACCCACATCCAACACTGGGGATTACAATTCCACATGAGTTTTTCTGGGGACACAGATCTAAAGCCTATCAGCCCCCTCTCAACATACGGTAAACAGTGGACTCAGAAACAACAACAACAACAAAAAACCTTAGTTTTTTTGCTTTTTAAAAAATTTTAGCTATTATTTTAGGTTCAAAGGTACATGTGCAGGTTTGTTACCTAGATAAATTCAAGGTCGTAGGGTTTTTTTGTACAGATTATTTTGTAATCAGGATACTAAGCATAGTACTCAATATTTACTTTTCTTTCTTTTTTTAACTTTTATTTTAGGTTTGGGGATACATGTAAAGGTTTGTTACATAGGTGAACTCGTGTCACAAAGGTTTGTTGTACAGATTCTTTCATCACACATATATTAAGCCTAGTACACAATAGTTAAATTTTCTGCTACTCTCCCTCCTCTCACCCTCTACCCTCAAGTAGAATCCAGTGTCTGTTGCTCCCTTCTTTGTGTTCATGAATTCTCATCATTTAGCTGAGAATGTGCAGTATTTGGTTTTCTGTTCCTGCATTAGTTTGCTATGGATAACAGCCTCCAACCCCATCTATGTTCCCACAATGACATAATTTTCTTCTATCCTATGAATATGTAGTATTGCATGGTACCACATTTTCTTTAACCAATCTGTCATTGATAGGCATTTAGGTTGATTCCGTGTCTTTGTTATTGTCAAGAGTGCTACAATAAAGATTGTCATATGTGTCTGTATAGCAGGACAATTTAAATTCCTCTGGGTATATAACCAATAATGTGATTGCTGATTTAAATGGCACTTCCACTTTTAGATCTTTGAGGAATCACCATACTGCTTTCCACAATGGCTAAACTAATGTACACTGCCACCAGCAGTGTGTAAGTGTTCCCTTTTCTCCCCAAACTCATCAGCGTCTATTTTTGTTTTTGTTTTTGGCTTTTTAGAATAGCCATACTGACTGGTGTGAGATGGCATCTCCTTGTGGTTCTGACTTGCAGTTCTATAATGATCAGTGATGCTGAACTTTCTTTTATATGCTTGTTGGCCACATGTATGTCTTCTTTTGAAAAGTGTCTGTCCTTGTCGTTTGCCCACTTTTTAATGGGGTTGCTTGTTTTTCTGTTGTAAAATTATTTAAGTTCCTTCCAGAAACTGGATATTAGACCTCTGTCAAACGCATAATTTGCAAATATTTGCTTTCATTCTGTAGGTTGTCTGTTTACTCTGTTGATGGTTTCTTTTGCTGTGCAGATGCTGTTAAGTTTAATTAAATCCCATTCATCAATTTTTCCTTTTTATGAGATTGCTTTTGATGCCTTTGTCATGAAATCATTGTCCATTCCTATGTCCGGGATGTGTAAGTTGTCTTCCAGGGAGTTCAAAGTTTTGGGTTTTACATTCAAATCTTTAATCCATCTTGTGTTGATCTTTGAATATAGTGTAAGTAAGGGGTTCAGTTTCAACCTTCTGCATATGACTAGATAGGTATACCAGCATGATTAATTGAATAGGGAGTCTTTTTCTTATGGCTTCTTTTTGTCAACTTTGATCAGATGGTAATATATGTGCAACTTTATTTCTGAGCTCTCTTTTACCTCCTTGTTAGCTGTATTTCTAAATATTTTATTATTTTTGTGGCTACTGTGAATAGTTTTTTCTTCCTTATTTGGCTCTCAGCTTGACTATTGTGTATGTTTAGGAATGCTAGTGATTTTTGTACATTGATTTTACATCCTCAAACTTTGCTGAAGTTGGTTATCAGCTAAAGGAGCTTTTGGACTAAGACTATAGGGTTTTCTAGACATAGAATAATGTCATCTGCAAGCAGGGATAGTTTGACTTCTTATTTGGATTGGATACCTTTTATTTCTTTATCTTGCCTGATTGCTCTTGCTGGAACTTCCAATACAATGTTGAATAGGAGTGGTGAAGAGGGCATCCTTATATTGTGCTGGTTTTCAAGGGGCAATGGTTCCAGTTTTTGCCCATTCAGTATGATATTGGCTGTGAGTATGTCCTGGGTGACTCCTGTTATTTTGAGACATGTTACTTCAGTACATTGTGTATTGACAATTTTTAACGTGAAAGGGTGTTGAATTTTATCAACAGGCTTTTTCTACACCTATTGAGATAATCATGTGGTTTTTGCATCTAGCTCTGTTTATGTGATGAATCATGTTTATTGATCTGCATGTGTTGATCCAACCTTGCATCTCAGGGATAAAGTCTACTTGATCATGGTGGATTAGCTTTGTGAGATGCCACTGAATTCTATTTGCAAGTATTTTCTTCAGGAATTTTGCATTGATGTTCATCAGAAATGTTGACCTAAAGTTGTTGTTGTTGTTGTTGTTGTTGTTGTTTTGTTTTGTTTTGTTTTGTTTTGTTTTTTTTAATGTGTCTCTGCCAGTTTTTATCATTAGGATGTTGCTGGCCTCACAATGAGTTGCAGAGGAGTCTAACCTTCTCAATATTTTGGCAGTTTCAGTAGGAATAGTGTCAGCTCTTATTTGTACATCTGATAGAATTTGGCTGTGAATTCAGCAGGTCCTGGGCTTTCTGTGATTGGTAGGTTATTTATTACTGATTCAATTGTAGGGTTCATTTTCCATCTCTTCAGAAAATCTCTCTTCCTGGTTCAGCCTTGGGAGGGTGTGTGTGTCCAGAAATGTATCCATCTCTTCTAGGTTTTCTAGTTTGTCAATAGAAGATTTCATAATCATTACTGATGGTTACTTTTATTTCTATGGGGTCAGTGATAACATTCCACTTGTTATTTCTAATTGTGTTTATTTGGATCTTCTCTCTTATATTCTTTATTAGTCAAGCTAGTGGCCTATCTATTTCATTACTTTTTTCAAAAAAAAAAACCCTCCTGAATGTTTTTGTGTGTCTCGATTTTCTTCGGTTCAGCTCTGATTTAGGTTATTTCTTGTCTTCTGCTAGGTTTGGGGTTGATTTGCTCTTCCTTCTCTAGTTCTTTTAGTTGTGATGTTATTTTGTTAATTTGAGATCTAACTTTTAGATGTGGACATTTAGTGCTATTAATTTTTCCTTTTAATACTACCTTAGTGGTGTCCCAGATATTCTGGTATGTTTTATCTTTGTTTTCATTAGTTTCATAGAACTTCTTGATTTCTTCCATAATTTCACTATTTATCCAAGAGTTATTCTGGAACATGTTGTTTAATTTTTATATAATTGCATGGTTTTTAGCAACATCTTAGTATTGATTTCTGTTTTTATTATTCTGTGGTCTGAGAGAGTGTTTGGTATGATTTAGGTTCTTTTACGTTTGCTGAGGATTACTTTATATCTAATTAGGTGGTCAATTTTAGATTATATGCCATGTGGCAATGAGAAGAATGTGTGTTTTGCTGTTTTTAATTGAAGAGTTCTGTAGAGGTCTATCAGATTCATATGGTCTAATGTTGAGGCCCAAGGCCTTGGAAGCATACCCCTTGCATCAGTGTGGCCAGGATGTCAGACATGGAGTCAAAGGAGATTATTTTGGAGTTTTCAGATTTAATGATTGCCCTGATGAGTTTTGAATTTGCATGGGGCCTGTAGCCCCTTTGTTTTACAATTGCCTTCTTTTGAAACAGGAGCTTTTACACAATGCCTGTACCTCCACTGTATCATGGAAGTAACTAACTTGTTGGTTTGTTTGTTTGTTTGTTTTACAGACTCATAAACTGAAGGGACTTGCCTTGTTTCAGATGAGACTTTGGACTTGGACTTCTGATTTAATGCTGGAATGAGTTAAGACTTTAGGGGACAGTTGGAAAGGCATGATTGTGTTTTAAAATGTGAGGGCATGAGATTTGGGAGGGGCCAGGACAGAATGATATGATTTGCTCTGTGTTCCAACACAAATCTTATGTTCGATTGTATTTCCCAGTGTTGGAGGAGAGGCCTGGTGGAAGGTGATTGAATTGTGTAGAGTGGACTTCCCCCTTGCTGTTCTCATAATAGTGTTCTCACAAGATCCGGTAATTGGAAAGTGTGTAGCATGTCCCTCTTTGCTCTCTCTCTTTCTCCTGCTGTGGTCATGTGAAGATGTGCCTTACTTCCCCTTCATCTTTTGCCATGATTGTAAGTTTCCTGAGGCCTCCTCAACCATGTGGAACTCTGAGTCAAATAAACCTCTTTTCTTTATAAATTACCCAATCTCAGATGTGTCTTCATAGCAGTACAAGAATGAACTAATAGAGTTGAGTTCAGGTCCTGATTATCTCTGTTAATTTTCTGCCTCAATGATCTATCTAATATTGTCAGTGGAATATTAAGGTATCCCACTACTATTTTGTGGGAGTCTGTTACTCTTTGCAGGTCTCTAAACACTTGCTTTATGAATCTGGGTGCTTCTGCGTTGGGTGTATATATATATATGTAGGATAGTGTTTTACATTTGCTTGGTAGATTTTCCTCCATCTTTTTCTTTTGAGCTTATGGGTGTCATTACATGTGAGATGGGTCTATTAAAGACAGCATACCTTTAGGTCTTGCCTTTTATATTCAACTTGCCACTTAGTGGGGACATTTATCCTGTTTACATTAAAGATTAGTATTGATATGTGTGGATCTGACCCTGCCATTTTGTTGTTACCTGGTTATTATGCTGGCTTGTTTGTGTGGCTGCTTTACAGTATCAGTGGTCTGTGTATTTATGTGTGTTTTTGTATTAGCTGGTAGTAGTCTTTCCTTTTTATATTGAGTGCTCCTTTCAAGATCTCTTGTAAGGCAGGTTTGGCGGTAATGAACTCACTCAACATTTGCTTATCTGAAAAGGTCTTATTTCTCCTTCACCTAGGAAACTTGGTTTGGCTGAATTTAAAATTCTTTATTAAAGGTTTTTGTTCTTTAAGAATATTGAATATAGGCCATCAATCTCTTCTGAATTGTAGTGCTACATCTGAGAAGTCTACTGTTAGCCTGATGGGGTTTTCTTTGCAGTAAATCTTTCCTTTCTCTCTAGCTTCCTTTTTTTTTTTTTTTTTTTTTCCATTTTGACCTTGAAAAATCTGAGGATTGTGTGTCTTTGGGATGACCTTCTTGCATAGAATCTTGCAGGATTCTTTGTATTTTCTGAATTTGACTACTGGCCTCTCTCACAAGGTTGGGCAAGTTTTCACACATGATATTTTGAAATATATCTCTCAAATTGTTTGCTTTCTTTCCCACCCTTTCAGTGATACTAATGATTCACAGATTTGTTCTCTTTATGTAATCCTATACTTTTTGAAGGTATTGTTCATTCCTCTTTAATTTTTTTTTTTGTCTAACTGTCTTATTTTAGAGAGCCAGTCTTCAAGTTCTGAGATTCTTCCCCCAGCTTGGTTTATTCTGTTGTGATTGCATTGTGCAACTCCTGTGTTATTCAGCACTGTCAGATCCATTAGGTTCTTTTTCATACTGGCTACTTTGTCCTTCACCTCCTGTATCATTTATTGTTGTTTTTAGTTTCCTTGAATTGCATTTTTCCATTCTCCTGAATCTTGATAATTTTTGTTTCTATCCTATTCTGAATTATGTTTCTGTTATTTCAGCCAGCTCAGCCTGGTAAGAACTATTCTTGGAGAACTGGTGCAATTGTTTGAAGAACATACATCACTCTTTCCATTTGAGTTACTGGAGTTCTTTTTCATCTGCATATGTGTATGTGTTCATTTAATTACAGTGTTCATTAATTACAGTCAATAGACTTCTTTTCTGGATATTTTCGCAGGGCTGATTTTTTTGGTAAGGATCTTTATTTGAAGCTGATTCCTCACAGACAGTTCTCTACATTTTTTTCTCCCTCTAGTTAAATAAAATGAATCTAATAGTAGGGCCTTCAGTCAACCATGGTTGTTTTTGTCTTTTTTTGTGGGAAATCAGCTCAGTACCAGAAAACTCCTGTTTGTACCACAAAGCTCTCTCTCTAGTTGTTGGCACTGTACCTGGGACCAATAAGATGGTTAGATCATTAGATCAGCCCCTCAAGGTATTCAATGAATGTGTCTTTAGAGACTGTCCTTAGAGACCATTTAAATGCATAAGGACATTGCTTCAATTAAGCTAATTCCAAAGTAATGCTAAAAATAATGCTAAGAAGTCACCCTATTTTCCATCTTTAATTGTGCTCAGCTATACTGTACCAGATAATAGCATCAGTATAGTCCCTATAATACAGTTCCAGTAGCACAAAATGTACCAATTTTCTCCCTTCAACAATTTCTTTAATTTAGCAGTACAAATACCTCCTGTTACCACATTAGTCCTTTGTTCTCAGAAAGAAATTTGATTTCCCAGATGTACAGCAGTAACTTTTCTTTCTACTTTATTGTCATTATGCTTATTCTCAGACCTGCTGAATCAGAAATTCTCTGCCAAAATCCTTGCTTCTCAAAATGTCTGTACAACAACAACATTGATATTACCTGATAACTTGTTAGAAATGCAGAATGTGAGAACCTGCTCCATATTTACAGAATCAGAGTCTTCATTTTAACAAAATTCCCAGAAAGTTTCTACATACTGTAAGAATTAAGGATAACTGGTTCTTAACATTGGCTGCTCTTAACCTGAGAAGCTTTTTAAAATCCCATTGCTCAGACCACAGCTCAGAGCAATTACAACACAATCTCTGGGTATGGGATCCAGACATTAGCATTTTCAAAATCCCCTCAGGCATCAGGAGAATTGCTTGAACCCAGGAAGCAGAGGTTGCAGTGAGCTGAGATCACGCCACTGCGCTCCAACCCAGGTGATAATGCGAGACTCTGTCTCAAAAAAGAAAAAAAAAAATCTCCTCATGCAATTTTAATGTGTAGTCAATGTTAAAAACACTTGCTCTAGACCATAAGCTAGAGGTCCAAATTAGGTCCCTGGGCTTATACTTGGTCTAGTTCCATTTATCATGGAAGGAAACCACATAAGTATTTGGGGCCAAAGTTTCTAGCTAGTAGTTAACATATGTTTGCCTGGAGTGACTCTGCATATGGCCCATAAGAACATGGCAGGAACCTTTGGCCAGTTTCAAGGATTTGGGATTCCAGTCAAATATCTCGTTCTTCTTCTGAAGGCAGTCTGGTTTGATTTCTAAGACTCATATCTCTAAGTCCTATTATGGGAACAGGTCATCACGTTTGCCATAGTATCGGGTGGTATGCATGTGGTGCCTGCAGAACAAAACAAGTTTCTCCTCTTGGATATCCCTCTCTGCTGCCTAGTGCTAGCAGGCAAAGTTTTGGTAATGGTATTTGTTTTGCCAGTCCTCCCAGCTAGCCTAAAGCTCTTTATCTAGACCGTAAGCTATGGGGGGAAAATGTCCTCTAGATTCTTACTGGGTTACAGAATTAGGACGGTGTGCTGCAAGAAAGAAACAAGACGGACATCAAAAATACTGTGGTGAAGGATGATCTGTTTAGTGTAATGACAACATTAGGGAATTAATGTGACAGGGACTGAAGATTAATATTTAAGTATCCACAGGCTTTCCTGTTCCTTGGTATTCTAACCCATAGGTTGGCAAACTATGGCTCATGGGACAAATCTGGCCCTGTGACTGTGTATGTATGGTCCTCAAGCTGAGAAGGATTCTGATTTTTTGAATGGCTGGAAAAGAAGTCAAAAGAAGTATATTTTGTGACACGTGAAAATTATTCCACTACTGCTTTTAAGCTCCAACAGTAGAATTAAATAGTTGTGACAGAGACTATATGACTCACGAAATCTAACAAATTTACTATTTGGCCCTTTAAAGAAAAAGTTTGCCACCCCTTGATAGTGCTTCTCAAATTTTAATATGCACTGGAATCAAGTCATCTGGGAATCTTGTAGGAAAGCAGGTTTTGAGTCAGTAGGTCTGGGGGGAAGGGATTGAGATTCTTCATTTTTAAAAAGCTCCTAGAAAATGATCCATGGGCCACATTTTGTGTATCAAGGGGCTAGGAAGATTATTTCTTGGTTTGTGTTGCTCAGTTGCAAAGGTTTTGTTGTGCTGCTCAAGTAAATGCGTGATTATCCCACAGGTGAAAAATAGGCAGTGAGAAAACCAAATTTGGTTCACAGGTGTGTTTTCTGTGTTTTAGAGATCTCTGGCTTCCCATGAAAAACTGAAAGATCATGGATCTGATTTTCAAATGGCAACAATAGTCTGGACTGAATATAGGCTGCCCCCTTCAGACAGGACATGCACTCTCCAACTTTTCACAATCTTCACCACTCCCTCCAGTATTACCTTTATGTTACCTGCCTGGCCCCTGCAGTTACTGGAGCTTGCTCTTTCTGTGCAAGAGACTTCTATACACCATCCAATATTTATTATCTCATTTTCTCCTCATTAATGGAATCCCTTACTTTTAGTTTGCACATATCTGACCCAGTCTCTCTGTAGCTAAATGTGGCTACAGAATTAAATTCTAGCCAAGGGAATATGAGTAAAAGTGATGGGTACAACTTCTCTGATGAATTTTTAAAAGGAAGAATATGCCCACTTATATTTTCTCACTTCCCAATGTGTGTGATATGGTTAGGCTTTGTGTCCTCACCCAAATAGCATCTTAAATTGTACTCCCCAGGTGTTGAGGGAGAGACTCGGTGGAAGGTGATTCGATCATGATAGCAGTTTTCCCCATGCTGATGATTGAGTGATTTCTCACAAGATCTGATGGTTTTATAAGGGGTTCTTCCCACTTTGCTCCTTGCACTGCTTTCCTGCCACCATATGAAGAAGGTCCTTGCTTCTTATTTGCCTTCCACCATGACTGTAAGTTTCCTGACGCCTCCCTAGCTATGTAGAACTGTGAGTCAATTAAACCTCTTTTCTTTATAAATTACTCAATATCAGGTATTTCTTTATAGCAGGGTGAAAATGGACTAATACAGTCTGAAATGCAGATGTGTAAGCAGGAGCTAGAGCAGCCATCTTATACTATGGCATGGTAAGCATGCTGAAGATGGTAGAGCAACACGATCTCCAGCACCACAGAGCCAACATGTCAGACTGCATTTTCTCAGAAATTTACATGAGAGAGATAAGCTTTCACCCATAAGCCACCATATTTTTTTTTACAGTAGCTGAACTGGTACTCTAAGTTACATACAACTTCCAGACTACTCCAAAATTAAGTGTCATATGTGTCCTGTATTCAGTGGTTTCAGCAAGCTATCAGAACTTATAAACATGTCGAAATATACTATAATAAACTTTCAGAACCAAATTGGTCTGCTGAAGCTGTTTACAATCTTATTTCACCCTCCAAATCTACATTGATATTATTAGCTGTAGACCATGGCAGATATGTTGTGTAATGTGGCAAATGGGGCAAGTGGGTAAACAGGAAAAAAAAGAAAGAAAAAGAAAATCACTAAAACTTCATGGTTTCTGCTTCTCAAGTATCAGGCCATCCAAGGGCACTGTCCAGCAAGTGTACCTGTGATCTGTAAACTCCATTGGAAGAATTGTACTAACAAAAGGTTAACTGTGGTACTAATATTTTCACATCCTTCAGAGGTTAAGACCCTCCATGCATGTAGTTTTCCTCTTCTCTTGAAATATAGTATCTGAAACATTTATATATTCTAACAAAAATTAAAAATTTCCTTTGCTGGTCCTTCCATTTGGGCCTTCTTCAAAGTGTCTTTCATTCATTTTTACAATACTTTTAAAGACCTTAAACCTTTTGATTTTCCTAGTTAACAATATTTCGATTATTCATCCATATTTTCTTCTTCCCATGACATACATCCTCACCATAAGATGAGTGTGGATTGTCTACAGACATAACATCCACATTTTCTTGTGTGCAAGCGTCCTCACATTTTTAATAGAGAACTTTCCAAACAAAATTTGATTTGAAGTTGTTGAAATCTCTCAACTGCTCAGGACTCCTGGAACTCCTTTTCATGCAAGTCCAATTGAATTTGTTGGATATCAACTTGCCTTAAAAAGATGCTGAGTAACACAGTTTGCTATATCTTGTTACAGCTTCTGTGACCTCCCATCTCCTTTCAGTCATTCATCCAATTCTCTTTCAAACACATGCTTAATAGTTGGAGCCTCCTTGAGGTCCAAGAATCAAGGTAAATACAAATAATAGAATAAAAACAAACTAGCATTGACCTTACTTGCACAATGAAAGCAGGGAATTTTACATTCGAAACATAGCAAAATTAGTATATATTGATCAAGTAAAAAAAAAAAAAAAACAGAAAACCTCCCATTGCAACATTTTAATTTTATAATCTTCTCTCAGCTCAGCACCTTTACAATGTACTTCTTGTGACAAACAACAGGACTATTATTAAGAGTGGAAAAAACAGGCATGGACTAACAGATCTTTGATCATCAATACAGATGTGTTTGTTACAGATATGTCAACCAATAATCTTATTTTTATCTTGGGGACATTTGGCTATTTGTGACATAATCAGCATCTGCCCATGTAATATATACAGTTTCCAGATGGGCTTTCCCAGAAGTATGGCACCAAGGAAACTACT
The DNA here is from genome assembly GCF_048565385.1 of Saimiri boliviensis. Classification (NCBI taxonomy): domain Eukaryota; kingdom Metazoa; phylum Chordata; class Mammalia; order Primates; family Cebidae; genus Saimiri; species Saimiri boliviensis. The sequence goes on from NC_133470.1 coordinate 54,127,333, forward strand.
TAGGCCAACCCACAAGAGTGTTTTCTCTGCAAGTGTGGACTGTGGCTCACCAGTACCAGAATCACCTATTGAATCAGAAACTTTGGGAAAAATACAAACAAGCCCATCCAAAGGTGGGTGAAGGATATGAACAGACACTTTTGAAAAGAAGACATATATGATATGAAGCCAACAAACATATGAAAAAATGCTCATCATCACTGGTCACTAGAGAAATGCAAATCAAAACCACATTGACATACCATCTCACACCAGTTAGAATGCCGATCGTTAAAAAATTTGGAGACGACAAATGCTGGACAGGATGTGGAGAAATAGGAACACTTTTACACTGTTAGTGGGAGTGTAAATTAGTTCAACCATTGTGGAAGACAGTGTGGCAATTACTCAAGGACTTAGAAATAGAAATTCTATTTGACCCAACAATTCCATTACTGGGTATATACCCAAAGGACTATAAATTGTTCTATTATAAAGACACATGCATACACATGTTCATCGTGGCACTGTTTACAATACTAAAGACCTGGAACCGCTGGGCATGGTGGCTCAAGCCAGTAATCCCCCCACTTTGGGGGGCCGAGGCAGGTGGATCACGAGGTCAAGAGATCGAGACCATCCTGGTCAACATGGTGAAACCCCGTCTCTACTAAAAATACAAAAAATTAGCCAGGCATGGTGGTGCGTGCCTGTAATCCCAGCTACTCAGGAGGCTGAGGCAGGAGAATTGTCTGAACCCAAGAGGCAGAGGTTGTGGTTAGCCGAGATCACGCCATTGCATTCCAGCCTGGGTAACAAGAGTGAAACTCCATCTCAAAAAAAAAAAAAGACCCGGAACCAACCCAAATGCCCATCAATGGTAGACTGGACAAAGAATGTGGCCCATATACACCATGGAATACTATGCAGCCTTAAAAAATGAAGAGTTCGGCCGGGCGCGGTGGCTCAAGCCTGTAATCTCAGCACTTTGGGAGGCCGAGGCGGGTGGATCACGAGGTCGAGAGATTGAGACTATCTTGGTCAATATGGTGAAACCCCATCTCTACTAAAAATACAAAAAATTAGCTGGACTTGGTGGCACGTGCCTGTAATCCCAGCTACTCAGGAGGCTGAGGCAGGAGAATTGCCTGAGCCCAGGAGGCAGAGGTTGCGGTGAGCCGAGATCAGGCCATTGCACTCCAGCCTGGGTAACAAGAGCGAAACTCTGTCTCTAAATAAATAAATAAATAAATAAAATGAAGAGTTCATGTCCTTTGTAGGGACATGGTTGAACATGGAAACCATCATTCTCAGCAAACTGACACAAGAACAGAAAATCAAACACCACAAGGTCTCACTCATAGGTGGGTGTTGAACAATGAGAACACATGGACACAGGGAGGGGAGCATTACACACTGGGGTCTATTGAGGGGGCTAGGGAGGGATAGTGGGATGAAGGGTGGGGAGGGATAACATGAGGAGAAATGCTAGGTATAGGTGATAGGGAGATGGAGGCAGCAAACCACCTTGCCATGAATGTATCTATGCAACAATCTTGCATGATCTGCACATGTACCCCAGAATCTAAAGTACAATTAAAAATAATAATAATGACAATGAGTCATATATGCAAACCCACAGCCAGCATCATACTGAATGGGGAAAAGTTGAAAGCATTACCCTTGAAAATAGTGCAAGACAAAGATGCCCTCTCTCACCAATCCTATTCAACATAGAACTGGGAGTCCTGGCCAGGGTAATCAGGCAAGAGAAAGAAATAAAGCACATCCAAATAGGAAGGGAGGAAGTCAAACTCTCCCTGTTTGCAGATGACATAATCCTGTATGTAGAAAAACATACAGCGTCGGCTCAAAAGCTTGTTAAACTGACAATCAACTTCAGCAGTCTCAGAAAACAAAATCAATGTGAAAAAACACTGGCATTGGTATATACCAACAAACTTCAAGCCCAGAACCAAATTAGGAATGAACTCCTATTCACAATTACGACAAAAAGAATAAAACACCTGGGAATACAGCTAAATTGGGGGATGAAAGATCTCTAAAAGGAGAAATACTCAAAGAAATCACTGCCCAAAGAAATTAGAGATCATAAAAACAAATGGAAAAACATTCCATGCTTGTGAATAGGAAGAACTAATATCACTAAAATAGCCATATTACCCAAAGCAGTTTATAGATTCAATGTTATTCCTGTTGAACTACCATTAAGATTATTCACAGAACTAGAAAAAAACTATTCTAAAGTTCATATGGAAACAAAAAAGAGCCTGAATAGTCAAGGAAATTCTAAACAAAAGGACAAAGCTGGAGGCATTTTGCTACCTGACTTCAAACTATAGTACAGAGCTACAGAAACCAAAACAGCATGTTACAGGGACAAAAACAGACATGTAGATTAACTGAACAGAATAGAAAACCAAGAAATAAGACCACACACCAACAACTATCTGATCTTTGACAAACATGACAAAAACAAGCAATGTGGAAAGGATTCCTTATTAAATACATGGTGTTGAGATAACTTGTTAGCCATACACAGAAAATTGAAACTGGATTGCTTCCTTATGCCATATACAAAAATTAACTCAAGATGGATTAAAGACTTAAATGTAACACCCACAACTATAAAAACCCTGGAAGACAACTTAGGTAACACCATTCATCACATAGGCACAGGCAAAGATTTCATGATGAAGATGCCAAAGCAATTGCAACAAAAGCAAAAATTAATAAATGGGATATAATTCAACTAAAGAGCTTCTGCACAGCAAAAGATAGTATCAGAAGAGTAAACAGACAACCTACAGAATGGGAGAAAATTTTTGCAAACTATGCATTTGACAAAGGTCTAATATCCAGCATCTACAAGGAACTTAAATTTACAAGAAAACAACAACAACAACAAAACATTAAGAAGTGGTCAGTGGACATGAACAGACACTTTTCAAAAGAAGGCACACATGCATCCACCAATCATATGAAAAAAGCTCAACATCCCTGATCATTAGAGAAATGTAACTCAAAACCACAATGAGATGTTACTCATACCAGTCAGAATGGCTATTACTATAAAGGCCAAAAAAAAAAATAAAAGATGCTGGTGAGGTTTTAGAGAAAAATGCATAAACACTATTGATGGGAGTATAAATTAGTTCAATCATCGTGGAAGACAGTGTGGCAATTCCTCAAAGACCAAAGGCAGAATTACCATTCGAACCAGCAATCCCATGACTGAGTATATACCCAACCAAAGGAATATAAATTGTTCTATTATAAAGACACATGCCTATGTTCACTGCAGCACTATTCACAATAGCAAAGATATAGAATCAACCTAAATGCCCACCAATGACAGACCGAATCTAAAAATATGATACATATATACAATGGAATACTGTGCAGCCATAAAAAAGAATAAGATTATGTCCTTTGCAGGGTCATGTATGGAGCTGGAGGCCATTATCCTTAACAAAAAATCAAATACTGCATGTTCTCACTTATTAAGTAGGAGCTAAATGATGAGAACACATGGACACATAGAGGGTAACAACACACACTTGGCCTACTTGAGGGTGGAGGCTGTGAGGAGAGAGAGGATCAGGGAAAATAACTAATGGGTACTATGCTTAATACCTGGGTGATGAAATAATCTGTACAACAAACCTTATGCCAGAAGTTTACTGAAGTTAACAAACCTACACATGAACCCCTGAACTTAAAATGGAAGTTAATAAATAAATACAAATGGGAAAGTTAAAAAAATTAATGCATGAGAAAATGGAGGGCATTACTAACCTGAAGAACAAAGTAGAGGAAAGATCAGTCAAGGCCTATTTGGCTCCAAACTCCAGTCCCTTAAGTGAGGATTTCCAATAGATTATTCCTGAATTACAACTGATTATTATTATTATTATTTTTGAGAGAGAGACAAGGTCTTACTATGTTGCCCAGGCTCGTCTTGAACTCCTAGCCTCAAGTGATTATCCCACCCTGGCCTTCCAGAGTCACGGATTGATGTTTAAGTCCCCCTCACTAGTTCTAAATTGCTGTCTCGTTTAACCTCTCTTGTTGTCACAGTCCATCTTTTGAGAACCAGGTCAAAATCTTCATTTGTGTAAGATGGTCCTATTCCTTCTGGATGATTTTTTTCTCTCCAAAGCCAGGGAAAGTTTTCTCATCACTTGACTCATCCTAAAAGCTCTAGATCCCTTATTTCCACATAAATGTGATTTTCAGAACCAAGATACAAGAAGTACAGTTTGTTTAAAATAATTATCCGGTCATTGGATTTGTAATTAGTTTAATTTCCACTTCACTTTAGCCCACAGGGATAACTCCTTCCTTATAAAGCTTATGCCCTGCTCCCTCTTTGTAATATATATTTTTTGGCCATGGAAGAACTCCACTGATACCTCTCAGGCTCCTGACATATATTATCAAGACCAAGTATCTCCTCTTTATGTAAGAGGGCCATGATAAAGAGGCAAAGAGAACATGGGCAGTGGCCATGGAGTCAGAGACTATTTTAGAAGTCTACACAGAGGAATGAGGCCAGTTTTAATGTGAGCCAACCCTAGCCAAAGAATAAATCCCTGGTCCTTCCAGGAACAGATTCCTGCCTGTTCCTGGCCCCTTCAAAGATTCATTTTTGTCCTTGCCCAGGTCTGACTATATTTTCCTCTGTGGTGGGACTTTAGGGAGCAGAGTTCTGATCTCCTCTGTTTGAAGGTGTAGCAAGTATACTGACAATAATGGTAATAATAACTATCTCACAGCTTGACTAAAATGCTACTTCCTTTAGGAAGCAATCTGACTTCTCAACTAAAAGTGAGCCTAGCTTGCTGTTTCTCCCATAGCATATATACTTTTATTATACATGCTTCATCTCCTCTGTGTTAAGGTGATTCAGGTATCTGTTAACTTTCACTTGGTTCAGTGCCCTTTGGAAACAATGGTCATGTCTTCTTTATGCTTATACTCACCACAGTGTCTATCATAGAGCTCTGCACATGGCTGGCCTTTAAACATTTTGCCATCCACAT